>NC_080859.1:25916461-26227757 GCF_030435755.1 Ochotona princeps | reverse complement strand
GCTGAGTGCTTCTTGTGGGAGAACAACTCCATTTGGCTCACTAACTTCACACACCATCAGGCTTCCAAGCAGCTCTCAAGGAACTCAGTTTTCACACTCTATGCATAGTGCCCTTTGAATGCCTAGGACTGAAATGAAGCTTGGTGAGCATTCCACATTAACCAATGCTCCACATGCGGGTTTCACATGCCACCAACTCCACATTCACAGGCAACTTCAGCGCCACAGCCGTTTTCAGATAGCCCTCAATGCAAAGGCTCTAGACGCAAATATTGGTGTGAGAGCTAATTCAATCAAGGAAACACTGCATGTTGGTGAAGGGCCTATTGAAGAAGGATCAGCTGAGTGGTTCTTGTGGGAGAACAACTCCATTTGGCTCACTAACTTCACACACCATCAGGCTTCCAAGCAGCTCTCAAGGAAACTCAGTTTTTCACACACTATGCTTAGTGCCCTTTGAGTGCATTATCTAGGAATGAACCTGGTAGAGCATCCCACACAAACGAATACTCCACATGCGGGTTTCACATGCCACCAACTCCACATTCACAGGTAACTTCAGCGCCACAGCCGTTTTCAGAGAGTCCACAATGCAAAGGCTCTAGACGCAAATATTGGTGTGAGAGCTAATTCAATCAAGGAAACACTGCATGTTGGTGAAGGGCATATTGAAGAAGGATCAGCCGAGTGGTTCTTGTGGGAGAACAACTCCATTTGGCTCACTAACTTCACACACCATCAGGCTTCCAAGCAGCTCTCAAGGAAACTCAGTTTTCACACTCTATGCTTAGTGTCCTTTGAGCACCTAGGACTGAAATGAAGCTTGCTGAGCATCCCACACAAACGAATGCTGCACATGCGGGTTTCACATGCCACCAACTCCACATTCACAGGCAACTTCAGCACCACAGCCCTTTTCAGATAGCCCTCAATGCAAAGGCTCTAGACGCAAATATTGGTGTGAGAGCTATTTCAATCAAGGAAACACTGCATGTTGGTGAAGGGCCTATTGAAGAAGGATCAGCCGAGTGGTTCTTGTGGGAGATCAACTTCATTTGGCTCACTAACTTCACACACCATCAGGCTTCCAAGCAGCTCTCAAGGAAACTCAGTTTTCACACTCTATGCTTAGTGCCCTTTGAGTGCAATATCTAGGAATAAACCTGGTAGAGCATCCCACACAAACGAATGCTGCACATGCGGGTTTCACATGCCACCAACTCCACATTCACAGGCAACTTCAGCACCACAGCCGTTTTCAGATAGCCCTCAATGCAAAGGCTCTAGACGCAAATATTGGTGTGAGAGCTATTTCAATCAAGGAAACACTGCATGTTGGTGAAGGGCCTATTGAAGAAGGATCAGCCGAGTGGTTCTTGTGGGAGATCAACTTCATTTGGCTCACTAACTTCACACACCATCAGGCTTCCAAGCAGCTCTCAAGGAAACTCAGTTTTCACACTCTATGCTTAGTGCCCTTTGAGTGCCTAGGACTGAAGTGAAGCTTGCTGAGCATCCCACACAAACGAATGCTCCACATGCGGGTTTCACATGCCACCAACTCCACATTCACAGGCAACTTCAGCGCCACAGCCGTTTTCACATAGCCATCAATGCAAAGGCTATAGACGCAAATATTGGTGTGAGAGCTAATTCAATCAAGGAAACACTGCATGTTGGTGAAGGGCATATTGAAGAAGGATCAGCCGAGTGGTTCTTGTGGGAGAACAACTCCATTTGGCTCACTAACTTCACACACCATCAGGCTTCCAAGCAGCTCTCAAGGAAACTCATTTTTCACACTCTATGCTTAGTGTCCTTTGAGCACCTAGGACTAGAAATGAAGCTTGCTGAGCATCCCACACAAACGAATGCTGCACATGCGGGTTTCACATGCCACCAACTCCACATTCACAGGCAACTTCAGCACCACAGCCGTTTTCATATAGCCCTCAATGCAAAGGCTCTAGACGCAAATATTGGTGTGAGAGCTATTTCAATCAAGGAAACAATGCATGTTGGTGAAGGGCCTATTGAAGAAGGATCAGCCGAGTGGTTCTTGTGGGAGATCAACTTCATTTGGCTCACTAACTTCACACACCATCAGGCTTCCAAGCAGCTCTCAAGGAACTCAGTTTTCACACTCTATGCATAGTGCCCTTTGAATGCCTAGGACTGAAGTGAACCTTGGTGAGCATCCCACACAAACGAATGCTACACATGCGGGTTTCACATGCCACCAACTCCACATTCACAGGCAACTTCAGCGCCACAGCCATTTTCAGATAGCTCTCAATGCAAAGGCTCTAAACTCAAATTTTTAGTGTGAGAGCTAATTCAATCAAGGAAACACTGCATATTGGTGAAGGGCATATTGAAGAAGGATCAGCCGAGTGGTTCTTGTGGGAGAACAACTCCATTTGGCTCACTAACTTCACACACCATCAGGCTTCCAAGCAGCTCTCAAGGAAACTCAGTTTTCACACTCTATGCTTAGTGCCCTTTGAGTGCCTAGGACTGAAGTGAAACCTTGGTGAGCATCCCACACAAACGAATGCTCCACATGCGGGTTTCACATGCCACCAATCCACATTCACAGGCAACTTCAGCGCCACAGCCGTTTTCACATGGCCCTCAATGCAAAGGCTCTAGACGCAAATATTGGTGTGAGAGCTAATTCAATCAAGGAAACACTGCATGTTGGTGAAGGGCATATTGAAGAAGGATCAGCCGAGTGGATCTTGTGGGAGAACAACTCCATTTGGCTCACTAACTTCACACACCATCAGGCTTCCAAGCAGCTCTCAAGGAAACTCAGTTTTCACACTCTATGCATAGTGCCCTTTGAGTGCATTATCTAGGAATGAACCTGGTAGAGCATCCCACACAAACGAAGGCTCCACATGCGGGTTTCACATGCCACCAACTCCACATTCTCAGGCAACTTCAGCGCCACAGCCGTTTTCAGATAGCTCTCAATGCAAAGGCTCTAGACGCAAATATTGGTGTGAGAGCTAATTCAATCAAGGAAACACTGGATGTTGCTGAAGAGCATATTGAAGAAGGATCAGCTGAGTGGTTCTTGTGGGAGATCAAACTCCATTTGCCTCACTAACTTCACACACCATCAGACTTCCAAGCAGCTCTCAAAGAAACTCAGTTTTCACACTCTATGCTTAGTGCCCTTTGAATTGCTAGGATTGAAATGAAGCTTGGTGAGCATCCCACGCAAACGAATGCTCCACATGCGGGTTTCACATGCCACCAAACTCCACATTCACAGGCAACTTCAGCGCCACAGCTGTTTTCAGATAGCCCTCAATGCAAAGGCTCTAGACGAAAATACTGGTGTGAGAGCTAATTCAATCAAGGAAACACTGCATGTTGGTGAAGGGCCTATTGAAGAAGGATCAGCCGAGTGGTTCTTGTGGGAGAACAACTCCATTTGGCTCACTAACTTCACACACCATCAGGCTTCCAAGCAGCTCTCAAGGAACCTCAGTTTTCACACTCTATGCTTAGTGCCGTTTGAGTGCAATATCTAGGAATAAACCTGGTAGAGCATCCCACACAAACGAATGCTCCACATGCGGGTTTCACATGCCACCAACTCCACATTCACAGGCAACTTCAGCGCCACAGCCATTTTCAGATAGCTCTCAATGCAAAGGCTCTAGACTCAAATTTTAGTGTGAGAGCTAATTCAATCAAGGAAAACACTGCATATTGGTGAAGGGCATATTGAAGAAGGATCAACCGAGTGGTTCTTGTGGGAGAACAACTCCATTTGGCTCACTAACTTCACACACCATCAGGCTTCCAAGCAGCTCTCAAGGAAACTCAGTTTTCACACTCTATGCTTAGTGCCCTTTGAGTGCCTAGGACTGAAATGAAGCTTGCTGAGCATCCCACACAAGCGAATGCTCCACATGAGGGTTTCACATGCCACAAATCCATATTCACAGGCAACTTCAGCCACACAGCCTTTTTCAGATAGCCCTCAATGCAAAGGCTCTAGACGCAAATATTGGAGTTAGAGCTAATTCAATCAAGGAAACACTGCATGTTGGTGAAGGGCATATTGAAGAAGGATCAGCCGAGTGGTTCTTGTGGGAGAACAACTCCATTTGGCTCACTAACTTCACACACCATCAGGCTTCCAAGCAGCTCTCAAGGAAACTCAGTTTTCACACTCTATGCATAGTGCCCTTTGAGTGCATTTTCTAGGAATGAACCTGGTAGAGCATCCCACACAAACGAAGGCTCCACATGCGGGTTTCACATGCCACCAACTCCACATTCACAGGCAACTTCAGCCCAACAGCCATTTTCAGATAGCTCTCAATGCAAAGGCTCTAGACTCAAATTTTAGTGTGAGAGCTAATTCAATCAAGGAAACACTGCATATTGGTGAAGGGCATATTGAAGAAGGATCAGCCGAGTGGTTCTTGTGGGAGAACAACTCCATTTGGCTACTAAATTCACACACCATCAGGCTTCCAAGCAGCTCTAAAGAAAACTCACTTTTCACACTCTATGCTTAGTGCCCTTTGAGTGCCTAGGACTGAAATGAAGCTGGTAGAGCATCCCACACAAACCAAAGCTCCACATGCGGGTTTCACATGCCACCAACTCCACATTCACAGGCAACTTCAGCGCCACAGCCGTTTTCAGATAGCCCTCAATGCAAAGGCTCTAGACGCAAATATTGGTGTGAGAGCTAATTCAATCAAGGAAACACTTGATGTTGCTGAAGAGCATATTGAAGAAGGATCAGCTGAGTGGTTCTTGTGGGAGATCAACTCCATTTGGCTCACTAACTTCACACACCATCAGGCTTCCAAGCAGCTCTCAAAGAAACTCAGTTTTCACACTCTATGCTTAGTGCCCTTTGAATTGCTAAGATTGAAATGAAGCTTGGTGAGCATCCCACGCAAACGAATGCTCCACATGCGGGTTTCACATGCCACCAACTCCACATTCACAGGCAACTTCAGCGACACAGCCGTTTTCAGATAGCCCTCAATGCAAAGGCTCTAGACGAAAATACTGGTGTGAGAGCTAATTCAATCAAGGAAACACTGCATGTTGGTGAAGGGCATATTGAAGAAGGATCAGCCGAGTGGTTCTTGTGGGAGAACAACTCCATTTGGCTCACTAACTTCACACACCATCAGGCTTCCAAGCAGCTCTCAAGGAAACTCAGTTTTCACACTCTATGCTTAGTGCCATTTGAGTGCCTAGGACTGAAATGAAGCTTGCTGAGCATCCCACACAAACGAATGCTCCACATGCGGGTTTCACATGCCACCAACTCCACATTCACAGGCAACTTCAGCGCCACAGCCGTTTTCACATGGCCCTCAATGCAAAGGCTCTAGACGCAAATATTGGTGTGAGAGCTAATTCAATCAAGGAAACACTGCATGTTGGTGAAGGGCCTATTGAAGAAGTATCAGCCGAGTGCTTCTTGTGGGAGAACAACTCCATTTGGCTCACTAACTTCACACACCATCAGGCTTCCAAGCAGCTCTCAAGGAAACTCAGTTTTCACAATCTATGCTTAGTGCCCTTTGAGTGCCTAGGACTGAAGTGAACCTTGGAGAGCATCCCACACAAACGAATGCTCCACATGCGGGTTTCACATGCCACCAACTCCACATTCACAGGCAACTTCAGCGCCACAGCCGTTTTCAGATAGCTCTCAATGCAAAGGCTCTAGACGCAAATATTGGTGTGAGAGCTAATTCAATCAAGGAAACACTGCATGTTGGTGAAGGGCCTATTGAAGAAGGATCAGCTGAGTGGTTCTTGTGGGAGAACAACTCCATTTGGCTCACTAACTTCACACACCATCAGGCTTCCAAGCAGCTCTCAAGGAAACTCAGTTTTCACACTCTATGCTTAGTGCCCTTTGAGTGCATTATCTAGGAATGAACCTGGTAGAGCATCCCACACAAACGAATACTCCACAATAGGGTTTCACATGCCACCAACTCCACATTCACAGGTAACTTCAGCGCCACAGCCGTTTTCACATAGCCCTCAATGCAAAGGCTCTAGACGCAAATATTGGTGTGAGAGCTAATTCAATCAAGGAAACACTGCATGTTGGTGAAGGGCATATTGAAGAAGGATCAGCCGAGTGGTTCTTGTGGGAGAACAACTCCATTTGGCTCACTAACTTCACACACCATCAGGCTTCCAAGCAGCTCTCAAAGAAACTCAGTTTTCACACTCTATGCATAGTGCCCTTTGAGTGCATTATCTAGGAATGAACCTGGTAGAGCATCCCACACAAACGAAGGATCCACATGCGGGTTTCACATGCCACCAACTCCACATTCACAGGCAACTTCAGCGACACAGCCATTTTCTGATAGCTCTCAATGCAAAGGCTCTAGACGCAAATTTTAGTGTGAGAGCTAATTCAATCAAGGAAACACTGGATGTTGGTGAAGGGCATATTGAAGAAGTATCAGCCGAGTGGTTCTTGTGGGAGAACAACTTCATTTGGCTCACTAACTTCACACACCATCAGGCTTCCAAGCAGCTCTCAAGGAAACTCAGTTTTCACACTCTATGCTTAGTGCCCTTTGAGTGCCTAGGACTGAAATGAAGCTGGTAGAGCATCCCAGACAAACGAATGCTCCACATCGGGTTTCACATGCCACCAACTCCACATTCACAGGCAACTTCAGCGACACAGCCGTTTTCAGATAGCCCTCAATGCAAAGGCTCTAGACTCAAATTTTAGTGTGAGAGCTAATTCAATCAAGGAAACACTGCATATTGGTGAAGGGCATATTGAAGAAGGATCAACCGAGTGGTTCTTGTGGGAGAACAACTCCATTTGGCTCACTAACTTCACACACCATCAGGCTTCCAAGCAGCTCTCAAGGAAACTCAGTTTTCACACTCTATGCTTAGTGCCCTTTGAGTGCCTAGGACTGAAATGAAGCTTGCTGAGCATCCCACACAAACGAATGCTCCACATGAGGGTTTTCACATGCCACAAATCCATATTCACAGGCAACTTCAGCGCCACAGCCGTTTTCAGATAGCCCTCAATGCAAAGGATCTAGATGCAAATATTGGAGTGAGAGCTAATTCAATCAAGGAAACACTGCATGTTGGTGAAGGGCATATTGAAGAAGGATCAGCCGAGTGGTTCTTGTGGGAGAACAACTCCATTTGGCTCACTAGCTTCACACACCATCAGGCTTCCAAGCAGCTCTCAAGGAAACTCAGTTTTCACACTCTATGCATAGTGCCCTTTGAGTGCATTATCTAGGAATGAACCTGGTAGAGCATCCCACACAAACGAAGGCTCCACATGCGGGTTTCACATGCCACCAACTCCACATTCACAGGCAACTTTAGCCCAACAGCCATTTTCAGATAGCTCTCATTGCAAAGGCTCTAGACTCAAATTTTAGTGTGAGAGCTAATTCAATCAAGGAAACACTGCTTATTGGTGAAGGGCATATTGAAGAAGGATCAGCCGAGTGGTTCTTGTGGGAGAACAACTCCATTTGGCTACTAAATTCACACACCATCAGGCTTCCAAGCAGCTCTAAAGAAAACTCACTTTTCACACTCTATGCTTAGTGCCCTTTGAGTGCCTAGGACTGAAATGAAGCTGGTAGAGCATCCCACACAAACCAAAGCTCCACATGCGGGTTTCACATGCCACCAACTCCACATTCTCAGGCAACTTCAGCGCCACAGCCGTTTTCAGATAGCTCTCAATGCAAAGGCTCTAGACGAAAATATTGGTGTGAGAGCTAATTCAATCAAGGAAACACTTGATGTTGCTGAAGAGCATATTGAAGAAGGATCAGCTGAGTGGTTCTTGTGGGAGATCAACTCCATTTGGCTCACTAACTTCACACACCATCAGGCTTCCAAGCAGCTCTCAAAGAAACTCAGTTTTCACACTCTATGCTTAGTGCCCTTTGAATTGCTAAGATTGAAATGAAGCTTGGTGAGCATCCCACGAAAACGAATGCTCCACATGCGGGTTTCACATGCCACCAACTCCACATACTCAGGCAACTTCAGCGCCACAGCCGTTTTCAGATAGCCCTCAATGCAAAGGTTCTAGAAGAAAATATTGGTGTGAGAGCTAATTCAATCAAGGAAACACTGCATGTTGGTGAAGGGCCTATGGAAGAAGGATCAGCCGAGTGGTTCTTGTGGGAGAACAACTCCATTTGGCTCACTAACTTCACACACCATCAGGCTTCCAAGCAGCTCTAAAGGAAACTCAGTTTTCACACTCTATGCTTAGTGCCCTTTGAGTGCCTAGGACTGAAATGAAGCTGGTAGAGCATCCCACACAAACCAAAGCTCCACATGCGGGTTTCACATGCCACCAACTCCACATTCTCAGGCAACTTCAGCGCCACAGCCGTTTTCAGATAGCTCTCAATGCAAAGGCTCTAGACGCAAATATTGGTGTGAGAGCTAATTCAATCAAGGAAACACTGGATGTTGCTGAAGGGCATATTGAAGAAGGATCAGCTGAGTGGTTCTTGTGGGAGATCAACTCCATTTGGCTCACTAACTTCACACACCATCAGGCTTCCAAGCAGCTCTCAAGGAAACTCAGTTTTCACACTCTATGCTTAGTGCCCTTTCAGAGCATTATCTAGGAATGAACCTGGCAGAGCATCCCACACAAACGAATGCTCCACATGCGGGTTTCACATGCCACCAACTCCACATTCACAGGCAACTTCAGCGCCACAGCCATTTTCAGATAGCTCTCAATGCAAAGGCTCTAGACGCAAATATTGGTGTGAGAGCTAATTCAATCAAGGAAACACTGCATGTTGGTGAAGAGCATATTGAAGAAGGATCAGCCGAGTGGTTCTTGTGGGAGATCAACTCCATTTGGCTCACTAACTTCACACACCATCAGGCTTCCAAGCAGCTCTCAAGGAAACTCAGTTTTCACACTCTATGCATAGTGCCCTTTGAATGCCTAGGACTGAAATGAAGCTTGGTGAGCATTCCACATTAACCAATGCTCCACATCCGGGTTTCACATGCCACCAACTCCACATTCACAGGCAACTTCAGCGACACAACGTTTTCACATGGCCCTCAATGCAAAGGCTCTAGACGCAAATATTGGTGTGAGAGCTAATTCAATCAAGGAAACACTGCATGTTGGTGAAGGGCCTATTTAAGAAGTATCAGCCGAGTGGTTCTTGTGGGAGAACAACTCCATTTGGCTCACTAGCTTCACACACCATCAGGCTTCCAAGCAGCTCTCAAGGAAACTCAGTTTTCACAATCTATGCTTAGTGCCCTTTGAGTGCCTAGGACTGAAGTGAACCTTGGTGAGCATCCCACACAAACGAATGCTCCACATGCGGGTTTCACATGCCACCAACTCCACATTCACAGGCAACTTCAGCGCCACAGCCGTTTTCACATAGCCCTCAATGCAAAGGCTCTAGACGAAAATATTGGTGTGAGAGCTAATTCAATCAAGGAAACACTGCATGTTGGTGAAGGGCCTATTGAAGAAGGGTCAGCCGAGTGGTTCTTGTGGGAGAACAACTCCATTTGGCTCACTAACTTCACACACCATCAGGCTTCCAAGCAGCTCTCAAGGAAACTCAGTTTTCACACTCTATGCTTAGTGCCCTTTGAGTGCATTATCTAGGAATGAACCTGGTAGAGCATCCCACACAAACCAATGCTCCACAATAGGGTTTCACATGCCACCAACTCCACATTCACAGGCAACTTCAGCGCTACAGCCATTTTCAGATAGCTCTCAATGCAAAGGCTCTAGACTCAAATTTTAGTGTGAGAGCTAATTCAATCAAGGAAACACTGCATGTTGGTGAAGGGCATATTGAAGAAGGATCACCCGAGTGGTTCTTGTGGGAGAACAACTCCATTTGGCTCACTAACTTCACACACCATCAGGCTTCCAAGCAGCTCTCAAGGAAACTCAGTTTTCACACTCTATGCTTAGTGCCCTTTGAGTGCCTAGGACTGAAATGAAGCTTGGTGAGCATCCCACACAAACGAATGCTCCACATGCGGGTTTCACATGCCACCAACTCCACATTCTCAGGCAACTTCAGCGCCACAGCCATTTTCAGGTAGCCCTCAATGCAAAGGCTCTAGACGCAAATATTGGTGTGAGAGCTAATTCAATCAAGGAAACACTGCATGTTGGTGAAGGGCATATTGAAGAAGAATCAGCTAAGTGGTTCTTGTGGGAGAACAACTCCATTTGGCTCACTAACTTCACACACCATCAGGCTTCCAAGCAGCTCTCAAGGAAACTCAGTTTTCACACTCTATGCTTAGTGCCCTTTGAGTGCATTATCTAGGAATGAATCAGGTAGAGCATCCCACACAAACGAATGCTCCACAATAGGGTTTCACATGCCACCAACTCCACATTCACAGGCAACTTCAGCGCCACAGCCATTTTCAGATAGCCCTCAATGCAAAGGTTCTAGAAGAAAATATTGGTGTGAGAGCTAATTCAATCAAGGAAACACTGCATGTTGGTGAAGGGCCTATTGAAGAAGGATCAGCCGAGTGGTTCTTGTGGGAGAACAACTCCATTTGGCTCACTAACTTCACACACCATCAGGCTTCCAAGCAGCTATCAAAGAAGCTCTGTTTTCACACTCTATGCTTAGTGCCCTTTGAATGCCTAGGACTGAAATGAAGCTTGGTGAGCATTCCACACAAACTAGTGCTCCACATGCGGGTTTCACATGCCACCAACTCCACATTCACAGGCAACTTCAGCGCCACAGCCGTTTTCACATGGCCCTCAATGCAAAGGCTCTAGATGCAAATATTGGTGTGAGAGCTAATTCAATCAAGGAAACACTGCATGTTGGTGAAGGGCATATAGTAGAAGGATCAGCCGAGTGGATCTTGTGGGAGAACAACTCCATTTGGCTCACTAACTTCACACACCATCAGGCTTCCAAGCAGCTCTCAAGGAAACTCAGTTTTCACACTCTATGCTTAGTGCCCTTTGAATGCCTAGGACTGAAATGAAGCTTGCTGAGCATCCCACACAAACGAATGCTCCACATGCGGGTTTCACATGCCACCAACTCCACATTCTCAGGCAACTTCAGCGCCACAGCCGTTTTCAGATAGCCCTCAATGCAATGGCTCTAGAGGCAAATATTGGTGTGAGAGCTAATTCAATCAAGGAAACATTGCATATTGGTGAAGGGCCTATGGAAGAAGGATCAGCCGAGTGGTTCTTGTGGGAGAACAACTCCATTTGGCTCACTAACTTCACACACCATCAGGCTTCCAAGCAGCTCTCAAAGAAACTCAGTTTTCACACTCTATGCTTAGTGCCCTTTGAGTGCATTATCTAGGAATCAACCTGGTAGAGCATCCCACACAAACGAATGCTCCAGATGCGGGTTGCACATGCCACCAACTTCACATTCTCAGGCAACTTCAGCGCCACAGCCGTTTTCAGATAGCCCTCAATGCAAAGGCTCTAAACGCAAATATTGGTGTGAGAACTAATTCAATCAAGCAAACACTGCATGTTATTGAAGGGCATATTGAAGAAGGATCAGCCGAGTGGTTTTTGTGGGAGAACAACTCCATTTGGCTCACTAACTTCACACACCATCAGGCTTCCAAGCAGCTATCAAAGAAGCTCCGTTTTCACACTCTATGTTTAGTGCCCTTTGAATGCCTAGGAATGAAATGAAGCTTGGTGAGCATTCCACACAAACGAATGCTCCACATGCGGGTTTCACATGCCACCAACTCCACATTCACAGGCAACTTCAGCGCCACAGCCGTTTTCACATGGCCCTCAATGCAAAGGCTCTAGACGCAAATATTGGTGTGAGAGCTAATTCAATCAAGGAAACACTGCATGTTGGTGAAGGGCATATTGAAGAAGGATCAGCCGAGTGGTTCTTGTGGGAGAACAACTCCATTTGGCTCACTAACTTCACACACCATCAGGCTTCCAAGCAGCTCTCAAGGAAACTCAGTTTTCACAATCTATGCTTAGTGCCCTTTGAGTGCCTAGGACTGAAGTGAAGCTTGGTGAGCATCCCACACAAACGAATGCTCCACATGCGGGTTTCACATGCCAGCAACTCCACATTCACAGGCAACTTCAGCGCCACAGCCGTTTTCACATAGCCATCAATGCAAAGGCTCTAGACGAAAATATTTGTGTGAGAGCTAATTCAATCAAGGAAACACTGCTTGTTGGTGAAGGGCCTATAGAAGAAGGATCAGCCGAGTGGATCTTGTGGCAGATCGACTCCATTTGGCTCACTAACTTCACACACCATCAGGCTTCCAAGCAGCTCTAAAGAAAACTCAGTTTTCACACTCTATGCTTAGTGCCCTTTGAGTGCATTATCTAGGAATGAACCTGGTAGAGCATCCCACACAAACCAAAGCTCCACATGCGGGTTTCACATGCCACCAACTCCACATTCACAGGCAACTTCAGCGCCACAGCCGTTTTCAGTTAGCCCTCAATGCAAAGGCTCTAGACGCAAATATTGGTGTGAGAGCTAATTCAATCAAGGAAACACTGCATGTTGGTGAAGGGCATATTGAAGAAGGATCAGCCGAGTGGTTCTTGTGGGAGATCAACTCCATTTGGCTCACTAACTTCACACACCATCAGGTTTCCAAGCAGCTCTCAAGGAAACTCAGTTTTCACACTCTATGCTTAGTGCCGTTTGAGCGCCTAGGACTGAAATGAAGCTTGGTGAGCATCCCACACAAACGAATGCTCCACATGCGGGTTTCACATGCCACCAACTCCACATTCACAGGCAACTTCAGCCCAACAGCCGTTTTCAAATAG
The DNA here is from genome assembly GCF_030435755.1 of Ochotona princeps. Classification (NCBI taxonomy): domain Eukaryota; kingdom Metazoa; phylum Chordata; class Mammalia; order Lagomorpha; family Ochotonidae; genus Ochotona; species Ochotona princeps. Next base: position 26,214,898 of record NC_080859.1, on the reverse strand, counting down.
CCCTCAACTCAAAGGTTCTAGAAGAAAATATTGGTGTGAGAGCTAATTCAATCAAGGAAACACTGCATGTTGGTATAGGGCCTATGGAAGAAGGATCAGCCGAGTGGTTCTTGTGGGAGAACAACTCCATTTGGCTCACTAACTTCACACACCATCAGGCTTCCAAGCAGCTCTCAAGGAAACTCAGTTTTCACACTCTATGCTTAGTGCCCTTTGAGTGCCTAGGACTGAAATGAAGCTTGCTGAGCATCCCACACAAACGAATGCTCCACATGCGGGTTTCACATGCCACCAACTCCACATTCACAGGCAACTTCAGCGCCACAGCCGTTTTCTCATGGCCCTCAATGCAAAGGCTCTAGACGCAAATATTGGTGTGAGAGCTAATTCAATCAAGGAAACACTGCATGTTGGTGAAGGGCCTATTGAAGAAGGATCAGCCGAGTGGTTCTTGTGGGAGAACAACTCCATTTGGCTCACTAACTTCACACACCATCAGGCTTCCAAGCAGCTCTCAAGGAAACTCAGTTTTCACACTCTATGCTTAGTGCCCTTTGAGTGCATAATCTAGGAATGAATCAGGTAGAGCATCCCACAAAAACGAATGCTCCACATGCGGGTTTCACATGCCACCAACTCCACATTCACAGGCAACTTCAGCGCCACAGCCGTTTTCACATAGCCCTCAATGCAAAGGCTCTTGATGAAAATATTGGTGTGAGAGCTAATTCAATCAAGCAAACACTGCATGTTGGTGAAGGCCATATTGAAGAAGGATCAGCCGAGTGGTTCTTGTGGGAGAACAACTCCATTTGGCTCACTAACTTCACACACCATCAGGCTTCCAAGCAGCTCTCAAGGAAACTCAGTTTTCACACTCTATGCTTAGTGCCCTTTGAGTGCATAATCTAGGAATGAACCTGGTAGAGCATCCCACACAAACGAAGGCTCCACATGCGGGTTTCACATGCCACCAACTCCACATTCTCAGGCAACTTCAGCGCCACAGCCGTTTTCAGATAGCCCTCAATGCAAAGGCTCTTGACGAAAATATTGGTGTGAGAGCTAATTCAATCAAGGAAACACTGCATGTTGGTGAAGAGCCTATTGAAGAAGGATCAGCCGAGTGGTTCTTGTGGGAGAACAACTCCATTTGGCTCACTAACTTCACACACCATCAGGCTTCCAAGCAGCTCTCAAGGAAACTCAGTTTTCACACTCTATGCTTAGTGCCCTTTGAATGCCTAGGACTGAAATGAAGCTTGGTGAGCATTCCACATTAACCAATGCTCCACATGCGGGTTTCACATGCCACCAACTCCACATTCACAGGCAACTTCAGCGCCACAGCCGTTTTCACATGGCCCTCAATGCAAAGGCTCTAGACGCAAATATTGGTGTGAGAGCTAATTCAATCAAGGAAACACTGCATGTTGGTGAAGGGCCTATTGAAGAAGTATCAGCCGAGTGCTTCTTGTGGGAGAACAACTCCATTTGGCTCACTAACTTCACACACCATCAGGCTTCCAAGCAGCTCTCAAGGAAACTCAGTTTTCACAATCTATGCTTAGTGCCCTTTGAGTGCCTAGGACTGAAGTGAAACTTGGTGAGCATCCCACACAAACGAATGCTCCACATGCGGGTTTCACATGCCACCAACTCCACATTCACAGGCAACTTCAGCGCCACAGCCGTTTTCACATAGCCCTCAATGCAAAGGCTCTAGACGCAAATATTGGTGTGAGAGCTAATTCAATCAAGGAAACACTGCATGTTGGTGAAGGGCCTATTGAAGAAGGATCAGCCGAGTGGTTCTTGTGGGAGAACAACTCCATTTGGCTCACTAACTTCACACACCATCAGGCTTCCAAGCAGCTCTCAAGGAAACTCAGTTTTCACACTCTATGCTTAGTGCCCTTTGAGTGCATTATCTAGGAATGAACCTGGTAGAGCATCCCACACAAACGAAGGCTCCACATGCGGGTTTCACATGCCACCAACTCCACATTCACAGGCAACTTCAGCCCAACAGCCATTTTCAGATAGCTCTCAATGCAAAGGCTCTAGACTCAAATTTTAGTGTGAGAGCTAATTCAATCAAGGAAACACTGCTTATTGGTGAAGGGCATATTGAAGAAGGATCAGCCGAGTGGTTCTTGTGGGAGAACAACTCCATTTGGCTACTAAATTCACACACCATCAGGCTTCCAAGCAGCTCTAAAGAAAACTCACTTTTCACACTCTATGCTTAGTGCCCTTTGAGTGCCTAGGACTGAAATGAAGCTGGTAGAGCATCCCACACAAACCAAAGCTCCACATGCGGGTTTCACATGCCACCAACTCCACATTCTCAGGCAACTTCAGCGCCACAGCCGTTTTCAGATAGCTCTCAATGCAAAGGCTCTAGACGAAAATATTGGTGTGAGAGCTAATTCAATCAAGGAAACACTTGATGTTGCTGAAGAGCATATTGAAGAAGGATCAGCTGAGTGGTTCTTGTGGGAGATCAACTCCATTTGGCTCACTAACTTCACACACTATCAGGCTTCCAAGCAGCTCTCAAAGAAACTCAGTTTTCACACTCTATGCTTAGTGCCCTTTGAATTGCTAAGATTGAAATGAAGCTTGGTGAGCATCCCACACAAGCTAATGCTCCACATGCGGGTTTCACATGCCACCAACTCCACATTCACAGGCAACTTCAGCGCCACAGCCGTTTTCAGATAGCCCTCAATGCAAAGGCTCTAGACGAAAATACTGGTGTGAGAGCTAATTCAATCAAGGAAACACTGCATGTTGGTGAAGGGCATATTGAAGAAGGATCAGCCGAGTGGTTCTTGTGGGAGAACAACTCCATTTGGCTCACTAACTTCACACACCATCAGGCTTCCAAGCAGCTCTCAAGGAAACTCAGTTTTCACACTTTATGCTTAGTGCCATTTGAGTGCCTAGGACTGAAATGAAGCTTGCTGAGCATCCCGCACAAACGAATGCTCCACATGCGGGTTTCACATGCCACCAACTCCACATTCTCAGGCAACTTCAGCGCCACAGCCGTTTTCAGATAGCCCTCAATGCAAAGGTTCTAGAAGAAAATATTTGTGTGAGAGCTAATTCAATCAAGGAAACACTGCATGTTGGTGAAGGGCCTATGGAAGAAGGATCAGCCGAGTGCTTCTTGTGGGAGAACAACTCCATTTGGCTCACTAACTTCACACACCATCAGGCTTCCAAGCAGCTCTAAAGGAAACTCACTTTTCACACTCTATGCTTAGTGCCCTTTGAGTGCCTAGGACTGAAATGAAGCTGGTAGAGCATCCCACACAAACCAAAGCTCCACATGCGGGTTTCACATGCCACCAACTCCACATTCTCAGGCAACTTCAGCGCCACAGCCGTTTTCAGATAGCTCTCAATGCAAAGGCTCTAGACGCAAATATTGGTGTGAGAGCTAATTCAATCAAGGAAACACTGCATGTTGGTGAAGGGCCTATTGAAGAAGGATCAGCCGAGTGGTTCTTGTGGGAGAACAACTCCATTTGGCTCACTAACTTCACACACCATCAGGCTTCCAAGCAGCTCTCAAGGAAACTCAGTTTTCACACTCTATGCTTAGTGCCCTTTGAGTGCATTATCTAGGAATGAATCAGGTAGAGCATCCCACACAAACGAATGCTCCACAATAGGGTTTCACATGCCACCAACTCCACATTCACAGGCAACTTCAGCGCCACAGCCATTTTCAGATAGCCCTCAATGCAAAGGTTCTAGAAGAAAATATTGGTGTGAGAGCTAATTCAATCAAGGAAACACTGCATGTTGGTGAAGGGCCTATTGAAGAAGGATCAGCCGAGTGGTTCTTGTGGGAGAACAACTCCATTTGGCTCACTAACTTCACACACCATCAGGCTTCCAAGCAGCTATCAAAGAAGCTCTGTTTTCACACTCTATGCTTAGTGCCCTTTGAATGCCTAGGACTGAAATGAAGCTTGGTGAGCATTCCACACAAACTAGTGCTCCACATGCGTGTTTCACATGCTACCAACTCCACATTCACAGGCAACTTCAGCGCCACAGCCGTTTTCACATGGCCCTCAATGCAAAGGCTCTAGATGCAAATATTGGTGTGAGAGCTAATTCAATCAAGGAAACACTGCATGTTGGTGAAGGGCATATAGAAGAAGGATCAGCCGAGTGGATCTTGTGGGAGAACAACTCCATTTGGCTCACTAACTTCACACACCATCAGGCTTCCAAGCAGCTCTCAAGGAAACTCAGTTTTCACACTCTATGCTTAGTGCCCTTTGAGTGCATTATCTAGCAATGAACCTGGTAGAGCATCCCACACAAACCAATGCTCCACATGCGGGTTTCACATGCCACCAACTCCACATTCTCAGGCAACTTCAGCGCCACAGCCATTTTCACATGGCCCTCAATGCAAAGGCTCTAGATGCAAATATTGGTGTGAGAGCTAATTCAATCAAGGAAACACTGCATGTTGGTGAAGGGCCTATTTAAGAAGTATCAGCCGAGTGGTTCTTGTGGGAGAACAACTCCATTTGGCTCACTAGCTTCACACACCATCAGGCTTCCAAGCAACTCTCAAGGAAACTCAGTTTTCACAATCTATGCTTAGTGCCCTTTGAGTGCCTAGGACTGAAGTGAACCTTGGTGAGCATCCCACACAAACGAATGCTCCACATGCGGGTTTCACATGCCACCAACTCCACATTCACAGGCAACTTCAGCGCCACAGCCGTTTTCACATAGCCCTCAATGCAAAGGCTCTAGACTCAAATTTTAGTGTGAGAGCTAATTCAATCAAGGAAACACTGCATGTTGGTGAAGGGCATATTGAAGAAGGATCACCCGAGTGGTTCTTGTGGGAGAACAACTCCATTTGGCTCACTAACTTCACACACCATCAGGCTTCCAAGCAGCTCTCAAGGAAACTCAGTTTTCACACTCTATGCTTAGTGCCCTTTGAGTGCCTAGGACTGAAATGAAGCTTGGTGAGCATCCCACACAAACGAATGCTCCACATGCGGGTTTCACATGCCACCAACTCCACATTCTCAGGCAACTTCAGCGCCACAGCCATTTTCAGATAGCCCTCAATGCAAAGGCTCTAGACGCAAATATTGGTGTGAGAGCTAATTCAATCAAGGAAACACTGCATGTTGGTGAAGGGCATATTGAAGAAGAATCAGCTAAGTGGTTCTTGTGGGAGAACAACTCCATTTGGCTCACTAACTTCACACACCATCAGGCTTCCAAGCAGCTCTCAAGGAAACTCAGTTTTCACACTCTATGCTTAGTGCCCTTTGAGTGCATTATCTAGGAATGAATCAGGTAGAGCATCCCACACAAACGAATGCTCCACAATAGGGTTTCACATGCCACCAACTCCACATTCACAGGCAACTTCAGCGCCACAGCCATTTTCAGATAGCCCTCAATGCAAAGGTTCTAGAAGAAAATATTGGTGTGAGAGCTAATTCAATCAAGGAAACACTGCATGTTGGTGAAGGGCCTATTGAAGAAGGATCAGCCGAGTGGTTCTTGTGGGAGAACAACTCCATTTGGCTCACTAACTTCACACACCATCAGGCTTCCAAGCAGCTATCAAAGAAGCTCTGTTTTCACACTCTATGCTTAGTGCCCTTTGAATGCCTAGGACTGAAATGAAGCTTGGTGAGCATTCCACACAAACTAGTGCTCCACATGCGGGTTTCACATGCTACCAACTCCACATTCACAGGCAACTTCAGCGCCACAGCCGTTTTCACATGGCCCTCAATGCAAAGGCTCTAGATGCAAATATTGGTGTGAGAGCTAATTCAATCAAGGAAACACTGCATGTTGGTGAAGGGCATATAGAAGAAGGATCAGCCGAGTGGATCTTGTGGGAGAACAACTCCATTTGGCTCACTAACTTCACACACCATCAGGCTTCCAAGCAGCTCTCAAGGAAACTCAGTTTTCACACTCTATGCTTAGTGCCCTTTGAATGCCTAGGACTGAAATGAAGCTTGCTGAGCATCCCACACAAACGAATGCTCCACATGCGGGTTTCACATGCCACCAACTCCACATTCTCAGGCAACTTCAGCGCCACAGCCATTTTCAGATAGCCCTCAATGCAAAGGCTCTAGACGCAAATATTGGTGTGAGAGCTAATTCAATCAAGCAAACACTGCATGTTGGTGAAGGGCCTATGGAAGAAGGATCAGCCGAGTGGTTCTTGTGGGAGAACAACTCCATTTGGCTCACTAACTTCACACACCATCAGGCTTCCAAGCAGCTCTCAAAGAAACTCAGTTTTCACACTCTATGCTTAGTGCCCTTTGAGTGCATTATCTAGGAATCAACCTGGTAGAGCATCCCACACAAACGAATGCTCCAGATGCGGGTTGCACATGCCACCAACTCCACATTCTCAGGCAACTTCAGCGCCACAGCCGTTTTCAGATAGCCCTCAATGCAAAGGCTCTAAACGCAAATATTGGTGTGAGAACTAATTCAATCAAGCAAACACTGCATGTTATTGAAGGGCATATTGAAGAAGGATCAGCCGAGTGGTTTTTGTGGGAGAACAACTCCATTTGGCTCACTAACTTCACACACCATCAGGCTTCCAAGCAGCTATCAAAGAAGCTCCGTTTTCACACTCTATGTTTAGTGCCCTTTGAATGCCTAGGACTGAAATGAAGCTTGGTGAGCATTCCACACAAACCAGTGCTCCACATGCGGGTTTCACATGCCAGCAACTCCACATTCACAGGCAACTTCAGCGCCACAGCCGTTTTCACATAGCCATCAATGCAAAGGCTCTAGACGAAAATATTTGTGTGAGAGCTAATTCAATCAAGGAAACACTGCTTGTTGGTGAAGGGCCTATTGAAGAAGGATCAGCCGAGTGGATCTTGTGGCAGATCGACTCCATTTGGCTCACTAACTTCACACACCATCAGGCTTCCAAGCAGCTCTCAAAGAAACTCAGTTTTCACACTCTATGCTTAGTGCCCTTTGAGTGCATTATCTAGGAATGAACCTGGTAGAGCATCCCACACAAACCAAAGCTCCACATGCGGGTTTCACATGCCACCAACTCCACATTCACAGGCAACTTCAGGGCCACAGCCGTTTTCAGTTAGCCCTCAATGCAAAGGCTCTAGACGCAAATATTGGTGTGAGAGCTAATTCAATCAAGGAAACACTGCATGTTGGTGAAGGGCATATTGAAGAAGGATCAGCCGAGTGGTTCTTGTGGGAGATCAACTCCATTTGGCTCACTAACTTCACACACCATCAGGTTTCCAAGCAGCTCTAAAGGAAACTCAGTTTTCACACTCTATGCTTAGTGCCGTTTGAGCGCCTAGGACTGAAATGAAGCTTGGTGAGCATCCCACACAAACGAATGCTCCACATGCGGGTTTCACATGCCACCAACTCCACATTCACAGGCAACTTCAGCCCAACAGCCGTTTTCAGATAGCCCTCAACTCAAAGGTTCTAGAAGAAAATATTGGTGTGAGAGCTAATTCAATCAAGGAAACACTGCATGTTGGTGAAGGGCATATGGAAGAAGGATCAGCCGAGTGGTTCTTGTGGGAGAACAACTCCATTTGGCTCACTAACTTCACACACCATCAGGCTTCCAAGCAGCTCTCAAGGAAACTCAGTTTTCACACTCTATGCTTAGTGCCCTTTGAGTGCCTAGGACTGAAATGAAGCTTGCTGAGCATCCCACACAAACGAATGCTCCACATGCGGGTTTCACATGCCACCAACTCCACATTCACAGGCAACTTCAGCGCCACAGCCGTTTTCACATGGCCCTCAATGCAAAGGCTCTAGACGCAAATATTGGTGTGAGAGCTAATTCAATCAAGGAAACACTGCATGTTGGTGAAGGGCCTATTGAAGAAGGATCAGCCGAGTGGTTCTTGTGGGAGAACAACTCCATTTGGCTCACTAACTTCACACACCATCAGGCTTCCAAGCAGCTCTCAAGGAAACTCAGTTTTCACACTCTATGCTTAGTGCCCTTTGAGTGCATAATCTAGGAATGAATCAGGTAGAGCATCCCACACAAACGAATGCTGCACATGCGGGTTTCACATGCCACCAACTCCACATTCACAGGCAACTTCAGCGCCACAGCCGTTTTCAGATAGCCCTCAATGCAAAGGCTCTTGATGAAAATATTGGTGTGAGAGCTAATTCAATCAAGCAAACACTGCATGTTTGTGAAGGCCATATTGAAGAAGGATCAGCCGAGTGGTTCTTGTGGGAGAACAACTCCATTTGGCTCACTAACTTCACACACCATCAGGCTTCCAAGCAGCTCTCAAGGGAACTCAGTTTTCACACTCTATGCTTAGTGCCCTTTGAGTGCATAATCTAGGAATGAACCTGGTAGAGCATCCCACACAAACGAAGGCTCCACATGCGGGTTTCACATGCCACCAACTCCACATTCTCAGGCAACTTCTGCGCCACAGCCGTTTTCAGATAGCCCTCAATGCAAAGGCTCTTGACGAAAATATTGGTGTGAGAGCTAATTCAATCAAGGAAACACTGCATGTTGGTGAAGAGCCTATTGAAGAAGGATCAGCCGAGTGGTTCTTGTGGGAGAACAACTCCATTTGGCTCACTAACTTCACACACCATCAGGCTTCCAAGCAGCTCTCAAGGAAACTCAGTTTTCACACTCTATGCTTAGTGCCCTTTGAATGCCTAGGACTGAAATGAAGCTTGGTGAGCATTCCACATTAACCAATGCTCCACATCCGGGTTTCACATGCCACCAACTCCACATTCACAGGCAACTTCAGCGACACAACGTTTTCACATGGCCCTCAATGCAAAGGCTCTAGACGCAAATATTGGTGTGAGAGCTAATTCAATCAAGGAAACACTGCATGTTGGTGAAGGGCCTATTTAAGAAGTATCAGCCGAGTGGTTCTTGTGGGAGAACAACTCCATTTGGCTCACTAGCTTCACACACCATCAGGCTTCCAAGCAGCTCTCAAGGAAACTCAGTTTTCACAATCTATGCTTAGTGCCCTTTGAGTGCCTAGGACTGAAGTGAACCTTGGTGAGCATCCCACACAAACGAATGCTCCACATGCGGGTTTCACATGCCACCAACTCCACATTCACAGGCAACTTCAGCGCCACAGCCGTTTTCACATAGCCCTCAATGCAAAGGCTCTAGACGAAAATATTGGTGTGAGAGCTAATTCAATCAAGGAAACACTGCATGTTGGTGAAGGGCCTATTGAAGAAGGGTCAGCCGAGTGGTTCTTGTGGGAGAACAACTCCATTTGGCTCACTAACTTCACACACCATCAGGCTTCCAAGCAGCTCTCAAGGAAACTCAGTTTTCACACTCTATGCTTAGTGCCCTTTGAGTGCATTATCTAGGAATGAACCTGGTAGAGCATCCCACACAAACCAATGCTCCACATGCGGGTTTCACATGCCACCAACTCCACATTCTCAGGCAACTTCAGCGCCACAGCCATTTTCACATGGCCCTCAATGCAAAGGCTCTAGATGCAAATATTGGTGTGAGAGCTAATTCAATCAAGGAAACACTGCATGTTGGTGAAGGGCCTATTTAAGAAGTATCAGCCGAGTGGTTCTTGTGGGAGAACAACTCCATTTGGCTCACTAGCTTCACACACCATCAGGCTTCCAAGCAGCTCTCAAGGAAACTCAGTTTTCACAATCTATGCTTAGTGCCCTTTGAGTGCCTAGGACTGAAGTGAACCTTGGTGAGCATCCCACACAAACGAATGCTCCACATGCGGGTTTCACATGCCACCAACTCCACATTCACAGGCAACTTCAGCGCCACAGCCGTTTTCACATAGCCCTCAATGCAAAGGCTCTAGACTCAAATTTTAGTGTGAGAGCTAATTCAATCAAGGAAACACTGCATGTTGGTGAAGGGCATATTGAAGAAGGATCACCCGAGTGGTTCTTGTGGGAGAACAACTCCATTTGGCTCACTAACTTCACACACCATCAGGCTTCCAAGCAGCTCTCAAGGAAACTCAGTTTTCACACTCTATGCTTAGTGCCCTTTGAGTGCCTAGGACTGAAATGAAGCTTGGTGAGCATCCCACACAAACGAATGCTCCACATGCGGGTTTCACATGCCACCAACTCCACATTCTCAGGCAACTTCAGCGCCACAGCCATTTTCAGGTAGCCCTCAATGCAAAGGCTCTAGACGCAAATATTGGTGTGAGAGCTAATTCAATCAAGGAAACACTGCATGTTGGTGAAGGGCATATTGAAGAAGAATCAGCTAAGTGGTTCTTGTGGGAGAACAACTCCATTTGGCTCACTAACTTCACACACCATCAGGCTTCCAAGCAGCTCTCAAGGAAACTCAGTTTTCACACTCTATGCTTAGTGCCCTTTGAGTGCATTATCTAGGAATGAATCAGGTAGAGCATCCCACACAAACGAATGCTCCACAATAGGGTTTCACATGCCACCAACTCCACATTCACAGGCAACTTCAGCGCCACAGCCATTTTCAGATAGCCCTCAATGCAAAGGTTCTAGAAGAAAATATTGGTGTGAGAGCTAATTCAATCAAGGAAACACTGCATGTTGGTGAAGGGCCTATTGAAGAAGGATCAGCCGAGTGGTTCTTGTGGGAGAACAACTCCATTTGGCTCACTAACTTCACACACCATCAGACTTCCAAGCAGCTATCAAAGAAGCTCTGTTTTCACACTCTATGCTTAGTGCCCTTTGAATGCCTAGGACTGAAATGAAGCTTGGTGAGCATTCCACACAAACTAGTGCTCCACATGCGTGTTTCACATGCTACCAACTCCACATTCACAGGCAACTTCAGCGCCACAGCCGTTTTCACATGGCCCTCAATGCAAAGGCTCTAGATGCAAATATTGGTGTGAGAGCTAATTCAATCAAGGAAACACTGCATGTTGGTGAAGGGCATATAGAAGAAGGATCAGCCGAGTGGATCTTGTGGGAGAACAACTCCATTTGGCTCACTAACTTCACACACCATCAGGCTTCCAAGCAGCTCTCAAGGAAACTCAGTTTTCACACTCTATGCTTAGTGCCCTTTGAGTGCATTATCTAGCAATGAACCTGGTAGAGCATCCCACACAAACCAATGCTCCACATGCGGGTTTCACATGCCACCAACTCCACATTCTCAGGCAACTTCAGCGCCACAGCCATTTTCACATGGCCCTCAATGCAAAGGCTCTAGATGCAAATATTGGTGTGAGAGCTAATTCAATCAAGGAAACACTGCATGTTGGTGAAGGGCCTATTTAAGAAGTATCAGCCGAGTGGTTCTTGTGGGAGAACAACTCCATTTGGCTCACTAGCTTCACACACCATCAGGCTTCCAAGCAACTCTCAAGGAAACTCAGTTTTCACAATCTATGCTTAGTGCCCTTTGAGTGCCTAGGACTGAAGTGAACCTTGGTGAGCATCCCACACAAACGAATGCTCCACATGCGGGTTTCACATGCCACCAACTCCACATTCACAGGCAACTTCAGCGCCACAGCCGTTTTCACATAGCCCTCAATGCAAAGGCTCTAGACTCAAATTTTAGTGTGAGAGCTAATTCAATCAAGGAAACACTGCATGTTGGTGAAGGGCATATTGAAGAAGGATCACCCGAGTGGTTCTTGTGGGAGAACAACTCCATTTGGCTCACTAACTTCACACACCATCAGGCTTCCAAGCAGCTCTCAAGGAAACTCAGTTTTCACACTCTATGCTTAGTGCCCTTTGAGTGCCTAGGACTGAAATGAAGCTTGGTGAGCATCCCACACAAACGAATGCTCCACATGCGGGTTTCACATGCCACCAACTCCACATTCTCAGGCAACTTCAGCGCCACAGCCATTTTCAGGTAGCCCTCAATGCAAAGGCTCTAGACGCAAATATTGGTGTGAGAGCTAATTCAATCAAGGAAACACTGCATGTTGGTGAAGGGCATATTGAAGAAGAATCAGCTAAGTGGTTCTTGTGGGAGAACAACTCCATTTGGCTCACTAACTTCACACACCATCAGGCTTCCAAGCAGCTCTCAAGGAAACTCAGTTTTCACACTCTATGCTTAGTGCCCTTTGAATGCCTAGGACTGAAATGAAGCTTGGTGAGCATTCCACATTAACCAATGCTCCACATCCGGGTTTCACATGCCACCAACTCCACATTCACAGGCAACTTCAGCGACACAACGTTTTCACATGGCCCTCAATGCAAAGGCTCTAGACGCAAATATTGGTGTGAGAGCTAATTCAATCAAGGAAACACTGCATGTTGGTGAAGGGCCTATTTAAGAAGTATCAGCCGAGTGGTTCTTGTGGGAGAACAACTCCATTTGGCTCACTAGCTTCACACACCATCAGGCTTCCAAGCAGCTCTCAAGGAAACTCAGTTTTCACAATCTATGCTTAGTGCCCTTTGAGTGCCTAGGACTGAAGTGAACCTTGGTGAGCATCCCACACAAACGAATGCTCCACATGCGGGTTTCACATGCCACCAACTCCACATTCACAGGCAACTTCAGCGCCACAGCCGTTTTCACATAGCCCTCAATGCAAAGGCTCTAGACGAAAATATTGGTGTGAGAGCTAATTCAATCAAGGAAACACTGCATGTTGGTGAAGGGCCTATTGAAGAAGGGTCAGCCGAGTGGTTCTTGTGGGAGAACAACTCCATTTGGCTCACTAACTTCACACACCATCAGGCTTCCAAGCAGCTCTCAAGGAAACTCAGTTTTCACACTCTATGCTTAGTGCCCTTTGAGTGCATTATCTAGGAATGAACCTGGTAGAGCATCCCACACAAACCAATGCTCCACATGCGGGTTTCACATGCCACCAACTCCACATTCTCAGGCAACTTCAGCGCCACAGCCATTTTCACATGGCCCTCAATGCAAAGGCTCTAGATGCAAATATTGGTGTGAGAGCTAATTCAATCAAGGAAACACTGCATGTTGGTGAAGGGCCTATTTAAGAAGTATCAGCCGAGTGGTTCTTGTGGGAGAACAACTCCATTTGGCTCACTAGCTTCACACACCATCAGGCTTCCAAGCAGCTCTCAAGGAAACTCAGTTTTCACAATCTATGCTTAGTGCCCTTTGAGTGCCTAGGACTGAAGTGAACCTTGGTGAGCATCCCACACAAACGAATGCTCCACATGCGGGTTTCACATGCCACCAACTCCACATTCACAGGCAACTTCAGCGCCACAGCCGTTTTCACATAGCCCTCAATGCAAAGGCTCTAGACTCAAATTTTAGTGTGAGAGCTAATTCAATCAAGGAAACACTGCATGTTGGTGAAGGGCATATTGAAGAAGGATCACCCGAGTGGTTCTTGTGGGAGAACAACTCCATTTGGCTCACTAACTTCACACACCATCAGGCTTCCAAGCAGCTCTCAAGGAAACTCAGTTTTCACACTCTATGCTTAGTGCCCTTTGAGTGCCTAGGACTGAAATGAAGCTTGGTGAGCATCCCACACAAACGAATGCTCCACATGCGGGTTTCACATGCCACCAACTCCACATTCTCAGGCAACTTCAGCGCCACAGCCATTTTCAGGTAGCCCTCAATGCAAAGGCTCTAGACGCAAATATTGGTGTGAGAGCTAATTCAATCAAGGAAACACTGCATGTTGGTGAAGGGCATATTGAAGAAGAATCAGCTAAGTGGTTCTTGTGGGAGAACAACTCCATTTGGCTCACTAACTTCACACACCATCAGGCTTCCAAGCAGCTCTCAAGGAAACTCAGTTTTCACACTCTATGCTTAGTGCCCTTTGAGTGCATTATCTAGGAATGAATCAGGTAGAGCATCCCACACAAACGAATGCTCCACAATAGGGTTTCACATGCCACCAACTCCACATTCACAGGCAACTTCAGCGCCACAGCCATTTTCAGATAGCCCTCAATGCAAAGGTTCTAGAAGAAAATATTGGTGTGAGAGCTAATTCAATCAAGGAAACACTGCATGTTGGTGAAGGGCCTATTGAAGAAGGATCAGCCGAGTGGTTCTTGTGGGAGAACAACTCCATTTGGCTCACTAACTTCACACACCATCAGGCTTCCAAGCAGCTATCAAAGAAGCTCTGTTTTCACACTCTATGCTTAGTGCCCTTTGAATGCCTAGGACTGAAATGAAGCTTGGTGAGCATTCCACACAAACTAGTGCTCCACATGCGTGTTTCACATGCTACCAACTCCACATTCACAGGCAACTTCAGCGCCACAGCCGTTTTCACATGGCCCTCAATGCAAAGGCTCTAGATGCAAATATTGGTGTGAGAGCTAATTCAATCAAGGAAACACTGCATGTTGGTGAAGGGCATATAGAAGAAGGATCAGCCGAGTGGATCTTGTGGGAGAACAACTCCATTTGGCTCACTAACTTCACACACCATCAGGCTTCCAAGCAGCTCTCAAGGAAACTCAGTTTTCACACTCTATGCTTAGTGCCCTTTGAGTGCATTATCTAGCAATGAACCTGGTAGAGCATCCCACACAAACCAATGCTCCACATGCGGGTTTCACATGCCACCAACTCCACATTCTCAGGCAACTTCAGCGCCACAGCCATTTTCACATGGCCCTCAATGCAAAGGCTCTAGATGCAAATATTGGTGTGAGAGCTAATTCAATCAAGGAAACACTGCATGTTGGTGAAGGGCCTATTTAAGAAGTATCAGCCGAGTGGTTCTTGTGGGAGAACAACTCCATTTGGCTCACTAGCTTCACACACCATCAGGCCTCTCAAGGAAACTCAGTTTTCACAATCTATGCTTAGTGCCCTTTGAGTGCCTAGGACTGAAGTGAACCTTGGTGAGCATCCCACACAAACGAATGCTCCACATGCGGGTTTCACATGCCACCAACTCCACATTCACAGGCAACTTCAGCGCCACAGCCGTTTTCACATAGGCCTCAATGCAAAGGCTCTAGACTCAAATTTTAGTGTGAGAGCTAATTCAATCAAGGAAACACTGCATGTTGGTGAAGGGCATATTGAAGAAGGATCAGCCGAGTGGTTCTTGTGGGAGAACAACTCCATTTGGCTCACTAACTTCACACACCATCAGGCTTCCAAGCAGCTCTCAAGGAAACTCAGTTTTCACACTCTATGCTTAGTGCCCTTTGAGTGCCTAGGACTGAAATGAAGCTTGGTGAGCATCCCACACAAACGAATGCTCCACATGCGGGTTTCACATGCCACCAACTCCACATTCTCAGGCAACTTCAGCGCCACAGCCATTTTCAGGTAGCCCTCAATGCAAAGGCTCTAGACGCAAATATTGGTGTGAGAGCTAATTCAATCAAGGAAACACTGCATGTTGGTGAAGGGCATATTGAAGAAGAATCAGCTAAGTGGTTCTTGTGGGAGAACAACTCCATTTGGCTCACTAACTTCACACACCATCAGGCTTCCAAGCAGCTCTCAAGGAAACTCAGTTTTCACACTCTATGCTTAGTGCCCTTTGAGTGCATTATCTAGGAATGAATCAGGTAGAGCATCCCACACAAACGAATGCTCCACAATAGGGTTTCACATGCCACCAACTCCACATTCACAGGCAACTTCAGCGCCACAGCCATTTTCAGATAGCCCTCAATGCAAAGGTTCTAGAAGAAAATATTGGTGTGAGAGCTAATTCAATCAAGGAAACACTGCATGTTGGTGAAGGGCCTATTGAAGAAGGATCAGCCGAGTGGTTCTTGTGGGAGAACAACTCCATTTGGCTCACTAACTTCACACACCATCAGGCTTCCAAGCAGCTATCAAAGAAGCTCTGTTTTCACACTCTATGCTTAGTGCCCTTTGAATGCCTAGGACTGAAATGAAGCTTGGTGAGCATTCCACACAAACTAGTGCTCCACATGCGGGTTTCACATGCTACCAACTCCACATTCACAGGCAACTTCAGCGCCACAGCCGTTTTCACATGGCCCTCAATGCAAAGGCTCTAGATGCAAATATTGGTGTGAGAGCTAATTCAATCAAGGAAACACTGCATGTTGGTGAAGGGCATATAGAAGAAGGATCAGCCGAGTGGATCTTGTGGGAGAACAACTCCATTTGGCTCACTAACTTCACACACCATCAGGCTTCCAAGCAGCTCTCAAGGAAACTCAGTTTTCACACTCTATGCTTAGTGCCCTTTGAATGCCTAGGACTGAAATGAAGCTTGCTGAGCATCCCACACAAACGAATGCTCCACATGCGGGTTTCACATGCCACCAACTCCACATTCTCAGGCAACTTCAGCGCCACAGCCATTTTCAGATAGCCCTCAATGCAAAGGCTCTAGACGCAAATATTGGTGTGAGAGCTAATTCAATCAAGCAAACACTGCATGTTGGTGAAGGGCCTATGGAAGAAGGATCAGCCGAGTGGTTCTTGTGGGAGAACAACTCCATTTGGCTCACTAACTTCACACACCATCAGGCTTCCAAGCAGCTCTCAAAGAAACTCAGTTTTCACACTCTATGCTTAGTGCCCTTTGAGTGCATTATCTAGGAATCAACCTGGTAGAGCATCCCACACAAACGAATGCTCCAGATGCGGGTTGCACATGCCACCAACTCCACATTCTCAGGCAACTTCAGCGCCACAGCCGTTTTCAGATAGCCCTCAATGCAAAGGCTCTAAACGCAAATATTGGTGTGAGAACTAATTCAATCAAGCAAACACTGCATGTTATTGAAGGGCATATTGAAGAAGGATCAGCCGAGTGGTTTTTGTGGGAGAACAACTCCATTTGGCTCACTAACTTCACACACCATCAGGCTTCCAAGCAGCTCTCAAGGGAACTCAGTTTTCACACTCTATGCTTAGTGCCCTTTGAGTGCATAATCTAGGAATGAACCTGGTAGAGCATCCCACACAAACGAAGGCTCCACATGCGGGTTTCACATGCCACCAACTCCACATTCTCAGGCAACTTCTGCGCCACAGCCGTTTTCAGATAGCCCTCAATGCAAAGGCTCTTGACGAAAATATTGGTGTCAGAGCTAATTCAATCAAGGAAACACTGCATGTTGGTGAAGAGCCTATTGAAGAAGGATCAGCCGAGTGGTTCTTGTGGGAGAACAACTCCATTTGGCTCACTAACTTCACACACCATCAGGCTTCCAAGCAGCTCTCAAGGAAACTCAGTTTTCACACTCTATGCTTAGTGCCCTTTGAATGCCTAGGACTGAAATGAAGCTTGGTGAGCATTCCACATTAACCAATGCTCCACATCCGGGTTTCACATGCCACCAACTCCACATTCACAGGCAACTTCAGCGCCACAGCCGTTTTCACATGGCCCTCAATGCAAAGGCTCTAGACGCAAATATTGGTGTGAGAGCTAATTCAATCAAGGAAACACTGCATGTTGGTGAAGGGCCTATGGAAGAAGTATCAGCCGAGTGCTTCTTGTGGGAGAACAACTCCATTTGGCTCACTAACTTCACACACCATCAGGCTTCCAAGCAGCTCTCAAGGAAACTCAGTTTTCACAATCTATGCTTAGTGCCCTTTGAGTGCCTAGGACTGAAGGGAACCTTGGTGAGCATCCCACACAAACGAATGCTCCACATGCGGGTTTCACATGCCACCAACTCCACATTCACAGGCAACTTCAGCCCAACAGCCGTTTTCACATAGCCATCAATGCAAAGGCTATAGACGCAAATATTGGTGTGAGAGCTAATTCAATCAAGGAAACACTGCATGTTGGTGAAGGGCCTATTGAAGAAGGATCAGCTGAGTGGTTCTTGTGGTAGAACAGCTCCATTTGGCTCACTAACTTCACACACCATCAGGCTTCCAAGCAGCTCTCAAGGAACCATTCAACATCAGTTTTAACACACTCTATGCTTAGTGCCCTTTGAGTGCATTATCTAGGAATGAACCTGGTAGAGCATCCCACACAAACGAATACTCCACAATAGGGTTTCACATGCCACCAACTCCACATTCACAGGTAACTTCAGCGCCACAGCCGTTTTCACATAGCCCTCAATGCAAAGGCTCTAGACGCAAATATTGGTGTGAGAGCTAATTCAATCAAGGAAACACTGCATGTTGGTGAAGGGCATATTGAAGAAGGATCAGCCGAGTGGTTCTTGTGGGAGAACAACTCCATTTGGCTCACTAACTTCACACACCATCAGGCTTCCAAGCAGCTCTCAAGGAAACTCAGTTTTCACACTCTATGCTTAGTGTCCTTGAAGCACCTAACACTGAAATGAAGCTTGCTGAGCATCCCACACAAACGAATGCTGCACATGCGGGTTTCACATGCCACCAACTCCACATTCTCAGGCAACTTCAGCACCACAGCCGTTTTCATATAGCCCTCAATGCAAAGGCTCTAGACGCAAATATTGGTGTGAGAGCTATTTCAATCAAGGAAACAATGCATGTTGGTGAAGGGCCTATTGAAGAAGGATCAGCCGAGTGGTTCTTGTGGGAGATCAACTTCATTTGGCTCACTAACTTCACACACCATCAGGCTTCCAAGCAGCTCTCAAGGAAACTCAGTTTTCACACTCTATGCTTAGTGCCCTTTGAGTGCATTATCTAGGAATGAATCAGGTAGAGCATCCCACACAAACGAATGCTCCACATGCGGGTTTCACATGCCACCAACTCCACATTCACAGGCAACTTCAGCGCCACAGCCATTTTCAGATAGCTCTCAATGCAAAGGCTCTAGACTCAAATTTTAGTGTGAGAGCTAATTCAATCAAGGAAACACTGGATGTTGGTAAAGGGCATATTGAAGAAGTATCAGCCGAGTGGTTCTTGTTGGAGAACAACTCCATTTGGCTCACTAACTTCACACACCATCAGGCTTCCAAGCAGCTCTCAAGGAAACTCAGTTTTCACACTCTATGCTTAGTGCCCTTTGAGTGCCTAGGACTGAAATGAAGCTGGTAGAGCATCCCAGAAAAACCAAAGCTCCACATCGGGTTTAACATGCCACCAACTCCACATTCACAGGCAACTTCAGCGACACAGCCGTTTTCAGATAGCCCTCAATGCAAAGCCTCTAGACTCAAATTTTAGTGTGAGAGCTAATTCAATCAAGGAAACACTGCATATTGGTGAAGGGCATATTGAAGAAGGATCAGCCGAGTGGTTCTTGTGGGAGAACAACTCCATTTGGCTCACTAACTTCACACACCATCAGGCTTCCAAGCAGCTCTCAAGGAATCTCACTTTTCACACTCTATGCTTAGTGCCCTTTGAGTACCTAGGACTGAAATGAAGCTGGTAGAGCATCCCACACAAACCAAAGCTCCACATGCGGGTTTCACATGCCACCAACTCCACATTCTCAGGCAACTTCAGCGCCACAGCCGTTTTCAGATAGCTCTCAATGCAAAGGCTCTAGACGCAAATATTGGTGTGAGAGCTAATTCAATCAAGGAAACACTGGATGTTGCTGAAGAGCATATTGAAGAAGGATCAGCTGAGTGGTTCTTGTGGGAGATCAACTCCATTTGGCTCACTAACTTCACACACCATCAGGCTTCCAAGCAGCTCTCAAGGAAACTCAGTTTTCACACTCTATGCTTAGTGCCCTTTGAATTGCTAGGATTGAAATGAAGCTTGGTGAGCATCCCACGCAAACGAATGCTCCACATGCGGGTTTCACATGCCACCAACTCCACATTCACAGGCAACTTCAGCGCCACAGCTGTTTTCAGATAGCCCTCAATTCAAAGGCTCTAGACGAAAATACTGGTGTGAGAGCTAATTCAATCAAGGAAACACTGCATGTTGGTGAAGGGCCTATTGAAGAAGGATCAGCCGAGTGGTTCTTGTGGGAGAACAACTCCATTTGGCTCACTAACTTCACACACCATCAGGCTTCCAAGCAGCTCTCAAGGAAACTCAGTTTTCATACTCTATGCTTAGTGCCCTTTGAGTGCAATATCTAGGAATAAACCTGGTAGAGCATCCCACACAAACGAAGGCTCCACATGCGGGTTTCACATGCCACCAACTCCACATTCACAGGCAACTTCAGCGCCACAGCCATTTTCAGATAGCTCTCAATGCAAAGGCTCTAGACTCAAATTTTAGTGTGAGAGCTAATTCAATCAAGGAAACACTGCATATTGGTGAAGGGCATATTGAAGAAGGATCACCCGAGTGGTTCTTGTGGGAGAACAACTCCATTTGCTCACTAACTTCACACACCATCAGGCTTCCAAGCAGCTCTCAAGGAAACTCAGTTTTCACACTCTATGCATAGTGCCCTTTGAGTGCCTAGGACTGAAATGAAGCTTGCTGAGCATCCCACACAAACGAATGCTCCACATGCGGGTTTCACATGCCACAAATCCATATTCACAGGCAACTTCAGCGCCACAGCCGTTTTCACATAGCCCTCAATGCAAAGGCTCTAGACGCAAATATTGGAGTGAGAGCTAATTCAATCAAGGAAACACTGCATGTTGGTGAAGGGCATATTGAAGAAGGATCAGCCGAGTGGTTATTGTGGGAGAACAACTCCATTTGGCTCACTAACTTCACACACCATCAGGCTTCCAAGCAGCTCTCAAAGAAACTCAGTTTTCACACTCTATGCTTAGTGCCCTTTGAATTGCTAAGTTTGAAATGAAGCTTGGTGAGCATCCCACGCAAACGAATGCTCCACATGCGGGTTTCACATGCCACCAACTCCACATTCACAGGCAACTTCAGCGCCACAGCCGTTTTCAGATAGCCCTCAATGCAAAGGCTCTAGACGAAAATACTGGTGTGAGAGCTAATTCAATCAAGGAAACACTGCATGTTGGTGAAGGGCATATTGAAGAAGGATCAGCCGAGTGGTTCTTGTGGGAGAACAACTCCATTTGGCTCACTAACTTCACACACCATCAGGCTTCCAAGCAGCTCTCAAGGAAACTCAGTTTTCACACTCTATGCTTAGTGCCGTTTGAGTGCCTAGGACTGAAATGAAGCTTGCTGAGCATCCCACACAAACGAATGCTCCACATGCGGGTTTCACATGCCACCAACTCCACATTCTCAGGCAACTTCAGCGCCACAGCCATTTTCAGATAGCCCTCAATGCAAAGGCTCTAGACCCAAATATTGGTGTGAGAGCTAATTCAATCAAGGAAACACTGCATGTTGGTGAAGAGCATATTGAAGAAGAATCAGCTAAGTGGTTCTTGTGGGAGAACAACTCCATTTGGCTCACTAACTTCACACACCATCAGGCTTCCAAGCAGCTCTCAAGGAAACTCAGTTTTCACACTCTATGCTTAGTGCCCTTTGAGTGCCTAGGACTGAAATGAAGCTTGGTGAGCATCCCACACAAACGAATGCTCCACATGCGGGTTTCACATGCCACCAACTCCACATTCACAGGTAACTTCAGCGCCACAGCCGTTTTCAGATAGCCCTCAATGCAAAGGTTCTAGAAGAAAATATTGGTGTGAGAGCTAATTCAATCAAGGAAACACTGCATGTTGTTGAAGGGCCTATGGAAGAAGGATCAGCCGAGTGGTTCTTGTGGGAGAACAACTCCATTTGGCTCACTAACTTCACACACCATCAGGCTTCCAAGCAGCTCTAAAGGAAACTCACTTTTCACACTCTATGCTTAGTGCCCTTTGAGTGCCTAGGACTGAAATGAAGCTGGTAGAGCATCCCACACAAACGAATGCTCCACATGCGGGTTTCACATGCCACCAACTCCACATTCTCAGGCAACTTCAGCGCCACAGCCGTTTTCAGATAGCTCTCAATGCAAAGGCTCTAGACGCAAATATTGGTGTGAGAGCTAATTCAATCAAGGAAACACTGGATGTTGCTGAAGGGCATATTGAAGAAGGATCAGCTGAGTGGTTCTTGTGGGAGATCAACTCCATTTGGCTCACTAACTTCACACACCATCAGGCTTCCAAGCAGCTCTCAAGGAAACTCAGTTTTCACACTCTATGCTTAGTGCCCTTTGAGAGCATTATCTAGGAATGAACCTGGCAGAGCATCCCACACAAACGAATGCTCCACATGCGGGTTTCACATGCCACCAACTCCACATTCACAGGCAACTTCAGCGCCACAGCCGTTTTCAGATAGCTCTCAATGCAAAGGCTCTAGACGCAAATATTGGTGTGAGAGCTAATTCAATCAAGGAAACACTGCATGTTGGTGAAGAGCATATTGAAGAAGGATCAGCCGAGTGGTTCTTGTGGGAGATCAACTCCATTTGGCTCACTAACTTCACACACCATCAGGCTTCCAAGCAGCTCTCAAAGAAACTCAGTTTTCACACTCTATGCATAGTGCCCTTTGAATGCCTAGGACTGAAATGAAGCTTGGTGAGCATTCCACATTAACCAATGCTCCACATCCGGGTTTCACATGCCACCAACTCCACATTCACAGGCAACTTCAGCGACACAACGTTTTCACATGGCCCTCAATGCAAAGGCTCTAGACGAAAATATTGGTGTGAGAGCTAATTCAATCAAGGAAACACTGCATGTTGGTGAAGGGCCTATTTAAGAAGTATCAGCCGAGTGGTTCTTGTGGGAGAACAACTCCATTTGGCTCACTAGCTTCACACACCATCAGGCTTCCAAGCAGCTCTCAAGGAAATTCAGTTTTCACAATCTATGCTTAGTGCCCTTTGAGTGCCTAGGACTGAAGTGAACCTTGGTGAGCATCCCACACAAACGAATGCTCCACATGCGGGTTTCACATGCCACCAACTCCACATTCACAGGCAACTTCAGCGCCACAGCCGTTTTCACATAGCCCTCAATGCAAAGGCTCTAGACGAAAATATTGGTGTGAGAGCTAATTCAATCAAGGAAACACTGCATGTTGATGAAGGGCCTATTGAAGAACTATCAGCCGAGTGGTTCTTGTGGGAGAACAACTCCATTTGGCTCACTAACTTCACACACCATCAGGCTTCCAAGCAGCTCTCAAGGAAACTCAGTTTTCACACTCTATGCTTAGTGCCCTTTGAGTGCATTATCTAGGAATGAACCTGGTAGAGCATCCCACACAAACCAATGCTCCACATGCGGGTTTCACATGCCACCAACTCCACATTCACAGGCAACTTCAGCGCCACAGCCATTTTCAGATAGCTCTCAATGCAAAGGCTCTAGACTCAAATTTTAGTGTGAGAGCTAATTCAATCAAGGAAACACTGCATGTTGGTGAAGGGCATATTGAAGAAGGATCAGCCGAGTGGTTCTTGTGGGAGAACAACTCCATTTGGCTCACTAACTTCACACACCATCAGGCTTCCAAGCAGCTCTCAAGGAAACTCAGTTTTCACACTCTATGCTTAGTGCCCTTTGAGTGCCTAGGACTGAAATGAAGCTTGGTGAGCATCCCACACAAACGAATGCTCCACATGCGGGTTTCACATGCCACCAACTCCACATTCACAGGCAACTTCAGCGCCACAGCCGTTTTCAGATAGCCCTCAATGCAAAGGCTCTAGACGAAAATACTGGTGTGAGAGCTAATTCAATCAAGGAAACACTGCATGTTGGTGAAGGGCCTATTGAAGAAGGATCAGCCGAGTGGTTCTTGTGGGAGAACAACTCCATTTGGCTCACTAACTTCACACACCATCAGGCTTCCAAGCAGCTCTCAAAGAAACTCAGTTTTCACACTCTATGCTTAGTGCCCTTTGAGTGCATTATCTAGGAATCAACCTGGTAGAGCATCCCACACAAATGAATGCTCCAGATGCGGGTTTCACATGCCACCAACTCCACATTCTCAGGCAACTTCAGCGCCACAGCCGTTTTCAGATAGCCCTCAATGCAAAGGCTCTAAACACAAATATTGGTGTGAGAACTAATTCAATCAAGCAAACACTGCATGTTGGTGAAGGGCATATTGAAGAAGGATCAGCCGAGTGGTTTTTGTGGGAGAACAACTCCATTTGGCTCACTAACTTCACACACCATCAGGCTTCCAAGCAGCTATCAAAGAAGCTCTGTTTTCACACTCTATGCTTAGTGCCCTTTGAATGCCTAGGACTGAAATGAAGCTTGGTGAGCATTCCACACAAACTAGTGCTCCACATGCGGGTTTCACATGCCACCAACTCCCCATTCACAGGCAACTTCAACGCCACAGCCGTTTTCACATGGCCCTCAATGCAAAGGCTCTAGATGCAAATATTGGTGTGAGAGCTAATTCAATCAAGGAAACACTGCATGTTGGTGAAGGGCATATAGAAGAAGGATCAGCCGAGTGGATCTTGTGGGAGAACAACTCCATTTGGCTCACTAACTTCACACACCATCAGGCTTCCAAGCAGCTCTCAAGGAAACTCAGTTTTCACACTCTATGCTTAGTGCCCTTTGAATGCCTAGGACTGAAATGAAGCTTGCTGAGCATCCCACACAAACGAATGCTCCACATGCGGGTTTCACATGCCACCAACTCCACATTCTCAGGCAACTTCAGCGCCACAGCCATTTTCAGATAGCCCTCAATGCAAAGGCTCTAGACGCAAATATTGGTGTGAGAGCTAATTCAATTAAGCAAACACTGCATGTTGGTGAAGGGCATATTGAAGAAGA
The DNA here is from genome assembly GCF_030435755.1 of Ochotona princeps. Lineage (NCBI taxonomy): Eukaryota > Metazoa > Chordata > Mammalia > Lagomorpha > Ochotonidae > Ochotona > Ochotona princeps. Next base: position 26,190,259 of record NC_080859.1, on the reverse strand, counting down.
ATCAGCTAAGTGGTTCTTGTGGGAGAACAACTCCATTTGGCTCACTAACTTCACACACCATCAGGCTTCCAAGCAGCTCTCAAGGAAACTCAGTTTTCACACTCTATGCTTAGTGCCCTTTGAGTGCCTAGGACTGAAATGAAGCTTGGTGAGCATCCCACACAAACGAATGCTCCACATGCGGGTTTCACATGCCACCAACTCCACATTCACAGGCAACTTCAGCGCCACAGCCATTTTCAGATAGCCCTCAATGCAAAGGTTCTAGAAGAAAATATTGGTGTGAGAGCTAATTCAATCAAGGAAACACTGCATGTTGGTGAAGGGCCTATTGAAGAAGGATCAGCCGAGTGGTTCTTGTGGGAGAACAACTCCATTTGGCTCACTAACTTCACACACCATCAGGCTTCCAAGCAGCTCTCAAAGAAACTCAGTTTTCACACTCTATGCTTAGTGCCCTTTGAGTGCATTATCTAGGAATCAACCTGGTAGAGCATCCCACACAAACGAATGCTCCAGATGCGGGTTTCACATGCCACCAACTCCACATTCTCAGGCAACTTCAGCGCCACAGCCGTTTTCAGATAGCCCTCAATGCAAAGGCTCTAAACGCAAATATTGGTGTGAGAACTAATTCAATCAAGCAAACACTGCATGTTATTGAAGGGCATATTGAAGAAGGATCAGCCGAGTGGTTTTTGTGGGAGAACAACTCCATTTGGCTCACTAACTTCACACACCATCAGGCTTCCAAGCAGCTATCAAAGAAGCTCTGTTTTCACACTCTATGCTTAGTGCCCTTTGAATGCCTAGGACTGAAATGAAGCTTGGTGAGCATTCCACACAAACTAGTGCTCCACATGCGGGTTTCACATGCCACCAACTCCACATTCACAGGCAACTTCAACGCCACAGCCGTTTTCACATGGCCCTCAATGCAAAGGCTCTAGATGCAAATATTTGTGTGAGAGCTAATTCAATCAAGGAAACACTGCATGTTGGTGAAGGGCATATAGAAGAAGGATCAGCCGAGTGGATCTTGTGGGAGAACAACTCCATTTGGCTCACTAACTTCACACACCATCAGGCTTCCAAGCAGCTCTCAAGGAAACTCAGTTTTCACACTCTATGCTTAGTGCCCTTTGAATGCCTAGGACTGAAATGAAGCTTGCTGAGCATCCCACACAAACGAATGCTCCACATGCGGGTTTCACATGCCACCAACTCCACATTCTCAGGCAACTTCAGCGCCACAGCCATTTTCAGATAGCCCTCAATGCAAAGGCTCTAGACGCAAATATTGGTGTGAGAGCTAATTCAATCAAGCAACCACTGCATGTTGGTGAAGGGCATATTGAAGAAGAATCAGCTAAGTGGTTCTTGTGGGAGAACAACTCCATTTGGCTCACTAACTTCACACACCATCAGGCTTCCAAGCAGCTCTCAAGGAAACTCAGTTTTCACACTCTATGCTTAGTGCCCTTTGAGTGCCTAGGACTGAAATGAAGCTTGGTGAGCATCCCACACAAACGAATGCTCCACATGCGGGTTTCACATGCCACCAACTCCACATTCACAGGCAACTTCAGCGCCACAGCCATTTTCAGATAGCCCTCAATGCAAAGGTTCTAGAAGAAAATATTGGTGTGAGAGCTAATTCAATCAAGGAAACACTGCATGTTGGTGAAGGGCCTATGGAAGAAGGATCAGCCGAGTGGTTCTTGTGGGAGAACAACTCCATTTGGTTCACTAACTTCACACACCATCAGGCTTCCAAGCAGCTCTCAAAGAAACTCAGTTTTCACACTCTATGCTTAGTGCCCTTTGAGTGCATTATCTAGGAATCAACCTGGTAGAGCATCCCACACAAACGAATGCTCCACATGCGGGTTTCACATGCCACCAACTCCACATTCTCAGGCAACTTCAGCGCCACAGCCGTTTTCAGATAGCCCTCAATGCAAAGGCTCTAGAGGCAAATATTGGTGTGAGAACTAATTCAATCAAGCAAACACTGCATGTTATTGAAGGGCATATTGAAGAAGGATCAGCCGAGTGGTTTTTGTGGGAGAACAACTCCATTTGGTTCACTAACTTCACACACCATCAGGCTTCCAAGCAGCTATCAAAGAAGCTCAGTTTTCACACTCTATGTTTAGTGCCCTTTGAATGCCTAGGACTGAAATGAAGCTTGGTGAGCATTCCACACAAACCAGTGCTCCACATGCGGGTTTCACATGCCACCAACTCCACATTCTCAGGCAACTTCAGCGCCACAGCCGTTTTCACATGGCCCTCAATGCAAAGGCTCTAGAGGCAAATATTGGTGTGAGAGCTAATTCAATCAAGGAAACACTGCATGTTGGTGAAGGGCCTATGGAAGAAGGATCAGCCGAGTGGTTCTTGTGGGAGAACAACTCCATTTGGCTCACTAACTTCACACACCATCAGGCTTCCAAGCAGCTCTCAAGGAAACTCAGTTTTCACAATCTATGCTTAGTGCCCTTTGAGTGCCTAGGACTGAAGTGAAGCTTGGTGAGCATCCCACACAAACGAATGCTCCACATGCGGGTTTCACATGCCAGCAACTCCACATTCACAGGCAACTTCAGCGCCACAGCCGTTTTCACATAGCCATCAATGCAAAGGCTCTAGACGAAAATATTGGTGTGAGAGCTAATTCAATCAAGGAAACACTGCTTGTTGGTGAAGGGCCTATTGAAGAAGGATCAGCCGAGTGGATCTTGTGGCAGATCAACTCCATTTGGCTCACTAACTTCACACACCATCAGGCTTCCAAGCAGCTCTCAAAGAAACTCAGTTTTCACACTCTATGCTTAGTGCCCTTTGAGTGCATTATCTAGGAATGAACCTGGTAGAGCATCCCACACAAACGAATACTCCACATGCGGGTTTCACATGCCACCAACTCCACATTCACAGGCAACTTCAGCGCCACAGCCGTTTTCAGTTAGCCCTCAATGCAAAGGCTCTAGACGCAAATATTGGTGTGAGAGCTAATTCAATCAAGCAAACACTGCATGTTGGTGAAGGGCATATTGAAGAAGGATCAGCCGAGTGGTTCTTGTGGGAGATCAACTCCATTTGGCTCACTAACTTCACACACCATCAGGTTTCCAAGCAGCTCTCAAGGAAACTCAGTTTTCACACTCTATGCTTAGTGCCGTTTGAGAGCCTAGGACTGAAATGAAGCTTGGTGAGCATCCCACACAAACGAATGCTCCACATGCGGGTTTCACATGCCACCAACTCCACATTCACAGGCAACTTCAGCGCCACAGCCGTTTTCAGATAGCCCTCAATTCAAAGGCTCTAGACGCAAATATTGGTGTGAGAGCTAATTCAATCAAGGAAACACTGCTTGTTGGTGAAGGTCATATTGAAGAAGGATCAACCGAGTGGTTCTTGTGGGAGATCGACTCCATTTGGCTCACTAACTTCACACACCATCAGGCTTCCAAGCAGCTCTCAAGGAAACTCAGTTTTCACACTCTATGCTTAGTGCCCTTTGAATGCCTAGGACTGAAATGAAGCTTGGTGAGCATCCCACACAAACGAATGCTCCAGATGCGGGTTTCACATGCCACCAACTCCACATTCACAGGCAACTTCAGCGCCACAGCCGTTTTCACATAGCCCTCAATGCAAAGGCTCTAGACGCAAATATTGGTGTGAGAGCTAATTCAATCAAGGAAACACTGCATGTTGGTGAAGGGCCTATGGAAGAAGGATCAGCCGAGTGGTTCTTGTGGGAGAACAACTCCATTTGGCTCACTAACTTCACACACCATCAGGCTTCCAAGCAGCTCTCAAGGAAACTCAGTTTTCACACTCTATGCTTAGTGCCCTTTGAGTGCCTAGGACTGAAATGAAGCTTGCTGAGCATCCCACACAAACGAATGCTCCACATGCGGGTTTCACATGCCACCAACTCCACATTCACAGGCAACTTCAGCGCCACAGCCGTTTTCACATGGCCCTCAATGCAAAGGCTCTAGACGCAAATATTGGTGTGAGAGCTAATTCAATCAAGGAAACACTGCATGTTGGTGAAGGGCCTATTGAAGAAGAATCAGCCGAGTGGTTCTTGTGGGAGAACAACTCCATTTGGCTCACTAACTTCACACACCATCAGGCTTCCAAGCAGCTCTCAAGGAAACTCAGTTTTCACACTCTATGCTTAGTGCCCTTTGAGTGCATTATCTAGGAATGAATCAGGTAGAGCATCCCACAAAAACGAATGCTCCACATGCGGGTTTCACATGCCACCAACTCCACATTCACAAGCAACTTCAGCGCCACAGCCATTTTCAGATAGCCCTCAATGCAAAGGCTCTTGACGAAAATATTGGTGTGAGAGCTAATTCAATCAAGCAAACACTGCATGTTGGTGAAGGCCATATTGAAGAAGGATCAGCCGAGTGGTTCTTGTGGGAGAACAACTCCATTTGGCTCACTAACTTCACACACCATCAGGCTTCCAAGCAGCTCTCAAGGAAACTCAGTTTTCACACTCTATGCTTAGTGCCCTTTGAGTGCATAATCTAGGAATGAACCTGGTAGAGCATCCCACACAAACGAAGGCTCCACATGCGGGTTTCACATGCCACCAACTCCACATTCTCAGGCAACTTCAGCGCCACAGCCATTTTCAGATAGCCCTCAATGCAAAGGCTCTAGACGCAAATATTGGTGTGAGAGCTAATTCAATCAAGGAAACACTGCATGTTGGTGAAGGGCATATTGAAGAAGAATCAGCTAAGTGGTTCTTGTGGGAGAACAACTCCATTTGGCTCACTAACTTCACACACCATCAGGCTTCCAAGCAGCTCTCAAGGAAACTCAGTTTTCACACTCTATGCTTAGTGCCCTTTGAGTGCCTAGGACTGAAATGAAGCTTGGTGAGCATCCCACACAAACGAATGCTCCACATGCGGGTTTCACATGCCACCAACTCCACATTCACAGGCAACTTCAGCGCCACAGCCATTTTCAGATAGCCCTCAATGCAAAGGTTCTAGAAGAAAATATTGGTGTGAGAGCTAATTCAATCAAGGAAACACTGCATGTTGGTGAAGGGCCTATTGAAGAAGGATCAGCCGAGTGGTTCTTGTGGGAGAACAACTCCATTTGGCTCACTAACTTCACACACCATCAGGCTTCCAAGCAGCTCTCAAAGAAACTCAGTTTTCACACTCTATGCTTAGTGCCCTTTGAGTGCATTATCTAGGAATGAACCTGGTAGAGCATCCCACACAAACGAATGCTCCACATGCGGGTTTCACATGCCACCAACTCCACATTCTCAGGCAACTTCAGCGCCACAGCCGTTTTCAGATAGCCCTCAATGCAAAGGATCTAAACACAAATATTGGTGTGAGAACTAATTCAATCAAGCAAACACTTCATGTTGGTGAAGGGCATATTGAAGAAGGATCAGCCGAGTGGTTTTTGTGGGAGAACAACTCCATTTGGCTCACTAACTTCACACACCATCAGGCTTCCAAGCAGCTATCAAAGAAGCTCTGTTTTCACACTCTATGCTTAGTGCCCTTTGAATGCCTAGGACTGAAATGAAGCTTGGTGAGCATTCCACACAAACTAGTGCTCCACATGCGGGTTTCACATGCCACCAACTCCCCATTCACAGGCAACTTCAACGCCACAGCCGTTTTCACATGGCCCTCAATGCAAAGGCTCTAGATGCAAATATTGGTGTGAGAGCTAATTCAATCAAGGAAACACTGCATGTTGGTGAAGGGCATATAGAAGAAGGATCAGCCGAGTGGATCTTGTGGGAGAACAACTCCATTTGGCTCACTAACTTCACACACCATCAGGCTTCCAAGCAGCTCTCAAGGAAACTCAGTTTTCACACTCTATGCTTAGTGCCCTTTGAATGCCTAGGACTGAAATGAAGCTTGCTGAGCATCCCACACAAACGAATGCTCCACATGCGGGTTTCACATGCCACCAACTCCACATTCACAGGCAACTTCAGCGCCACAGCCGTTTTCAGATAGCCCTCAATGCAAAGGCTCTAGACGCAAATATTGGTGTGAGAGCTAATTCAATCAAGCAAACACTGCATGTTGGTGAAGGGCATATTGAAGAAGAATCAGCTAAGTGGTTCTTGTGGGAGAACAACTCCATTTGGCTCACTAACTTCACACACCATCAGGCTTCCAAGCAGCTCTCAAGGAAACTCAGTTTTCACACTCTATGCTTAGTGCCCAATGAGTGCCTAGGACTGAAATGAAGCTTGGTGAGCATCCCACACAAACGAATGCTCCACATGCGGGTTTCACATGCCACCAACTCCACATTCACAGGCAACTTCAGTGCCACAGCCATTTTCAGATAGCCCTCAATGCAAAGGTTCTAGAAGAAAATATTGGTGTGAGAGCTAATTCAATCAAGGAAACACTGCATGTTGGTGAAGGGCCTATGGAAGAAGGATCAGCCGAGTGGTTCTTGTGGGAGAACAACTCCATTTGGCTCACTAACTTCACACACCATCAGGCTTCCAAGCAGCTCTCAAAGAAACTCAGTTTTCACACTCTATGCTTAGTGCCCTTTGAGTGCATTATCTAGGAATCAACCTGGTAGAGCATCCCACACAAACGAATGCTCCAGATGCGGGTTTCACATGCCACCAACTCCACATTCTCAGGCAACTTCAGCGCCACAGCCGTTTTCAGATAGCCCTCAATGCAAAGGCTCTAGACGAAAATACTGGTGTGAGAGCTAATTCAATCAAGGAAACACTGCATGTTGGTGAAGGGCATATTGAAGAAGGATCAGCCGAGTGGTTCTTGTGGGAGAACAACTCCATTTGGCTCACTAACTTCACACACCATCAGGCTTCCAAGCAGCTCTCAAGGAAACTCAGTTTTCACACTCTATGCTTAGTGCCATTTGAGTGCCTAGGACTGAAATGAAGCTTGCTGAGCATCCCACACAAACGAATGCTCCACATGCGGGTTTCACATGCCACCAACTCCACATTCTCAGGCAACTTCAGCGCCACAGCCATTTTCAGATAGCCCTCAATGCAAAGGCTCTAGACGCAAATATTGGTGTGAGAGCTAATTCAATCAAGCAAACACTGCATGTTGGTGAAGAGCATATTGAAGAAGGATCAGCCGAGTGGTTCTTGTGGGAGAACAACTCCATTTGGCTCACTAACTTCACACACCATCAGGCTTCCAAGCAGCTCTCAAAGAAACTCAGTTTTCACACTCTATGCTTAGTGCCCTTTGAGTGCATTATCTAGGAATCAACCTGGTAGAGCATCCCACACAAACGAATGCTCCACATGCGGGTTTCACATGCCACCAACTCCACATTCTCAGGCAACTTCAGCGCCACAGCCGTTTTCAGATAGCCCTCAATGCAAAGGCTCTAAACGCAAATATTGGTGTGAGAACTAATTCAATCAAGCAAACACTGCATGTTATTGAAGGGCATATTGAAGAAGGATCAGCCGAGTGGTTTTTGTGGGAGAACAACTCCATTTGGCTCACTAACTTCACACACCATCAGGCTTCCAAGCAGCTATCAAAGAAGCTCCGTTTTCACACTCTATGTTTAGTGCCCTTTGAATGCCTAGGACTGAAATGAAGCTTGGTGAGCATTCCACACAAACCAGTGCTCCACATGCGGGTTTCACATGCCACCAACTCCACATTCACAGGCAACTTCAGCGCCACAGCCGTTTTCACATGGCCCTCAATGCAAAGGCTCTAGAGGCAAATATTGGTGTGAGAGCTAATTCAATGAAGGAAACACTGCATGTTGGTGAAGGGCATATTGAAGAAGGATCAGCCGAGTGGTTCTTGTGGGAGAACAACTCCATTTGGCTCACTAACTTCACACACCATCAGGCTTCCAAGCAGCTCTCAAGGAAACTCAGTTTTCACAATCTATGCTTAGTGCCCTTTGAGTGCCTAGGACTGAAGTGAAGCTTGGTGAGCATCCCACACAAACGAATGCTCCACATGCGGGTTTCACATGCCACCAACTCCACATTCACAGGCAACTTCAGCGCCACAGCCGTTTTCACATAGCCATCAATGCAAAGGCTCTAGACGAAAATATTGGTGTGAGAGCTAATTCAATCAAGGAAACACTGCTTGTTGGTGAAGGGCCTATTGAAGAAGGATCAGCCGAGTGGATCTTGTGGCAGATCAACTCCATTTGGCTCACTAACTTCACACACCATCAGGCTTCCAAGCAGCTCTCAAAGAAACTCAGTTTTCACACTCTATGCTTAGTGCCCTTTGAGTGCATTATCTAGGAATGAACCTGGTAGAGCATCCCACACAAACCAAAGCTCCACATGCGGGTTTCACATGCCACCAACTCCACATTCACAGGCAACTTCAGCGCCACAGCCGTTTTCAGTTAGCCCTCAATGCAAAGGCTCTAGACGCAAATATTGGTGTGAGAGCTAATTCAATCAAGGAAACACTGCATGTTGGTGAAGGGCATATTGAAGAAGGATCAGCCGAGTGGTTCTTGTGGGAGATCAACTCCATTTGGCTCACTAACTTCACACACCATCAGGTTTCCAAGCAGCTCTCAAGGAAACTCAGTTTTCACACTCTATGCTTAGTGCCGTTTGAGCGCCTAGGACTGAAATGAAGCTTGGTGAGCATCCCACACAAACGAATGCTCCACATGCGGGTTTCACATGCCACCAACTCCACATTCACAGGCAACTTCAGCGCCACAGCCGTTTTCAGATAGCCCTCAATTCAAAGGCTCTAGACGCAAATATTGGTGTGAGAGCTAATTCAATCAAGGAAACACTGCTTGTTGGTGAAGGTCATATTGAAGAAGGATCAGCCGAGTGGTTCTTGTGGGAGATCGACTCCATTTGGCTCACTAACTTCACACACCATCAGGCTTCCAAGCAGCTCTCAAGGAAACTCAGTTTTCACACTCTATGCTTAGTGCCCTTTGAATGCCTAGGACTGAAATGAAGCTTGGTGAGCATCCCACACAAACGAATGCTCCACATGCGGGTTTCACATGCCACCAACTCCACATTCACAGGCAACTTCAGCGCCACAGCCGTTTTCAGATAGCCCTCAATGCAAATGTTCTAGAAGAAAATATTGGTGTGAGAGCTAATTCAATCAAGCAAACACAGCATGTTGGTGAAGGGCATATTGAAGAAGGATCAGCCGAGTGGTTCTTGTGGGAGAACAACTCCATTTGGTTCACTTACTTCACACACCATCAGGCTTCCAAGCAGCTCTCAAGGAAACTCAGTTTTCACACTCTATGCTTAGTGCCCTTGGAGTGCAATATCTAGGAATGAACCTGGTAGAGCATCCCACACAAACGAATGCTCCACATGCGGGTTTCACATGCCACCAACTCCACATTCACAGGAAACGTCAACGCCACAGCCGTTTTCAGATAGCCCTCAATGCAAAGGTTCTAGAAGAAAATATTGGTGTGAGAGCTAATTCAATCAAGGAAACACTGCATGTTGGTGAAGGGCCTATGGAAGAAGGATCAGCCGAGTGGTTCTTGTGGGAGAACAACTCCATTTGGCTCACTAACTTCACACACCATCAGGCTTCCAAGCAGCTCTCAAGGAAACTCAGTTTTCACACTCTATGCTTAGTGCCCTTTGAATGCCTAGGACTGAAATGAAGCTTGCTGAGCATCCCACACAAACGAATGCTCCACATGCGGGTTTCACATGCCACCAACTCCACATTCACAGGCAACTTCAGCGCCACAGCCGTATTCACATGGCCCTCAATGCAAAGGCTCTAGACGCAAATATTGGTGTGAGAGCTAATTCAATCAAGGAAACACTGCATGTTGGTGAAGGGCCTATTGAAGAAGGATCAGCCGAGTGGTTCTTGTGGGAGATCGACTCCATTTGGCTCACTAACTTCACACACCATCAGGCTTCCAAGCAGCTCTCAAAGAAACTCAGTTTTCACACTCTATGCTTAGTGCCCTTTGAATGCCTAGGACTGAAATGAAGCTTGGTGAGCATTCCACACAAACCAGTGCTCCACATGCGGGTTTCACATGCCACCAACTCCACAATCACAGGAAACTTCAGCGCCACAGCCGTTTTCAGATAGCCCTCAATTCAAAGGCTCTAGATGCAAATATTGGTGTGAGAGCTAATTGAATCAAAGAAACACTGCATGTTGGTGAAGGGCCTATTGAAGAAGGATCAGCCGAGTGGTTCTTGAGGGAGAACAACTCCATTTGGCTCACTAACTTCACACACCATCAGGCTTCCAAGCAGCTCTCAAGGAAACTCAGTTTTCACACTCTATGCTTAGTGCCCTTTGAGTGCATTATCTAGGAATGAACATGGTAGAGCATCCCACACAAACGAATGCTCCAGATGCGGGTTTCACATGCCAGCAACTCCACATTCTCAGGCAACTTCAGCGCCACAGCCGTTTTCAGATAGCCCTCAATGCAAAGGCTCTAGACGAAAATATTTGTGTGAGAGCTAATTCAATCAAGGAAACACTGCATGTTGGTGAAGAGCCTATTGAAGAAGGATCAGTGAGTGGTTCTTGTGGGAGAACAACTCCATTTGGCTCACTAACTTCACACACCATCAGGCTTCCAAGCAGCTCTCAAGGAAACTCAGTTTTCACACTCTATGCTTAGTGCCCAATGAGTGCCTAGGACTGAAATGAAGCTTGGTGAGCATCCCACACAAACGAATGCTCCACATGCGGGTTTCACATGCCACCAACTCCACATTCACAGGCAACTTCAGTGCCACAGCCATTTTCAGATAGCCCTCAATGCAAAGGTTCTAGAAGAAAATATTGGTGTGAGAGCTAATTCAATCAAGGAAACACTGCATGTTGGTGAAGGGCCTATGGAAGAAGGATCAGCCGAGTGGTTCTTGTGGGAGAACAACTCCATTTGGCTCACTAACTTCACACACCATCAGGCTTCCAAGCAGCTCTCAAAGAAACTCAGTTTTCACACTCTATGCTTAGTGCCCTTTGAGTGCATTATCTAGGAATCAACCTGGTAGAGCATCCCACACAAACGAATGCTCCAGATGCGGGTTTCACATGCCACCAACTCCACATTCTCAGGCAACTTCAGCGCCACAGCCGTTTTCAGATAGCCCTCAATGCAAAGGCTCTAGACGAAAATACTGGTGTGAGAGCTAATTCAATCAAGGAAACACTGCATGTTGGTGAAGGGCATATTGAAGAAGGATCAGCCGAGTGGTTCTTGTGGGAGAACAACTCCATTTGGCTCACTAACTTCACACACCATCAGGCTTCCAAGCAGCTCTCAAGGAAACTCAGTTTTCACACTCTATGCTTAGTGCCCTTTGAATGCCTAGGACTGAAATGAAGCTTGCTGAGCATCCCACACAAACGGATGCTCCACATGCGGGTTTCACATGCCACCAACTCCACATTCTCAGGCAACTTCAGCGCCACAGCCATTTTCAGATAGCCCTCAATGCAAAGGCTCTAGACGCAAATATTGGTGTGAGAGCTAATTCAATCAAGCAAACACTGCATGTTGGTGAAGAGCATATTGAAGAAGGATCAGCCGAGTGGTTCTTGTGGGAGAACAACTCCATTTGGCTCACTAACTTCACACACCATCAGGCTTCCAAGCAGCTCTCAAAGAAACTCAGTTTTCACACTCTATGCTTAGTGCCCTTTGAGTGCATTATCTAGGAATCAACCTGGTAGAGCATCCCACACAAACGAATGCTCCAGATGCGGGTTTCACATGCCACCAACTCCACATTCTCAGGCAACTTCAGCGCCACAGCCGTTTTCAGATAGCCCTCAATGCAAAGGCACTAAACGCAAATATTGGTGTGAGAACTAATTCAATCAAGCAAACACTGCATGTTATTGAAGGGCATATTGAAGAAGGATCAGCCGAGTGGTTTTTGTGGGAGAACAACTCCATTTGGCTCACTAACTTCACACACCATCAGGCTTCCAAGCATCTATCAAAGAAGCTCCGTTTTCACACTCTATGTTTAGTGCCCTTTGAATGCCTATTACTGAAATGAAGCTTGGTGAGCATTCCACACAAACCAGTGCTCCACATGCGGGTTTCACATGCCACCAACTCCACATTCACAGGCAACTTCAGCGCCACAGCCGTTTTCACATGGCCCTCAATGCAAAGGCTCTAGAGGCAAATATTGGTGTGAGAGCTAATTCAATGAAGGAAACACTGCATGTTGGTGAAGGGCATATTGAAGAAGGATCAGCCGAGTGGTTCTTGTGGGAGAACAACTCCATTTGGCTCACTAACTTCACACACCATCAGGCTTCCAAGCAGCTCTCAAGGAAACTCAGTTTTCACAATCTATGCTTAGTGCCCTTTAGTGCCTAGGACTGAAGTGAAGCTTGGTGAGCATCCCACACAAACGAATGCTCCACATGCGGGTTTCACATGCCAGCAACTCCACATTCACAGGCAACTTCAGCGCCACAGCCGTTTTCACATAGCCATCAATGCAAAGGCTCTAGACGAAAATATTGGTGTGAGAGCTAATTCAATCAAGGAAACACTGCTTGTTGGTGAAGGGCCTATGGAAGAAGGATCAGCCGAGTGCTTCTTGTGGGAGAACAACTCCATTTGGCTCACTAACTTCACACACCATCAGGCTTCCAAGCAGCTCTCAAAGAAACTCAGTTTTCACACTCTATGCTTAGTGCCCTTTGAGTGCATTATCTAGGAATGAACCTGGTAGAGCATCCCACACAAACCAAAGCTCCACATGCGGGTTTCACATGCCACCAACTCCACATTCACAGGCAACTTCAGCGCCACAGCCGTTTTCAGTTAGCCCTCAATGCAAAGGCTCTAGACGCAAATATTGGTGTGAGAGCTAATTCAATCAAGGAAACACTGCATGTTGGTGAAGGGCATATTGAAGAAGGATCAGCCGAGTGGTTCTTGTGGGAGATCAACTCCATTTGGCTCACTAACTTCACACACCATCAGGTTTCCAAGCAGCTCTCAAGGAAACTCAGTTTTCACACTCTATGCTTAGTGCCGTTTGAGCGCCTAGGACTGAAATGAAGCTTGGTGAGCATCCCACACAAACGAATGCTCCACATGCGGGTTTCACATGCCACCAACTCCACATTCACAGGCAACTTCAGCGCCACAGCCGTTTTCAGATAGCCCTCAATTCAAAGGCTCTAGACGCAAATATTGGTGTGAGAGCTAATTCAATCAAGGAAACACTGCTTGTTGGTGAAGGTCATATTGAAGAAGGATCAGCCGAGTGGTTCTTGTGGGAGATCGACTCCATTTGGCTCACTAACTTCACACACCATCAGGCTTCCAAGCAGCTCTCAAGGAAACTCAGTTTTCACACTCTATGCTTAGTGCCCTTGGAGTGCAATATCTAGGAATGAACCTGGTAGAGCATCCCACACAAACGAATGCTCCACATGCGGGTTTCACATGCCACCAACTCCACATTCACAGGAAACTTCAACGCCACAGCCGTTTTCAGATAGCCCTCAATGCAAAGGTTCTAGAAGAAAATATTGGTGTGAGAGCTAATTCAATCAAGGAAACACTGCATGTTGGTGAAGGGCCTATGGAAGAAGGATCAGCCGAGTGGTTCTTGTGGGAGAACAACTCCATTTGGCTCACTAACTTCACACACCATCAGGCTTCCAAGCAGCTCTCAAGGAAACTCAGTTTTCACACTCTATGCTTAGTGCCCTTTGAATGCCTAGGACTGAAATGAAGCTTGCTGAGCATCCCACACAAACGACTGCTCCACATGCGGGTTTCACATGCCACCAACTCCACATTCACAGGCAACTTCAGCGCCACAGCCGTATTCACATGGCCCTCAATGCAAAGGCTCTAAACGCAAATATTGGTGTGAGAGCTAATTCAATCAAGGAAACACTGCATGTTGGTGAAGGGCCTATTGAAGAAGGATCAGCCGAGTGGTTCTTGTGGGAGATCGACTCCATTTGGCTCACTAACTTCACACACCATCAGGCTTCCAAGCAGCTCTCAAAGAAACTCAGTTTTCACACTCTATGCTTAGTGCCCTTTGAATGCCTAGGACTGAAATGAAGCTTGGTGAGCATTCCACACAAACCAGTGCTCCACATGCGGGTTTCACATGCCACCAACTCCACATTCACAGGAAACTTCAGCGCCACAGCCGTTTTCAGATAGCCCTCAATTCAAAGGCTCTAGATGCAAATATTGGTGTGAGAGCTAATTGAATCAAAGAAACACTGCATGTTGGTGAAGGGCCTATTGAAGAAGGATCAGCCGAGTGGTTCTTGAGGGAGAACAACTCCATTTGGCTCACTAACTTCACACACCATCAGGCTTCCAAGCAGCTCTCAAGGAAACTCAGTTTTCACACTCTATGCTTAGTGCCCTTTGAGTGCATTATCTAGGAATGAACATGGTAGAGCATCCCACACAAACGAATGCTCCACATGCGGGTTTCACATGCCACCAACTCCAGATTCACAGGCAACTTCAGCGCCACAGCCGTTTTCAGATAGCCCTCAATGCAAAGGCTCTAGAGGCAAATATTGGTGTGAGAGCTAATTCAATCAAAGAAACACTGCATGTTGGTGAAGGGCCTATTGAAGAACTATCAGCCGAGTGGTTCTTGTGGGACATCAACTCCATTTGGCTCACTAACTTCACACACCATCAGGCTTCCAAGCAGCTCTCAAGGAAACTCAGTTTTCACACTCTATGCTTAGTGCCCTTTGAGTGCCTAGGACTGAAATGAAGCTTGGTGAGCATCCCACACAAACGAATGCTCCACATGCGGGTTTCACATGCCACCAACTCCACATTCACAGGCAACTTCAGCGCCACAGCCGTTTTCAGATAGCCCTCAATGCAAAGGCTCTAGACGCAAATATTGGTGTGAGAGCTAATTCAATCAAGGAAACACTGCATGTTGGTGAAGGGCATACTGAAGAAGGATCAGCCGAGTGGTTCTTGTGGGAGAACAACTCCATTTGGCTCACTAACTTCACACACCATCAGGCTTCCAAGCAGCTCTCAAGGAAACTCAGTTTTCACACTCTATGCTTAGTGCCCTTTGAGTGCCTAGGACTGAAGTGAAGCTTGCTGAGCATCCCACACAAACGAATGCTCCACATGCGGGTTTCACATGCCACCAACTCCACTTTCTCAGGCAACTTCCGCGCCACAGCCGTTTTCAATTAGCCCTCAATGCAAAGACTCTAGACGAAAATATTGGTGTGAGAGCTAATTCAATCAAGGAAACACTGCATGTTGTTGAAGGGCCTATTGAAGAAGGATCAGCCGAGTGGTTCTTGTGGGAGAACAACTCCATTTGGCTCACTAACTTCACACACCATCAGGCTTCCAAGCAGCTCTCAAGGAAACTCAGTTTTCACACTCTATGCTTAGTGCCCTTTGAGTGCCTAGTATTGAAGTGAAGCTTGCTGAGCATCCCACACAAACGAATGCTCCACATGCGCGTTTCACATGCCACCAACTCCACATTCTCAGGCAACTTCAGCGCCACAGCCGTTTTCAGATAGCCCTCAATGCAAAGGCTCCAGACGCAAATATTGGTGTGAGAGCTAATTCAATCAAGGAAACACTGCATGTTGGTGAAGGGCATATTGAAGAAGGATCAGCCTAGTGGTTCTTGTGGGAGAACAACTCCATTTGGCTCACTAACTTCACACACCATCAGGCTTCCAAGCAGCTCTCAAGGAAACTCAGTTTTCACACTCTATGCTTAGTGCCCTTTGAATGCCTAGGACTGAAATGAAGCTTGGTGAACATTCCATACAAACGAATGCTCCACATGCGGGTTTCACATGCCACCAACTCCAGATTCACAGGCAACTTCAGCGCCACAGCCGTTTTCAGATAGCCCTCAATGCAAAAGCTCTAGACGCAAATATTGGTGTGAGAGCTAATTGAATCAAAGAAACACTGCATGTTGGTGAAGGGCATATTGAAGAAGGATCAGCCGAGTGGTTCTTGTGGGAGAACAACTCCGTTTGGCTCACTAACTTCACACACCATCAGGCTTCCAAGCAGCTCTCAAGGAAACTCAGTTTTCACACTCTATGCTTAGTGCCCTTTGAGTACATTATCTAGGAATGGACCTGGTAGAGCATCCCACACAAACGAATACTCCACATGCGGGTTTCAAATGCCACCAACTCCACATTCTCAGGCAACTTCAGCGCCACAGCCGTTTTCAGATAGCCCTCAATGCAATGGCTCTAGAGGCAAATATTGGTGTGAGAGCTAATTCAATCAAGGAAAGATTGCATATTGGTGAAGGGCATATTGAAGAAGGATCAGCCGAGTGGTTCTTGTGGGAGAACAACTCCATTTGGCTCACTAACTTCACACACAATCAGGCTTCCAAGCAGCTCTCAAGGAAACTCAGTTTTCACACTCTATGCTTAGTGCCCTTTGAGTGCCTAGGACTGAAATGAAGCTTGGTGAGCATCCCACACAAATGAATGCTCCACATGCAGGTTTCAAATGCCACCAACTCCACATTCACAGGCAACTTCAGCGCCACAGCCGTTTTCAGATAGCCCTCAATGCAAAGGCTCTAGACGCAAATATTGGTGTGAGAGCTAATTCAATCAAGGAAACACTGCATGTTGGTGAAGGGCCTATTGAAGAAGGATCAGCCGAGTGGTTCTTGTGGGAGAACAACTCCATTTGGCTCACTAACTTCACACACCATCAGGCTTCCAAGCAGCTCTCAAGGAAACTCAGTTTTCACACTCTATGCTTAGTGCCCTCTGTTTGCCTAGGACAGAAATGAAGCTTGCTGAGCACCCTACACAAACGAATGCTCCACATGCGGGTTTCACATGCCACCAACTCCACATTCACAGGCAACTTCAGCGCCACAGCCGTTTTCAGATAGCCCTCAATGCAAAGGCTCTAGACGCAAATATTGGTGTGAGAGCTAATTCAATCAAGGAAACACTGCATGTTGGTGAAGGGCATATTGAAGAAGTATCAGCTTAGTGGTTCTTGAGGGAGAACAACTCCATTTGGCTCACTAACTTCACACACAATCAGGCTTCCAAGCAGCTCTCAAGGAAACTCAGTTTTCACACTCTATGCTTAGTGCCCTTTGAGTGCATTATCTAGGAAAGAACCTGGTAGAGCATCCCACACAAACGAATGCTCCACATGCGGGTTTCACATGCCACCAACTCCACATTCACAGGCAACTTCAGCGCCACAGCCGTTTTCAGATAGCCCTCAATGCAAAGGCTCTAGACGCAAATATTTGTGTGAGAGCTAATTCAATCAAGGAAACACTGCATGTTGGTGAAGGGCATATTGAAGAAGGATCAGCCGAGTGGTTCTTGTGGGAGAACAACTCCATTTGGCTCACTAACTTCGCACACCATCAGGCTTCCAAGCAGTTCTCAAGGAAACTCAGTTTTCACACTCTATGCTTAGTGCCCTTTGTTTGCCTAGGACAGAAATGAAGCTTGCTGAGCACCCCACACAAACGAATGCTCCACATGCGGGTTTCACATGATACTAACTCCACATTCACAGGCAACTTCAGCGCCACAGCCGTTTTCAGATAGCCCTCAATGCAAAGGCTCTAGACGCAAATATTGGTGTGAGAGCTAATTCAATCAAGGAAACACTGCATGTTGGTGAAGGGCCTATTGAAGAAGGATCAGCCGAGTGGTTCTTGTGGGAGAACAACTCCATTTGGCTCACTAACTTCACACACCATCAGGCTTCCAAGCAGCTCTCAAGGAAACTCAGTTTTCACACTCTATGCTTAGTGCTCTTTGAGTGCATTATCTAGGAATGAACCTGGTAGAGCATCCCACACAAACGAATGCTCCACATGCGGGTTTCACATGCCACCAACTCCACATTCACAGGCAACTTCAGCGCCACAGCCGTTTTCAGATAGCCCACAATGCAAAGTTTCTAGACGCAAATATTGGTGTGAGAGCTAATTCAATCAAGGAAACACGGCATGTTGATGAAGGGCCTATTGAAGAAGGATCAGCCGAGTGGTTCTTGTGGGAGAACAACTCCATTTGGCTCACTAACTTCACACACCATCAGGCTTCCAAGCAGCTCTCAAAGAAACTCAGTTTTCGCACTCTATGCTTAGTGCCCTTTGAATGCCTAGGACTGAAATGAAGCTTGGTGAGCATTCCACACAAACGAATGCTCCACATGCGGGTTTCACATGCCACCAACTCCACATTCACAGGCAACTTCAGCGCCAGGGCCGTTTTCAGATAGCCCTCAATGCAAAGGCTCTAGACGCAAATATTGGTGTGAGAACTAATACAATCAAGGAAACACTGCATGTTGGTGAAGGGCATATTGAAGAAGGATCAGCCGAGTGGTTCTTGTGGGAGAACAACTCCATTTAGCTCACTAACTTCACACACCATCAGGCTTCCAAGCAGCTCTCAAAGAAACTCAGTTTTCACACTCTATGCTTAGTGCCCTTTGAGTGCATTATCTAGGAATGAACCTGGTAGAGCATCCCACACAAACGAATACTCCACATGCGGGTTTCACATGCCACCAACTCCACATTCTCAGGCAACTTCAGCGCCACAGCCGTTTTCAGATAGCCCTCAATGCAAAGGCTCTAGACGAAAATATTGGTGTGAGAGCTAATTCAATCAAGGAAACACTGCATGTTGGTGAAGGGCATATTGAAGAAGGATCAGCCGAGTGGTTCTTGTGGGAGAACAACTCCATTTGGCTCACTAACTTCACACACCATCAGGCTTCCAAGCAGCTCTCAAGGAAACTCAGTTTTCACACTCTATGCTTAGTGCCCTTTGAGTGCATTATCTAGGAATGAATCAGGTAGAGCATCCCACACAAACGAATGCTCCACATGCGGGTTTCACATGCCACCAACTCCAGATTCACAGGCAACTTCAGCGCCACAGCCGTTTTCAGATAGCCCTCAATGCAAAGGCTCTAGACGCAAATTTTGGTGTGAGAGCTAATTCAATCAAAGAAACACTGCATGTTGGTGAAGGGCCTATTGAAGAACTATCAGCCGAGTGGTTCTTGTGGGACATCAACTCCATTTGGCTCACTAACTTCACACACCATCAGGCTTCCAAGCAGCTCTCAAGGAAACTCAGTTTTCACACTCTATGCTTAGTGCCCTTTGAGTGCCTAGGACTGAAATGAAGCTTGGTGAGCATCCCACACAAACGAATGCTCCACATGCGGGTTTCACATGCCACCAACTCCACATTCACAGGCAACTTCAGCGCCACAGCCGTTTTCAGATAGCCCTCAATGCAAAGGCTCTAGACGCAAATATTGGAGTGAGAGCTAATTCAATCAAGGAAACACTGCATGTTGGTGAAGGGCATACTGAAGAAGGATCAGCCGAGTGGTTCTTGTGGGAGAACAACTCCATTTGGCTCACTAACTTCACACACCATCAGGCTTCCAAGCAGCTCTCAAAGAAACTCAGTTTTTACACTCTATGCTTAGTGCCCTTTGAGTGCCTAGGACTGAAGTGAAGCTTGCTGAGCATCCCACACAAACGAATGCTCCACATGCGGGTTTCACATGCCACCAACTCCACTTTCTCAGGCAACTTCCGCGCCACAGCCGTTTTCAATTAGCCCTCAATGCAAAGACTCTAGACGAAAATATTGGTGTGAGAGCTAATTCAATCAAGGAAACACTGCATGTTGTTGAAGGGCCTATTGAAGAAGGATCAGCCGAGTGGTTCTTGTGGGAGAACAACTCCATTTGGCTCACTAACTTCACACACCATCAGGCTTCCAAGCAGCTCTCAAGGTAACTCAGTTTTCACACTCTATGCTTAGTGCCCTTTGAGTACATTATCTAGGAATGGACCTGGTAGAGCATCCCACACAAACGAATACTCCACATGCGGGTTTCAAATGCCACCAACTCCACATTCTCAGGCAACTTCAGCGCCACAGCCGTTTTCAGATAGCCCTCAATGCAAAGGCTCTAGAGGCAAATATTGGTGTGAGAGCTAATTCAATCAAGGAAACATTGCATATTGGTGAAGGGCATATTGAAGAAGGATCAGCCGAGTGGTTCTTGTGGGAGAACAACTCCATTTGGCTCACTAACTTCACACACAATCAGGCTTCCAAGCAGCTCTCAAGGAAACTCAGTTTTCACACTCTATGCTTAGTGCCCTTTGAGTGCCTAGGACTGAAATGAAGCTTGGTGAGCATCCCACACAAATGAATGCTCCACATGCAGGTTTCAAATGCCACCAACTCCACATTCACAGGCAACTTCAGCGCCACAGCCGTTTTCAGATAGCCCTCAATTCAAAGGCTCTAGACGCAAATATTGGTGTGAGAGCTAATTCAATCAAGGAAACACTGCGTGTTGGTGAAGGGCCTATTGAAGAAGGATCAGCCGAGTGGTTCTTGTGGGAGAACAACTCCATTTGGCTCACTAACTTCACACACCATCAGGCTTCCAAGCAGCTCTCAAGGAAACTCAGTTTTCACACTCTATGCTTAGTTCCCTCTGTTTGCCTAGGACAGAAATGAAGCTTGCTGAGCACCCTACACAAACGAATGCTCCACATGCGGGTTTCACATGCCACCAACTCCACATTCACAGGCAACTTCAGCGCCACAGCCGTTTTCAGATAGCCCTCAATGCAAAGGCTCTAGACGCAAATATTGGTGTGAGAGCTAATTCAATCAAGGAAACACTGCATGTTGGTGAAGGGCATATTGAAGAAGTATCAGCTTAGTGGTTCTTGAGGGAGAACAACTCCATTTGGCTCACTAACTTCACACACCATCAGGCTTCCAAGCAGCTCTCAAGGAAACTCAGTTTTCACACTCTATGCTTAGTGCCCTTTGAGTGCATTATCTAGGAAAGAACCTGGTAGAGCATCCCACACAAACGAATGCTCCACATGCGGGTTTCACATGCCACCAACTCCACATTCACAGGCAACTTCAGCGCCACAGCCGTTTTCAGATAGCCCTCAATGCAAAGGCTCTAGACGCAAATATTTGTGTGAGAGCTAATTCAATCAAGGAAACACTGCATGTTGGTGAAGGGCATATTGAAGAAGGATCAGCCGAGTGGTTCTTGTGGGAGAACAACTCCATTTGGCTCACTAACTTCGCACACCATCAGGCTTCCAAGCAGTTCTCAAGGAAACTCAGTTTTCACACTCTATGCTTAGTGCCCTTTGTTTGCCTAGGACAGAAATGAAGCTTGCTGAGCACCCCACACAAACGAATGCTCCACATGCGGGTTTCACATGATACTAACTCCACATTCACAGGCAACTTCAGCGCCACAGCCGTTTTCAGATAGCCCTCAATGCAAAGGCTCTAGACGCAAATATTGGTGTGAGAGCTAATTCAATCAAGGAAACACTGCATGTTGGTGAAGGGCCTATTGAAGAAGGATCAGCCGAGTGGTTCTTGTGGGAGAACAACTCCATTTGGCTCACTAACTTCACACACCATCAGGCTTCCAAGCAGCTCTCAAGGAAACTCAGTTTTCACACTCTATGCTTAGTGCTCTTTGAGTGCATTATCTAGGAATGAACCTGGTAGAGCATCCCACACAAACGAATGCTCCACATGCGGGTTTCACATGCCACCAACTCCACATTCACAGGCAACTTCAGCGCCACAGCCGTTTTCAGATAGCCCACAATGCAAAGTTTCTAGACGCAAATATTGGTGTGAGAGCTAATTCAATCAAGGAAACACGGCATGTTGATGAAGGGCCTATTGAAGAAGGATCAGCCGAGTGGTTCTTGTGGGAGAACAACTCCATTTGGCTCACTAACTTCACACGCCATCAGGCTTCCAAGCAGCTCTCAAAGAAACTCAGTTTTCGCACTCTATGCTTAGTGCCCTTTGAATGCCTAGGACTGAAATGAAGCTTGGTGAGCATTCCACACAAACGAATGCTCCACATGCGGGTTTCACATGCCACCAACTCCACATTCACAGGCAACTTCAGCGCCAGGGCCGTTTTCAGATAGCCCTCAATGCAAAGGCTCTAGACGCAAATATTGGTGTGAGAACTAATACAATCAAGGAAACACTGCATGTTGGTGAAGGGCATATTGAAGAAGGATCAGCCGAGTGGTTCTTGTGGGAGAACAACTCCATTTAGCTCACTAACTTCACACACCATCAGGCTTCCAAGCAGCTCTCAAAGAAACTCAGTTTTCACACTCTATGCTTAGTGCCCTTTGAGTGCATTATCTAGGAATGAACCTGGTAGAGCATCCCACACAAACGAATACTCCACATGCGGGTTTCACATGCCACCAACTCCACATTCTCAGGCAACTTCAGCGCCACAGCCGTTTTCAGATAGCCCTCAATGCAAAGGCTCTAGACGAAAATATTGGTGTGAGAGCTAATTCAATCAAGGAAGCACTGCATGTTGGTGAAGGGCATATTGAAGAAGGATCAGCCGAGTGGTTCTTGTGGGAGAACAACTCCATTTGGCTCACTAACTTCACACACCATCAGGCTTCCAAGCACCTCTCAAGGAAACTCAGTTTTCACACTCTATGCTTAGTGCCCTTTGAGTGCATTATCTAGGAATGAATCAGGTAGAGCATCCCACACAAACGAATGCTCCACATGCGGGTTTCACATGCCACCAACTCCAGATTCACAGGCAACTTCAGCGCCACAGCCGTTTTCAGATAGTCCTCAATGCAAAGGCTCTAGACGCAAATTTTGGTGTGAGAGCTAATTCAATCAAAGAAACACTGCATGTTGGTGAAGGGCCTATTGAAGAACTATCAGCCGAGTGGTTCTTGTGGGACATCAACTCCATTTGGCTCACTAACTTCACACACCATCAGGCTTCCAAGCAGCTCTCAAGGAAACTCAGTTTTCACACTCTATGCTTAGTGCCCTTTGAGTGCCTAGGACTGAAATGAAGCTTGGTGAGCATCCCACACAAACGAATGCTCCACATGCGGGTTTCACATGCCACCAACTCCACATTCACAGGCAACTTCAGCGCCACAGCCGTTTTCAGATAGCCCTCAATGCAAAGGCTCTAGACGCAAATATTGGAGTGAGAGCTAATTCAATCAAGGAAACACTGCATGTTGGTGAAGGGCATACTGAAGAAGGATCAGCCGAGTGGTTCTTGTGGGAGAACAACTCCATTTGGCTCACTAACTTCACACACCATCAGGCTTCCAAGCAGCTCTCAAAGAAACTCAGTTTTTACACTCTATGCTTAGTGCCCTTTGAGTGCCTAGGACTGAAGTGAAGCTTGCTGAGCATCCCACACAAACGAATGCTCCACATGCGGGTTTCACATGCCACCAACTCCACTTTCGCAGGCAACTTCCGCGCCACAGCCGTTTTCAATTAGCCCTCAATGCAAAGACTCTAGACGAAAATATTGGTGTGAGAGCTAATTCAATCAAGGAAACACTGCATGTTGTTGAAGGGCCTATTGAAGAAGGATCAGCCGAGTGGTTCTTGTGGGAGAACAACTCCATTTGGCTCACTAACTTCACACACCATCAGGCTTCCAAGCAGCTCTCAAGGAAACTCAGTTTTCACACTCTATGCTTAGTGCCCTTTGAGTGCCTAGTATTGAAGTGAAGCTTGCTGAGCATCCCACACAAACGAATGCTCCACATGCGCGTTTCACATGCCACCAACTCCACATTCTCAGGCAACTTCAGCGCCACAGCCGTTTTCAGATAGCCCTCAATGCAAAGGCTCCAGACGCAAATATTGGTGTGAGAGCTAATTCAATCAAGGAAACACTGCATGTTGGTGAAGGGCCTATTGAAGAAGGATCAGCCTAGTGGTTCTTGTGGGAGAACAACTCCATTTGGCTCACTAACTTCACACACCATCAGGCTTCCAAGCAGCTCTCAAGGAAACTCAGTTTTCACA
Organism: Ochotona princeps; assembly: GCF_030435755.1. NCBI lineage: Eukaryota > Metazoa > Chordata > Mammalia > Lagomorpha > Ochotonidae > Ochotona > Ochotona princeps. The sequence continues at coordinate 26,166,290 of NC_080859.1, read as the reverse complement.
CTCTATGCTTAGTGCCCTTTGAATGCCTAGGACTGAAATGAAGCTTGGTGAACATTCCATACAAACGAATGCTCCACATGCGGGTTTCACATGCCACCAACTCCACATTCACAGGCAACTTCAGCGCCACAGCCGTTTTCAGATAGCCCTCAATGCAAAAGCTCTAGACGCAAATATTGGTGTGAGAGCTAATTCAATCAAGGAAACACTGCATGTTGGTGAAGGGCATATTGAAGAAGGATCAGCCGAGTGGTTCTTGTGGGAGAACAACTCCGTTTGGCTCACTAACTTCACACACCATCAGGCTTCCAAGCAGCTCTCAAGGTAACTCAGTTTTCACACTCTATGCTTAGTGCCCTTTGAGTACATTATCTAGGAATGGACCTGGTAGAGCATCCCACACAAACGAATACTCCACATGCGGGTTTCAAATGCCACCAACTCCACATTCTCAGGCAACTTCAGCGCCACAGCCGTTTTCAGATAGCCCTCAATGCAAAGGCTCTAGAGGCAAATATTGGTGTGAGAGCTAATTCAATCAAGGAAACATTGCATATTGGTGAAGGGCATATTGAAGAAGGATCAGCCGAGTGGTTCTTGTGGGAGAACAACTCCATTTGGCTCACTAACTTCACACACAATCAGGCTTCCAAGCAGCTCTCAAGGAAACTCAGTTTTCACACTCTATGCTTAGTGCCCTTTGAGTGCCTAGGACTGAAATGAAGCTTGGTGAGCATCCCACACAAATGAATGCTCCACATGCAGGTTTCAAATGCCACCAACTCCACATTCACAGGCAACTTCAGCGCCACAGCCGTTTTCAGATAGCCCTCAATTCAAAGGCTCTAGACGCAAATATTGGTGTGAGAGCTAATTCAATCAAGGAAACACTGCATGTTGGTGAAGGGCCTATTGAAGAAGGATCAGCCGAGTGGTTCTTGTGGGAGAACAACTCCATTTGGCTCACTAACTTCACACACCATCAGGCTTCCAAGCAGCTCTCAAGGAAACTCAGTTTTCACACTCTATGCTTAGTTCCCTCTGTTTGCCTAGGACAGAAATGAAGCTTGCTGAGCACCCTACACAAACGAATGCTCCACATGCGGGTTTCACATGCCACCAACTCCACATTCACAGGCAACTTCAGCGCCACAGCCGTTTTCAGATAGCCCTCAATGCAAAGGCTCTAGACGCAAATATTGGTGTGAGAGCTAATTCAATCAAGGAAACACTGCATGTTGGTGAAGGGCATATTGAAGAAGTATCAGCTTAGTGGTTCTTGAGGGAGAACAACTCCATTTGGCTCACTAACTTCACACACCATCAGGCTTCCAAGCAGCTCTCAAGGAAACTCAGTTTTCACACTCTATGCTTAGTGCCCTTTGAGTGCATTATCTAGGAAAGAACCTGGTAGAGCATCCCACACAAACGAATGCTCCACATGCGGGTTTCACATGCCACCAACTCCACATTCACAGGCAACTTCAGCGCCACAGCCGTTTTCAGATAGCCCTCAATGCAAAGGCTCTAGACGCAAATATTTGTGTGAGAGCTAATTCAATCAAGGAAACACTGCATGTTGGTGAAGGGCATATTGAAGAAGGATCAGCCGAGTGGTTCTTGTGGGAGAACAACTCCATTTGGCCCACTAACTTCACACACCATCAGGCTTCCAAGCAGTTCTCAAGGAAACTCAGTTTTCACACTCTATGCTTAGTGCCCTTTGTTTGCCTAGGACAGAAATGAAGCTTGCTGAGCATCCCACACAAACGAATGCTCCACATGCGGGTTTCACATGCCACCAACTCCACATTCACAGGCAACTTCAGCGCCACAGCCGTTTTCAGATAGCCCTCAATGCAAAGGCTCTAGACGCAAATATTGGTGTGAGAGCTAATTCAATCAAGGAAACACTGCATGTTGGTGAAGGGCCTATTGAAGAAGGATCAGCCGAGTGGTTCTTGTGGGAGAACAACTCCATTTGGCTCACTAACTTCACACACCATCAGGCTTCCAAGCAGCTCTCAAGGAAACTCAGTTTTCACACTCTATGATTAGTGCTCCTTGAGTGCATTATCTAGGAATGAACCTGGTAGAGCATCCCACACAAACGAATGCTCCACATGCGGGTTTCACATGCCACCAACTCCACATTCACAGGCAACTTCAGCGCCACAGCCGTTTTCAGATAGCCCACAATGCAAAGTTTCTAGACGCAAATATTGGTGTGAGAGCTAATTCAATCAAGGAAACACTGCATGTTGGTGAAGGGCATATTGAAGAAGGATCAGCCGAGTGGTTCTTGTGGGAGAACAACTCCATTTGGCTCACTAACTTCACACACCATCAGGCTTCCAAGCAGCTCTCAAAGAAACTCAGTTTTCGCACTCTATGCTTAGTGCCCTTTGAATGCCTAGGACTGAAATGAAGCTTGGTGAGCATTCCACACAAACGAATGCTCCACATGCGGGTTTCACATGCCACCAACTCCACATTCACAGGCAACTTCAGCGCCACAGCCGTTTTCACATAGCCCTCAATGCAAAGGCTCTAGACGAAAATATTGGTGTGAGAGCTAATTCAATCAAGGGAACACTGCATGTTGGCGAAGGGCATATTGAAGAAGGATCAGCCAAGTGGTTCTTATGGGAGATTAACTCCATTTGGCTCACTAACTTCACACACCATCAGGCTTCCAAGCAGCTCTCAAGGAAACTCAGTTTTCACACTCTATGCTTAGTGCCCTTTGTGTGCATTATCTAGGAATGAACCTGGTAGAGCATCATACACAAACGAATGCTCCACATGCGGGTTTCACATGCCACCAACTCCACATTCTCAGGCAACTTCAGCGCCTCAACTGTTTTCAGATTGCCCTCAATGCAAAGGCTCTAGACGCAAATATTGGAGTGAGAGCTAATTCAATCAAGGAAACACTGCATGTTGGTGAAGGGCATATTGAAGAAGGATCAGCCGAGTGGTTCTTGTGGGAGAACAACTCCATTTTGCTAACTTCACACACCATTAGGTTTCCAAGCAGTACTCAAGGAAACTCAGTTTTCACACTCTATGCTTAGGGCTCTTTGAGTGCATTATCTAGGAATGAACCTGGTAGAGCATCCCACACAAACGAATGCTCCACATGCGGGTTTCACATGCCACCAACTCCACATTCACAGGCAACTTCAGCGCCATAGCCGTTTTCAGATAGCCCTCAATGCAAAGGCTCTAGACGCAAATATTTGTGTGAGAGCTAATTCAATCAAGGAGACACTGCATGTTGGTGAACCGCATATTGAAGAAGGATCAGCCGAGTTGTTCTTGTGGGAGAACAACTCCATTTGGCTCACTAACTTCACACACCATCAGGCTTCCAAGCAGCTCTCAAGGAAACTCAGTTTTCGCACTCTATGCTTAGTGCCCTTTGAATTCCTACTACGGAAATGAAGCTTGCTGAGCATCCCACACAAACGAATGCTCCACATGCGCGTTTCACATGCCACCAACTCCACATTCTCAGGCAACTTCAGCGCCACAGCCGTTTTCAGATAGCCCTCAATGCAAAGGCTATAGACGAAAATATTGGTGTGAGAGCTAATCCAATCAAGGAAACACTGCATGTTGGTGAAGGGCATATTGAAGAAGGATCAGCCGAGTGGTTCTTGTGGGAGAACAACTCCATTTGGCTCACTAACTTCACACACCATCAGGCTTCCAAGCAGCTCTCAAGGAAACTCAGTTTTCACACTCTATGCTTAGTGCCCTTTGAGTGCATTATCTAGGAATGAACCTGGTAGAGCATCCCACACAAACGAATGCTCCACATGCGGGTTTCACATGCCACCAACTCCACATTCACAGGCAACTTCAGCACCACAGCCGTTTTCAGATAGCCCTCAATGCAAAGGCTCTAGACGCAAATATTGGTGTGAGAACTAATTCAATCAAGGAAACACTGCATGTTGGTGAAGGGCCTATTGAAGAAGGATCAGCCGAGTGGTTCTTGTGGGAGAACAACTCCATTTGGCTCACTAACTTCGCACACCATCAGGCTTCCAAGCAGCTCTCAAGGAAACTCAGTTTTCACACTCTATACTTAGTGCCCTTTGAGTGCATTATCTAGGAATGAACCTGGTAGAGCATCCCACACAAACAAATGCTCCACATGCGGGTTTCACATGCCACCAACTCCACATTCACAGGCAACTTCAGCGCCACAGCCGTTTTCAGATAGCCCTCAATGCAAAGGCTCTAGACGCAAATATTTGTGTGAGAGCTAATTCAATCAAGGAGACACTGCATGTTGGTGAACCGCATATTGAAGAAGGATCAGCCGAGTTGTTCTTGTGGGAGAACAACTCCATTGGGCTCACTAACTTCACACACCATCAGGCTTCCAAGCAGCTCTCAAGGAAACTCAGTTTTCGCACTCTATGCTTAGTGCCCTTTGAATTCCTACTACGGAAATGAAGCTTGCTGAGCATCCCACACAAACGAATGCTCCACATGCGCGTTTCACATGCCACCAACTCCACATTCTCAGGCAACTTCAGCGCCACAGCCGTTTTCAGATAGCCCTCAATGCAAAGGCTATAGACGCAAATATTGGTGTGAGAGCTAATTCAATCAAGGAAACACTGCATGTTGGTGAAGGGCCTTTTGAAGAAGGATCAGCCGAGTGGTTCTTGTGGGAGAACAACTCCATTTGGCTCACTAACTTCACACACCATCAGGCTTCCGACCCAATACCCATTGAGCAAATTGGGATGGAATCAAGCAGGATCAGCACCCACACGAAACTAACATGGAGCTCCTCACTCAAGGCGCTCAAAACTCCACAGCCAAACACAAGTTCAGCGCCCAAGCCATTTCCTGCTGCCATGGAAACCAAGTGCTCTGGCACCACATATGTGTGAAAGTGGATATGACACCTAGGGAACTCATGGGGTGGTGGATGGCAACTGCCCAAAGTAGCAGCACAGCTCTTCCAGTGCCAAAACAACTCCACCTGCTTCATGAGCTTCACAAACCGTCAGCTGTGCTATCCGCTATCTAGGAAACCCTGCTTGGTCACTTCTGGTCCAAGGCCTATTGAGCCCAGTGGGACGGAATCAAGCACGTTTAGCACTCACATTGAACTAATATGGAGTTCCTCACTCAAGCCGCTCAAAACTCCACAGCCAAACACTAGTTCAGCACCCAAGCCATTTTGCGCTGCTATGGAAACCAAGTGCGCTGGCAACACATATGTCTGAAAGTGGATATGACACCTAGGTAACTCAGGGCGGTGGTGAATGGCAACTGCCCGAAGCAGCAGCACAGCTCTTCCAGTGCCAAAACAACTCCACCTGCCTCATGAACTTCACATACCATCAGCTGTGTTAACAGCGTTCTAGGAAACCCTGTTTGGTCACTTCCGGGCCAATGCCCATTGAGCCCAGTGTGATGGAATCAAGCAGGTTGAGCACAAACACTAAACTAACATGGAGCTCTTCACTCAAGCAGCTCAAAACTCCACAGACAAACACAAGTTCAGAGAACAAGCCATTTCGCGCTGCCATGGAAACCAAGTGCTCTGGCACCACATGGGTCTAAAAGTGGATATGACACCAAGGGAACTCAGAGCGGTGGTGAATGGCAACTGCCCGAAGCAGCAGCACAGCTCTTCCAGTGCCAAAACAACTCCACCTGCCTCATGAACTTCACATACCATCAGCTGTGCTAGCACCTAGCTAGGAAACCCTGTTTGGTCACTTTTGCTCCAATGCCCATTGAGCCCAGTGGGATGGAATCAAGCACGTTGAGCACCCACACTAAACTAACATGGAGCTCCACACTGAAGGCGTTCAAAAGTCCACAGCGAAACACAACTTCAGCGAACAAGCCATTTCCCGCTGCCATGGAAACCAAGTGCTCTGGCACCACATATGTCTGAAAGTGGATATGACACCTAGGGAACTCAGGGCGGTGGTGAATGGCAACTGCCTGAAGCAGCAGCACAGCTCTTCCAGTGCCAAAACAACTCCACCTGCCTCATGAACTTCACATACCATCAGCTGTGCTAGCACCTATCTAGGAAACCCTGTTTGGTCACATTCGCTCCAATGCCCATTGAGCCCAGTGTGATGGAATCAAGCACGTTGAGCACCCACAGTAAACTAACATGGAGCTCCTCACTCAAGGCGCACAAAACTCCACAGCCAAACACAACTTCAGCGCCTAAGCCATTTCCTGCTGCCATGGAAACCAAGTGCTCTGGCACCACAAAAGTCTGAAAGTGGATATGACACCTAGGGAACTCATGGGGTGGTGGATGACAACTGCCAGAAGCAGCAGAACAGCTCTTCCAGTGCCAAAACAACTCCACCTGTCTCATGAACTTCACATACCATCAGCTGTGCTAGCACCTATCTAGGAAACCCTGTTTGGTCACATTTGCTCCAATGCCCATTGAGCCCAGTGTGATGGAATCAAGCACGTTGAGCACCCACACTAAACTAACATGGAGCTCCACACTCAAGGCGCACAAAACTCCACAGCCAAACACAACTTCAGCGCCTAAGCCATTTCCTGCTGCCATGGAAACCAAGTGCTCTGGCACCACATATGTCTGAAAGTGCATATGACACCTAGGGAACTCAGGGCGCTGGTGAATGGCAACTGCCCGAAGCAGCAGCACAGCTCTTCCAGTGCCAAAACAACTCCACCTGCCTCATGAACTTCACATACCATCAGCTGTGGTATCAACGTTCTAGGAAACCCTGTTTGGTCACTTCCGGGCCAATGCCCATTGAGCCCAGTGTGATGGAATCAAGCACGTTGAGCACCCACAGTAAACTAACATGGAGCTCCTCACACAAGGCGCTCAAAACTCCACAGCCAAACACAACTTCAGCCAACATGCCATTTCCCACTGCCATGGAAACCAAGTGCTCTAGCACCATATATGTCTGAAACTGGATAGGACACCTAGGGAACTCAGGGCGGTGGTGAATGGCAACTGCCCGAAGCAGCAGCACAGCTCTTAGAGTACCAAAACAACTCCACCTGCCTCATGAACTTCACATACCATCAGCTGTGCTAGCAGCGTTCTAGGAAACCCTGTTTTGTCACTTCCGGTCCAATGCCCATTGAGCAGAGTGGGATGGAATGAAGCAGGCGGAGCACCCACACGAAACTAACATGGAGCTCCTCACTCAAGGCGCTCAAAACTCCACAGCCAAACACAAGTGCAGCGCCCAAGCCATTTCCTGCTGCCATGGAAACCAAGTGCTCTGGCACCACATATGTCTGAAAGTGGATATGACACCTAGGGAACTCAGGGCGGTGGTGAATGGCAACTGCCCGAAGCAGCAGCACAGCTCTTCCAGTGCCAAAACAACTCCACCTGCCTCATGAACTTCACATGACATCAGCTGTGCTAGCACCTATCTAGGAAACCCTGTTTGGTCATTTCCGGTCCAATGCCCATTGAGCCCAGTGTGATGGAATGAAGGAGGATCAGCACCCACACTAAACTAACATGGAGCTCCTCACTCAAGGCGCTCAAAACTCCACAGCCAAACACAAGTGCAGCGCCCAAGCCATTTCCTGCTGCCATGGAAACCAAGTGCTCTGGCACCACATAGGTCTGAAAGTGGATATGACACCTAGGGAACTCAGGGCGGTGTTCAATGGCAACTGCCTGAAGCAGCAGCACAGCTCTTCCAGTGCCAGAACAACTCCACCTGCCTCATTAACTTCACATACCATCAGTTGTGCTAGGATCTTTCTAGGAAACCCTGTTTGGTCACTTCCAGTCCAATGCCTATTGAGCCCAGAGGATGAAATCAAGAACGTTGAGCACCCACACTAAACTAACATGGAGCTCCTCACTCAAGGCGCTCAAAACTCCACAGCCAAACACAACTTCAGCCAACAAGCCATTTCCCACTGCCATGGAAACCAAGTGCTATGGCACCACATATGTCTGAAAGTGGATATGACACCTATGGAACTAAGGGCAGTGGTGAATGGCAACTGCCCGAAGCAGCAGCACAGCTCTCCCAGTGCCAAAACAACTCCACCTGCCTCATGAACTTCACATACCATCAGCTGTGCTATCCGCTATCTAGGAAACCCTGTTTGGTCACTTCTGGTCCAATGCCCATTGAGCCCAGTAGGATGGAATCAAGCAGGTTGAGCACCCACACTAAACTAACATGGAGCTCCTCACTCAAGCCGCTCAAAACTCCACAGACAAACACAAGTTCGGCACACTAGCCATTTCCCGCTGCCATGGAAACCAAGTGCTCTGGCACCACATTTGTCTGAAAGTGGATATAACACCTAGGGAACTAAGGGAGGTGGTGAATGGCAACTGCCCGAAGCAGCAGCACAGCTCTTCCAGTGCCAAAACAACTCCACCTGCCTCATGAACTTCACATACCGTCAGCTGTGCTATCCCTTATCTAGGAAACCCTGCTTGGTCACTTCCGGTCCAATATCCATAGAGCCCAGTGTGATGGAATCAAGCAAGATCAGCACCCACACTAAACTAACATGGAGCTCCTCACTCAAGGAGCTCAAAACTCCACAGACAAACACAAGTGCAGCGAACAAGCCATTTCCCGCTGCCATGGAAACCAAGTGCTCTGGCACCACATATGTCTGAATGTGGATATGACACCTAGGGAACTCAGTGTGGTGGTGAATGGCAACTGCCCGAAGCAGCAGCACAGCCCTTCCAGTGCCAAAACAACTCCACCTGCCTCATGAACTTCACATACCATCAGCTGTGCTAGCAGCTATGTAGGAAAACCTGTTTGGTCACTTCCGATCCAATGCCCATTGAGCCCAGGGTGATGGAAACAAGAACGTTGAGCACCCACACTAAACTAACATGGAGCTCCTCACTCAAGGCGCTCAAAACTCCACAGCCAAACACAAGTTCAGCGCCCAAGCCATTTCCCGCTGCCATGGAAGCCAAGTGCTCTGGCAGCACATGTGACTGAAAGTGGATATGAGAGCTAGGGAAATCAGGGCGTTGGTGATTGGCAACTGCCCGAAGCAGCAGCACAGCTCTTCCAGTGCCAAAACAACTCCACCTGCCTCATGAACTTCACATACCATCAGCTGTGCTAGCAGCATTCTAGGAAACCCTGTTTGGTCACTTCATGTCCAATGACCATTGAGCCCAGTGTGATGGAATCAAGCACGTTGAGCACCCACACTAAACTAACATGGAGCTCCTCACTCAAGCCGCTCAAAACTCCACAGCCAAACACAAGTAGAGAACAAGCCATTTCCCGCTGCTTGGAAGCCAAGTGCTCTGGCAGCACATGTCTCTGAAAGTGGATATGAGAGCTAGGGAACTCAAGGCGGTGGTGAATGGCAACTGCCCGAAGCAGCAGCACAGCTCTTCCAATGCCAAAACAACTCCACCTGCCTCATGAACTTCACATACCATCAGGGGTGCTAACAAATTTAGAGGAAACGCTGTTTTGTCACATCCGCTCCAAGGCCCATTGAGCCCACTGTGAGGGAATCAAGCAGGAAGAGCACCCACAATAAACGAACATGGAGCTCCTCACTCAAGGCGCTCAGAACTTCACATCCAAACACAACTTCAGCACCCAAGCCATTTTCCGCTGCCATGGAAAGCAAGTGCTCTGGCACCACATGTCTGAAAGTGCATATGACACCTAGGAAACTCATAACGGAGTTCAATGGCAACTGCCTGAAGCAGCAGCACAGCTCTTCCAGTGCCAAAACAACTCCACCTGCCTCATTAACTTCACATACTATAGCTGTGCTAGGATCTTTCTAGGAAACCCTGTTTGGTCACTTCCAGTCCAATGCCCATTGAGCCCAGTGTGATTGAATCAAGCACGTTGAGCACCCACACTAAACCTACATGGAGCTCCTCACTCAAGGCGCTCAAAACTCCACAGCCAAACACAACTTCAGCACCCAAGCCATTTTCCGCTGCCATGGAAACCAAGTGCTCTGGCACCACATATGTCTGAAAGCGCATATGACACCTAGGAAACTCATAACGGAGTTCAATGGCAACTGCCTGAAGCAGCAGCACAGCTCTTCCAGTGCCAGAACAACTCCACCTGCCTCATTAACTTCACATACCATCAGTTGTGCTAGGATCTTTCTAGGAAACCCTGTTTGGTCACTTCCAGTCCAATGCCTATTGAGCCCAGAGGATGAAATCAAGAACGTTGAGCACCCACACTAAACTAACATGGAGCTCCTCACTCAAGGCGCTCAAAACTCCACAGCCAAACACAACTTCAGCCAACAAGCCATTTCCCACTGCCATGGAAACCAAGTGCTCTGGCACCACATATGTCTGAAAGTGGATATGACACCTATGGAACTAAGGGCAGTGGTGAATGGCAACTGCCCGAAGCAGCAGCACAGCTCTCCCAGTGCCAAAACAACTCCACCTGCCTCATGAACTTCACATACCATCAGCTGTGCTATCCGCTATCTAGGAAACCCTGTTTGGTCACTTCTGGTCCAATGCCCATTGAGCCCAGTAGGATGGAATCAAGCAGGTTGAGCACCCACCCTAAACCTACATGGAGCTCCTCACTCAAGCCGCTCAAAACTCCACAGACAAACACAAGTTCGGCACACTAGCCATTTCCCGCTGCCATGGAAACCAAGTGCTCTGGCACCACATATGTCTGAAAGTGGATATGACACCTAGGGAACTCAGGGCGGTGTTCAATGGCAACTGCCCGAAGCAGCAGCACAGCTCTTCCAGTGCCAAAACAACTCCACCTGCCTCATGAACTTCACATACCATCAGCTGTGCTAGCAGCATTCTAGGAAACGCTGTTTGGTCACTTCCGATCCAATGCCCATTGAGCCCAGTGTGATGAAATCAAGCAGGTTGAGCACCACACTAAACTAACATGGAGCTCCTCACTCAAGCCGCTCAAAACTCCACAGCCAAACACAAGTTCAGCGAACAAGCCATTTCCCACTGCCATGGAAACCAAGTGCTCTGGCACCATATATGTCTGAAAGTGGATAGGACACCTAGGGAACTCAGGGCGCTGGTCAGTGGCAACTGCCAGAAGCAGCAGCACAGCTCTTCCAGTACCAAAACAACTCCACCTGACTCATGAACTTCACATACCATCAGCTGTGCTAGCAGCGTTCTAGGAAACCCTGTTTGGTCACTTTCGGTCCAATGCTCATTGAGCACAGTGGGATGGAATGAAGCAGGCTGAGCACCCACACTAAACTAACATGGAGCTCCTCACTCAAGGCGCTCAAAACTCCACAGCCAAACACAAGTGCAGCGCCCAAGCCATTTCCTGCTGCCATGGAAACCAAGTGCTCTGGCACCACATATGTCTGAAAGTGGATATGACACCTAGGGAACTCAGGGCGGTGGTGAATGGCAACTGCCCGAAGCAGCAGCACAGCTCTTCCAGTGCCAAAACAACTCCACCTGCCTCATGAACTTCACATGCCCTCAGCTGTGTTAGCAGCGTTCTAGGAAACCCTGTTTTGTCACTTCCAGTCCAATGCCCATGGAGCCCTGTGGGATGGAATCAAGCAGGTTGAGCACCCACACTAAACTAACATGGAGCTCCTCACTCAAGGCGCTCAAAACTCCACAGCCAAACACAGGTTCAGCGAACAAGCCATTTCCCGCTGCCATGGAAACCAAGTGCTCTGGAACCACATAGGTCTGAAAGTGCATATGACACCTAGGGAACTCAGGGCGGTGGTGAATGGCAACTGCCCGAAGCAGCAGCACAGCTCTTCCAGTGACAAAACAACTCCACCTGCCTCATGAACTTCACATACCATCAGCTGTGCTAGCAACTATCTAGGAAACCCTGCTGGGTCACTTCCGGTCCAATGCCCATTGAGCCCAGTGGGATGGAATCAAGAACGTTGAGCACCCACACTAAACTAAAATGGAGCTCCTCACTCAAGGCACTCAGAACTCCACAGGCAAACACAAGTTCAGCGCCAAAGCCGTTTCCCGCTGCCATGGAAACCAAGTGCTCTGGCACCACATATGTCTAAAAGTGGATATGACACCTAGGAAACTCAGGGCGGTGTTCAATGGCAACTGCCCGAAGCAGCAGCACAGCTCTTCCAGTGCCAAAACAACTCCACCTGCCTCATGAACTTCACATACCCTCAGCTGTGCTGGCAGCGTTATAGGAAACCCTGCTTGGTCACTTCCGGTCCAATATCCATAGAGCCCAGTGTGATGGAATCAAGCAAGATCAGCACCCACACTAAACTAACATGGAGCTCCTCACTCAAGGAGCTCAAAACTCCACAGACAAACACAAGTTCAGCGCCCATGCCGTTTCCCACTGCCATGGAAACCAAGTGCTCTGGCACCACATATGTCTGAATGTGGATATGACACCTAGGGAACTCAGTGTGGTGGTGAATGGCAACTGCCCGAAGCAGCAGCACAGCCCTTCCAGTGCCAAAACAACTCCACCTGCCTCATTCACTTCACATACCATCAGCTGTGCTAGCAGCTATGTAGGAAAACCTGTTTGGTCACTTCCGCTCCAATGCCCATTGAGCCCAGAGGCATGGAAACAAAAACGTTGAGCACCCACACTAAACTAACATGGAGCTCCTCACTCAAGGCGCTCAAAACTCCACAGACAAACACAAGTTCAGCACCCAAGCCATTTCCCGCTGCCATGGAAACCAAGTGCTCTGGCGACACATATGTCTGAAAGTGGCTATGACACCTAGGGAACTTAGGGCGGTGGTGAATGGCAACTGCCCGAAGCAGCAGCACAGCTCTTCCAGTGCCAAAACAATTCCACCTGCATCATGAACTTCACATACCCTCAGCTGTACTAGCAGGTACATAGGAAACGCTGTTTGGTCACATCCGGTCCAATGCCCATTGAGCCCAGTGGGATGGAATCAAGCAGGTTGAGCACCCACACTAAACTAACATGGAGCTCCTCACTCAAGCCGCTCAAAACTCCACAGACAAATACAACTTCAGCGAACAAGCCATTTCCCGCTGCCATGGAAACCAAGTGCTCTGGCACCACATATGTCTGAAAGTGCATATGACACCTAGGGAACTCATGGCGGTGGTGAATGGCAACTACCCGAAGCAGCAGCACAGCTCTTCCAGTGCCAATACAACTCCACCTGCCTCATGAACTTCACATACCATCAGCTGTGCTAGCAACTCTCTAGGAAACCCTGTTGGGTCACTTCCGGTCCAATGCCCTTTGAGCCCAGTGGGATGGAATCAAGCAGGTTGAGCACCCACACAAAACTAAAATGGAGCTCCTCACTCAAGGCACTCAGAACTCCACAGCCAAACACAAGTTCAGCGCCCAAGCCATTTCCCGCTGCCATGGAAACCAAGTGCTCTGGCACCACATATGTCTGAAAGTGTCTATGACACCTAGGGAACTCAGGGCGCTGGTGAATGGCAACTGCCCCAAGCAGCAGCACAGCTCTTCCAGTGCCAAAACAACTCTACCTGCCTCATGAACTTCACATACCATCAGCTGTGGTAGCAGGTACATAGGAAAGGCTTTTTGGTCACTTCCGGTCCAATGCCCATTGAGCCCAATGGGATGAAATCAAGAACGTTGAGCACCCACACTAAACTAACATGGAGCTCCTCACTCAAGCCGCTCAAAACTCCACAGACAAACACAAGTTCGGCGCACTAGCCATTTCCCGCTGCCATGGAAGCCAAGTGATCTGGCACCACATATGTCTGAAAGTGGATATAACACCTAGGGAACTCAGGGCGGTGGTGAATGGCAACTGCCCGAAGCAGCAGCACAGCTCTTCCAGTGCAAAAACAACTCCACCTGCCTCATGAACTTCACATACCATCAGCTGTGCTAGCAGCGTTCTAGGAAACCCTGTTTGGTCACTTCCGGTCCAATGAACATTGAGCCCAGTGGGATGGAATCAAGCAGGATCAGCACCCACACTAAAGAAGCATGGAGCTCCTAACTCAAGGCGCTCAAAACTCCACAGCCAAACACAAGTTCAGCGCCCAAACCATTTCCTGCTGCCATGAAAACCAAGTTCTCTGCCACCACATATGTCTGAAAGTGCATATGACACCTAGGGAACTCAGGGCGCTGGTGAATGGCAACTGCCCGAAGCAGTAGCACAGCTCTTCCAGTGCCAAAACAACTCCACCTGCCTCATGAACTTCACATACCCTCAGCTGTACTAACAGGTACATAGGAAACCCTGTTTGGTCACTTCCGGTCCAATGCCCATTGAGCCCAGTGGGATGGATTCGAGCAGGGTGAGCACCCACACTAAACTAACATGGAGCTCCTCACTCAAGCCGCTCAAAACTCCACAGCCAAATACAACTTCAGCGCCCAAGCCATTTCCCGCTGCCATGAAAACCAAGTGCTCTGACACCATATATTTCTGAAAGTGGATATGACACCTAGGGAACTCAGGGCGGTGGTGGTTAATGGCAACTGGCCGAAGCAGCAGCACAGCTCTCCCAGTGCCAAAACAACTCCACCTGCCTCATGAACTTCACATACCCTCAGCTGTACTAACAGGTACATAGGAAACCCTGTTTGGTCACTTCCGGTCCAATGCCCATTGAGCCCAGTGGGATGGATTCGAGCAGGGTGAGCACCCACACTAAACTAACATGGAGCTCCTCACTCAAGCCGCTCAAAACTCCACAGACAAATACAACTTCAGCGCCCAAGCCATTTCCCGCTGCCATGAAAACCAAGTGCTCTGACACCATATATTTCTGAAAGTGGATATGACACCTAGGGAATTCAGGGCGGTGGTGGTTAATGGCAACTGGCCGAAGCAGCAGCACAGCTCTCCCAGTGCCAAAACAACTCCACCTGCCTCATGAACTTCACATGACATCAGCTGTGCTAGCACCTCTCTAGGAAACCCTGTTTGGTCACTTCCGGTCCAAAGCCCATTGAGCCCAGTGTGATGGAATCAAGCAAGATCAGCACCCACACTAAACTAACATGGAGCTCCTCACTCAAGGCGCTGAAAAACTCCACAGACAAACACAAGTTCAGCACCCAAGCCATTTCCCGCTGCCATGGAAACCAAGTGCTCTGGCACCACCTAGGTCTGAAAGTGGCTATGACACCTAGGGAACTCACGGCAGTGGTGAATGGCAACTGCCCGAAGCAGCAGCACAGCTCTTCCAGTGCCAAAGCAACTCCACCTGCCTCATGAACTTCACATACCATCAGCTGTGCTAGCAACTCTCTAGGAAACCCTGTTTGGTCACTTGAGCTCCAATGCCCATTGAGCCCAGTGGGATGGAATCAAGCAGGAT
Source organism: Ochotona princeps (assembly GCF_030435755.1). Classification (NCBI taxonomy): domain Eukaryota; kingdom Metazoa; phylum Chordata; class Mammalia; order Lagomorpha; family Ochotonidae; genus Ochotona; species Ochotona princeps. The sequence continues at coordinate 26,150,971 of NC_080859.1, read as the reverse complement.
CAGCACCCACACGAAACTAACATGGAGCTCCTCACTCAAGGGGCTCAAAACTCCACAACCAAACACAAGTGCAGCGAACAAGCCATTTCCCACTGCCATGGAAACCAAGTTCTCTGACACCACATATGTCTGAAAGTGGATACAACACCTAGGGAACTCAGGGCGGTGGTGAATGGCAACTGCCCGAAGTAGCATCACGGCTCTTCCAGTGCCAAAACAACTCCACCTGCCTCATGAACTTCACATACCGTCAGCTGTGCTAGCATGTACATATTAAATGCTTTTTGGTCATTTCCGGTCCAAGGCCCATTGAGCCCAGTGTGATGGAATCAAGCAGGTTGAGCACCCACACTAAACTAACATGGAGCTCCTCACTCAAGGCGCTCAAAACTCCACAGACAAACACAAGTGCAGCGAACAAGCCATTTCCCGCTGCCATGGAAAACAAGTGCTCTGGCACCACATATGTCTGAAAGTGGCTATGACACCTAGGCAACTCAGGGCACTGGTGAATCGCAACTGCCCGAAGCAGCAGCACAGCTCTTCCAGTGACAAAACAACTCCACCTGCTTCATGAACTTCACATACCATCAGCTGTGCTAGCAGGTACATATTAAACCCTGTTTTTTCACTTCCGGTCCAAGGCCCATTGAGCCCAGGGGGATGGAATCAAGCAAGATCAGCACCCACACAAAACTAACATGGAGCTCCTCACTCAAGGCGCTCAAAACTCCACAGCCAAACACAAATGCAACGAACAAGCCATTTCCTGCTGCCATGGAAAACAAGTGTTCTGACACCAAATATCTCTGAAAGTGCATATGACACCTAGGGAACTCAGGGCGCTGGTCAATGGCAACTGCCCGAAGCAGCAGCACAGCTCTTCCAGTGCCAGAACAACTCCACCTGCCTCATGAACTTCACATACCATCAGCTGTGCTAGCAGCGTTCTAGGAAACCCTGTTTGGTCACTTCCGGTCCAATGCCCATTGAGCCCAGTGGGATATAAACAAGAACGTTGAGCACCCACACTAAACTAACATGGAGCTCCTCACTCAAGGCGCTCAAAGCTCCACAGCCGGGCTCGGCGGCGTGGCCTAGTGGCAAAGGTCCTCGCCTTGATCCCATATGGCCGCTGGTTCTAATCCCGGCAGCTCCACTTCCTCTCTGTCTCTCCTCCTCTCAGTGTATCTGACTTTGTAATAAGAATAAAATAAATCTTTAAAAAAAAAAAAAAAAAAAAAAAAAAAAACTCCACAGCCAAACACAAGTTCAGTCCCCAAGCCATTTCCCGCTGCCATGGAAACCAAGTGCTCTACCACCACGTATGTCTGAAAGTGGCTATGACACCTAGGGAATTCAGGGCGGTGTTCAATTGCAACTGCCTGAAGCAGCAGCACAGCTCTTCCAGTGCCAAAACAACTCCACCTGCCTCATGAACTTCACATACCATCAGCTGTGCTAGCAGCGTTCTAGGAAACCCTGTTTGGTCACTTCCGGTCCAATGAACATTGAGCCCAGTGGGATGGAATCAAGCAGGTTCAGCACCCACACTAAAGTAGCATGGAGCTCCTAACTCAAGGCGCTCAAAACTCCACAGCCAAGCACAAGTGCAGCGCCCAAGCCATTTCCTGCTGCCATGGAAACCAAGTTCTCTGCCACCACATATGTCTGAAAGTGCATATGACACCTAGGAAATTCAGAGCGGTGTTCAATGGCAACTGCCCGAAGCAGTAGCACAGCTCTTCCAGTGCCAAAACAACTCCACCTGCATCATGAACTTCACATACCCTCAGCTGTACTAGCAAGTACATAGGAAACGCTGTTTGGTCACTTCCGGTCCAATGCCCATTGAGCCCAGTGGGATGGAATCAAGCAGGTTGAGCACCCACACTAAACTAACATGGAGCTCCTCACTCAAGCCGCTCAAAACTCCACAGACAAATACAACTTCAGCGAACAAGCCATTTCCCGCTGCCATGGAAACCAAGTGCTCTGGCACCACATATGTCTGAAAGTGCATATGACACCTAGGGAACTCAGGGCGGTGGTGAATGGCAACTACCCGAAGCAGCAGCACAGCTCTTCCAGTGCCAATACAACTCCACCTGCCTCATGAACTTCACATACCATCAGCTGTGCTAGCAACTATCTAGGAAACCCTGTTGGGTCACTTCCGCTCCAATGCCCTTTGAGCCCAGTGGGATGGAATCAAGCAGGTTGAGCACCCACACTAAACTAAAATGGAGCTCCTCACTCAAGGCACTCAGAACTCCACAGCGAAACACAACTTCAGCGCCCAAGCCGTTTCCCACTGCCATGGAAACCAAGTGCTCTGGCACCACATATGTATGAAAGTGGCTATGACACCTAGGGAACTCAGGGCGCTGGTGAATGGCAACTGCCCCAAGCAGCAGCACAGCTCTTCCAGTGCCAAAACAACTCCACCTGCCTCATGAACTTCACATACCATCAGCTGTGGTAGCAGGTACATAGGAAAGGCTTTTTGGTCACTTCCGGTCCAATGATCATTGAGCCCGATGGGATGGAATCAAGAACGTTGAGCACCCACACTAAACTAACATGGAGCTCCTCACTCAAGCCGCTCAAAACTCCACAGACAAACACAAGTTCGGCGCACTAGCCATTTCCCGCTGCCATGGAAACCAAGTGCTCTGGCACCACATATGTCTGAAAGTGGATATGACACCTAGGGAACTCAGGGCGGTGGTGAATGGCAACTGCCCGAAGCAGCAGCACAGCTCTTCCAGTGCCAAAACAACTCCACCTGCCTCATGAACTTCACATACCGTCAGCTGTGCTATCCGCTATCTAGGAAACCCTGCTTGGTCACTTCCGGTCCAATATCCATAGAGCCCAGTGTGATGGAATCAAGCAAGATCAGCACAAACAATAAACTAAAATGGAGCTCCTCACTCAAGGAGCGCAAAACTCCACAGACAAACACAAGTGCAACGAAATAGCCATTTCCCGCTGCCATGAAAACCAAGTGCTCTGGCACCACATATGTCTGAATGTGGATATGACACCTAGGAAACTCAGTGTGGAGGTGAATGGCAACTGCCCGAAGCAGCAGCACAACCCTTCCAGTGCCAAAACAACTCCACCTGCCTCATGAACTTCACATACCCTCAGCTGTGCTAGCAGCTATGTAGGAAAACCTGTTTGGTCACTTCCGATCCAATGCCCATTGAGCCCAGGGTGATGGAAACAAGAACGTTGAGCACCCACACTAAACTAACATGGAGCTCCTCACTCAAGGCGCTCAAAACTCCACAGCCAAACACAAGTTCAGCACCCAAGCCATTTCCCGCTGCCATGGAAACCAAGTGCTCTGGCACAACATATGTCTGAAAGTGGCTATGACACCTAGGGAACTCAGGGCGGTGGTGAATGGCAACTGCCCGAAGCAGCAGCACAGCTCTTCCAGTGCCAAAACAACTCCACCTGCCTCATGAACTTCACATACCCTCAGCTGTGCTAGCAGCTATGTAAGAAACCCTATTGGGTCACTTCCGGTCAAATGCCCATTGAGCCCAGAGGCATGGAAGCAAGAACGTTGAGCACCCACACTAAACTAACATGGAGCTCCTCACTCAAGGGCTCAAACCTCCACAGCCAAACACAAGTTCAGTGCCCAAGCCATTTCCCGTTGCCATGGAAACCAAGTGCTCTGGCACCACATATGTCTGAAAGTGGATATAACACCTAGGGAACTCAGGGCACTGGTGAATGGCAACTGCCCGAAGCAGCAGCACAGCTCTTCCAGGGACAAAACAACTCCACCTGCCTCATGAACTTCACATACCATCAGCTGTACTAGCAGGTACATATTAAACGCTTTTTGGTCACTTCCGGTCCAAGGTCCATTGAGCCCAGTGGGATGGAATCAAGCAGGTTGAGCACCCACACTAAACTAACATGGAGCTCCTCACTCAAGGCGCTCAAAACTCCACAGACAAACACAAGTTCAGCGCCCAAGCCATTTCCCGCTGCCGTGGAAACCAAGTGCTCTGGCACCACATATGTCTGAAAGCGCATATGACACCTAGGGAACTCAGGGCGGTGGTGAATGGCAACTGCATGAAGCAGCAGCACAGCTCTTCCAGTGCCAAAACAACTCCACCTGCCTCATGAACTTCACATACCATCAGCTGTGCTAGCAACGTTCTACGAAACCCTGTTTGGTCACTTCCGGTCCAATGCCCATTGAGCCCAGTGGGATGGAAACAAGAACGTTGAGCACCCACACTAAACTAACATGGAGCTCCTCACTCAAGGCGCTCAAAACTTCACAGCCAAACACAAGTTCAGCGCCCAAGCCATTTCCCGCTGCCATGGAAACCAAGTGTTCTGGCACCACATATGTGTGAAAGTGCATTTGACAGCTAGAGACTCATTGCGGTGGTGAATGGCAACTGCCCGAAGCAGCAGCACAGCTCTTCCAGTGCCAAAACAACTCCACCTGCCTCATGAACTTCACATACCATCAGCTGTACTAGCACGTACATAGGAAACGCTGTTTGGTCACTTCTGCTCCAATGCCCATTGAGCCCAGTGGGATGGAATCAAGCAGGATCAGCACCCACACGAAACTAACATGGAGCTCCTCACTCAAGGCGCTCAAAACTCCACAACCGGGCTCGGCGGCGTGGCCTAGTGGCTAAGGTCCTCGCCTTGATTCCATATGGCAGCTGGTTCTAATCCCGGCAGCTCAACTTCCTCTCTGTCTCTCCTCCTCTCAGTGTATCTGACTTTGTAATAAGAATAAAATAAATCTTTAAAAAAAAAAAACAAAAAAACAAAAAAAACTCCACAGCCAAACACAAGTTCAGTCCCCAAGCCATTTCCCGCTGCCATGGAAACCAAGTGCTCTACCACCACGTATGTCTGAAAGTGGCTATGACACCTAGGGAATTCAGGGCGGTGTTCAATTGCAACTGCCTGAAGCAGCAGCACAGCTCTTCCAGTGCCTAAACAACTCCACCTGCCTCATGAACTTCACATACCATCAGCTGTGCTAGCAGCATTCTAGGAAACCCTGTTTGGTCACTTGCAGTCCAATGTCCATTGAGCCCAGAGGCATGGAATCAAGCACTTTGAGCACCCACACTAAACTAACATGGAGCTCCTCACTCAAGCCGCTCAAAACTCCACAGCCAAACACAAGTGCAGCGCCCAAGCCATTTCCCGCTGCCATGGAAACCAAGTGCTCTGGCACCACATATGTGTGAAAGTGCATTTGACAGCTAGAGACTCATTGCAGTGGTGAATGGCAACTGCCCGAAGCAGCAGCACAGCTCTTCCAGTGCCAAAACAACTCCACCTGCCTCATGAACTTCACATACCATCAGCTGTGCTAGCAACGTTCTAGAAAACCCTGTTTGGTCACTTGAGCTCCAATGCCCATTGAGCAAAGTGTGATGGAATGAAGCAGGTTGAGCACCCACACTAAACTAACATGGAGCTCCTCACTCAAGGCACTCAAAACTCCACAGCCAAACACAAATGCAGCGAACAAGCCATTTCCCGCTGCCATGGAAACCAAGTGCTCTGGCACCATATATGTCTGAAAGTGGATATGACACCTAGGGAACTCAGGGCGATGGTGAATGCCAAATGCCCGAAGCAGCACAGCTCTTCCAGTGCCAAAACAACTCCACCTGCCTCATGAACTTCACATACCATCAGCTGTACTAGCACGTACATATGAAACCCTGTTTCGTCACTTCTGCTCCAATGCCCATTGAGCCCAGTGGGATGGAATCAAGAACGTTGAGCACCCACACTAAACTCACACGGAGCTCCTCACTCAAGGCGCTCAAAACTCCACAGCCAAACACAACATCAGCGCCCAAGCCATTTCCGCTGCCATGGAAACCAAGTTCTCTGCCACAACATATGTCTGAAAGTGGCTATGACACCTAGGGAACTCAGGGCGCTGTTGAATGGCAACTGCCCGAAGCAGCAGCACAGCTCTTCCAGTGCAAGAACAACTCCACCTGCCTCATGAACTTCACATACCATCAGCTGTGCTAGCAGCGTTCTAGGAAATCCTGTTTGGTCACTTCCGGTCCAATGCCCATTGAGCCCAGTGGGATGGAATCAAGCAGGTTGAGCACCCACACTAAACTAACATGGAGCTCCTCACTCAAGGCGCTCAAAACTCCACAGCCAAACACAACATCAGCGCCCAAGCCATTTCCCGCTGCCATGGAAACCAAGTGCTCTGGCACCACATATGTCTGAAAGTGGATATAACACCTAGGGAACTCAGGGCGGTGGTGAATGGCAACTGCCCGAAGCAGCAGCACAGCTCTCCCAGTGGCAAAACAACTCCACCTGCCTCATGAACTTCACATACCATCAGCTGTGCTAGCAGCTATGTAAGAAACCCTATCGGGTCACTTCCGGTCAAATGCCCATTGAGCCCAGAGGCATGGAAACAAGAACGTTGAGCACCCACACTAAACTAACATGGAGCTCCTCACTCAAGGGCTCAAACCTCCACAGCCAAACACAAGTACAGCACCCAAGCCATTTCCCGCTGCCATGGAAACCAAGTGCTCTGGCACCACATATGTCTGAAAGTGGCTATGACACCTAGGGAACTCAGGGCACTGGTGAATGGCAACTGCCCGAAGCAGCAGCACAGCTCTTCCAGGGACAAAACAACTCCACCTGCCTCATGAACTTCACATACCATCAGCTGTACTAGCAGGTACATATTAAACGCTGTTTGGTCACTTCCGGTCCAAGGCCCATTGAGCCCAGTGGGATGGAATCGAGCAGGTTGAGCACCCACACTAAACTAACATGGAGCTCCTCACTCAAGGCGCTCAAAACTCCACAGACAAACACAAGTTCAGCGAACAAGCCATTTCCCGCTGCCGTGGAAACCAAGTGCTCTGGCACCACATATGTCTGAAAGTGCATATGACACCTAGGGAACTCAGGGCGGTGGTGAATGGCAACTGCATGAAGCAGCAGCACAGCTCTTCCAGTGCCAAAACAACTCCACCTGCCTCATGAACTTCACATACCATCAGCTGTGCTAGCAACGTTCTACGAAACCCTGTTTGGTCACTTCCGGTCCAATGCCCATTGAGCCCAGTGGGATGGAAACAAGAACGTTGAGCACCCACACGAAACTAACATGGAGCTCCTCACTCAAGGCGCTCAAAACTTCACAGCCAAACACAAGTTCAGCGCCCAAGCCATTTCCCGCTGCCATGGAAACCAAGTGTTCTGGCACCACATATGTGTGAATGTGCATTTGACAGCTAGAGACTCATTGCGGTGGTGAATGGCAACTGCCCGAAGCAGCAGCACAGCTCTTCCAGTGCCAAAACAACTCCACCGGCCTCATGAACTTCACATACCATCAGCTGTAATAGCACGTGCATATGAAACGCTGTTTGGTCACTTCTGCTCCAATGCCCATTGAGCCCAGTGGGATGGAATCAAGAACGTTGAGCACCCACACGAAACTAACATGGAGCTCCTCACTCAAGGCGCTCAAAACTCCACAGCCAAACACAAGTTCAGCGCCCAAGCCATTTCCCGCTGCCATGGAAACCAAGTGCTCTACCACCACGTATGTCTGAAAGTGGCTATGACACCTAGGGAATTCTGGGCAGTGTTCAATTGCAACTGCCCGAAGCAGCAGCACAGCTCTTCCAGTGCCTAAACAACTCCACCTGCCTCATGAACTTCACATACCATCAGCTGTGCTAGCAGCATTCTAGGAAACCCTGTTTGGTCACTTGCAGTCCAATGTCCATTGAGCCCAGCGGCATGGAATCAAGCACGTTGAGCACCCACACTAAACTAACATGGAGCTCCTCACTCAAGCCGCTCAAAACTCCACAGACAAACACAAGTTCAGCGCCCAAGCCATTTCCCGCTGCCATGGAAACCAAGTGCTCTGGCACCACATATGTCTGAAAGTGCATTTGACAGCTAGAGACTCATTGCAGTGGTGAATGGCAACTGCCCGAAGCAGCAGCACAGCTCCTCCAGTGCCAAAACAACTCCACCTGCATCATGAACTTCACATACCATCAGCTGTGCTAGCAACGTTCTAGGAAACCCTGTTTGGTCACTTAAGCTCCAATGCCCATTGAGCAAAGTGTGATGGAATGAAGCAGGTTGAGCACCCACACTAAACTAACATGGAGCTCCTCACTCAAGGCACTCAAAACTTCACAGCCAAACACAAATGCAGCGAACAAGATATTTCCTGCTGCCATGGAAACCAAGTGCTCTGGCACCATATATGTCTGAAAGTGGATATGACACCTAGGGAACTCAGGGCGATGGTGAATGGCAACTGCCCGAAGCAGCAGCACAGCTCTTCCAGTGCCAAAACAACTCCACCTGCCTCATGAACTTCACATACCATCAGCTGTACTAGCACGTACATATGAAACCCTGTTTCGTCACTTCTGCTCCAATGCCCATTGAGCCCAGTGGGATGGAACCAAGAACGTTGAGCACCCACACTAAACTCACATGGAGCTCCTCACTCAAGGCGCTCAAAACTCCACAGCCAAACACAAGTGCAGCGCCCAAGCCATTTCCCGCTGCCATGGAAACCAAGTTCTCTGCCACCACATATGTCTGAAAGTAGCTATGACACCTAGGGAACTCAGGGCACTGGTGAATGGCAACTGCCCGAAGCAGCAGCACAGCTCTTCCAGTACCAGAACAACTCCACCTGCCTCATGAACTTCACATACCATCAGCTGTGCTAGCAGCGTTCTAGGAAAGCCTGTTTGGTCACTTCCGGTCCAATGCCCATTGAGCCCAGTGGGATGGAATCAAGCAGGTTGAGCACCCACACTAAACTAACATGGAGCTCCTCACTCAAGCCGCTCAAAACTCCACAGACAAACACAACATCAGCGCCCAAGCCATTTCACGCTGCCATGGAAATCAAGTGCTCTGGCACCACATAGGTCTGAAAGTGAATATGACACCTAGGGAACTCTGGGCGGTGGTGAATGGCAACTGCCCGAAGCAGCAGTACAGCTCTTCCAGTGCCAAAACAACTCCACCTGCCTCATGAACTTCACATACCATCAGCTGTGCTAGCAGCGTTCTAGGAAACCCTGTTTGGTCACTTGAGCTCCAATGCCCATTGAGCCCAGTGGGATGGAATCAAGCAGGTTGGGCACCCACACTAAACTAACATGGAGCTCCTCACTCAAGGCGCTCAAAACTCCACAGCCAAACACAAGTTCAGCGCCACAGCCATTTCCCGCTGCCATGGAAACCAAGTGCTCTGGCACCATATATGTCTGAAAGTGGATATGACACTTAGGGATCTCAGGGCGGTGGTTAATGGCAACTGCCCGAAGCAGCACAGCTCTTCCAGTGCCAAACAACTCCACCTGCCTCATGAACTTCACATACCATCAGGTGTGCTAGCAGCTATCTAGGAAACCCTGTTTGGTCACTTCCGATCCAATGCCCATTGATCCCAGTGTGATGGAATCAAGCAAGATCAGCACCCACACTAAACTAACATGGAACTCCTCACTCAAGGTGCTGAAAAACTCCACATCCAAACACAAGTTCAGCGAACAAGCTATTTCCCGCTTCCATGGAAACCAAATTCTCTGACACCACATATGTCTGAAAGTGAATATGACATCTAGGTAACTATGGGCGGTGGTGGATGGCAACTGCCCGAAGCAGCAGCACAGCTCTTCCAGTGCCAAAACAACTCCACCTGCCTCATCAACTTCACATACCATCAACTGTGCCAGCAGGTACATATTAAACGCTTTTTGGTCATTTCCGGTCCAAGGCCCATTGAGCCCAGTGTGATGGAATCAAGCAGGTTGAGCACCCACACTAAACTAACATGGAGCTCCTCACTCAAGGCGCTCAAAACTCCACAGACAAACACAAGTTCAGCGAACAAGCCATTTCCCGCTGCCATGGAAACCAAGTGACCTGCCACCACATATGTCTGAAAGTGGATACAAGACCTAGGGAACTCAAGGCGGTGGTGAATGGCAACTGCCCGGAGCAGCAGCACAGCGCTTCCAGTGACAAAACAACTCCACTTGCTTCATGAACTTCACATACCATCAGCTGTGCTAGCAGGTACATATGAAACCCTGTTTCGTCACTTCTGCTCCAATGCCCATTGAGCCCAGTGTGAAGGAATCAAGAACGTTGAGCACCCACACGAAACTAACATGGAGCTCCTCACTCAAGGCGCTCAAAACTCCACAGACAAACACAAGTTCAGCGCCCAAGCCATTTCCCGCTGCCGTGGAAACCAAGTGCTCTGGCACCACATATGTCTGAAAGTGCATATGACACCTAGGGAACTCAGGGCGGTGGTGAATGGCAACTGCCCGAAGCAGCAGCACAGCTCTTCCAGTGCCTAAACAACTCCACCTGCCTCATGAACTTTACATACCATCAGCTGTGCTAGCAGCGTTCTAGGAAACCCTGTTTGGTCACTTGCAGTAAAATGTCCATTGAGCCCAGTGGGATGGAATCAACCAGGTTGAGCACCCACACGAAACTAACATGGAGCTCCTCATTAAAGCCGCTCAAAACTCTACAGCCAAACACAAGTTCAGCACCCAAGCCATTTCCCACTGCCATGGAAACCATGTGTTCTGGCACCACATATGTCTGAAAGTGGATATGACACCTAGGCAACTCAGGGCGGTGGTGAATGGCAACTGCCCGGAGCAGCAGCACAGCTCTTCCAGTGCCAAAACAACTCCACCTGCCTCATGAACTTCACATACCATCAGCTGTACTAGCAGCGTTCTAGGAAACCCTGTTTTGTCACTTCCGGTCCAATGCCCATTGAGCACAGTGGGATGGAAAGAAGCAGGCTGAGCACCCACACTAACCTTACATGGAGCTCCTCACTCAAGGCGCTCAAAACTCCACAGCCAAACACAAGTGCAGCGCCCAAGCCATTTCCTGCTGCCTTGGAAACCAAGTGCTCTGGCACCACATATGTCTGAAAGTGGATATGACACCTAGGGAACTCACGGCGGTGTTGAATGGCAACTGCCCGAAGCAGCAGCACAGCTCTTCCAGTGCCAAAACAACTCCACCTGCCTCATGAACTTCACATACTATAGCTGTACTCCCAGATATTTAGGAAACCATGTTTGGAAACATCCGCTCCAATGCCCATTGTGCCCATTGTGATGAAATCAAGCAGGGTCAGCACTCACACTAAACTAACATGGAGCTCCTCACTCAAGGCGCTTAAACTTCCACAGCCAAACACAAGTTCAACGCCACAGCCATTTCCCGCTGCCATGGAAACCAAGTGCTCTGGCACCACATATGTCTGAAAGTGGATATGACACCTAGGGAACTCAAGGCGGTGGTGAATGGCAACTGCCCGAAGCAGCAGCACAGCTGTTCCAGTGCCAATACAACTCCACCTGCCTCAAGAACTTCACCTACCATAGCTGTGGTAGCAGCGTTCTAGGACACCCTGTTTGGTCACTTCCGGTCCATTGCCCATTGAGCCCAGTGTGATGGAATCAAGCAGGGTAAGCACCCACACTAAACTAAATTGGAGCTCTTCACTCAAGAGGCTCAAAACTCCACAGACAAACACAACTTCAGCGAACAAGCCATTTCCCGCTGCTATGGAAACAGAGTGCTCTAGCACCACATATGTCTGAAAGTGGATATGACACCTAGGGAACTCAGGGCACTGGTGAATGGCAACTGCCCGAAGCAGCAGCACAGCCCTTCCAGGGCCAAAACAACTCCACCTGCCTCATGAACTTCACATACCATAGCTGTGCTAGCAGCGTTCTAGGAAAGCCTGTTGTGTTGGGTCACTTCCTGTCCAATGCCCATTGAGCCCAGTGGGATGGAATCAACCAGGTTGAGCACCCACACGAAACTAACATGGAGCTCCTCACTCAAGCCGCTCAAAACTCCACAGCCAAACACAAGTTCAGCGCCCAAGCCATTTCCCACTGCCATGGAAACCAAGTCCTCTGGCACCACATATGTCTGAAAGTGGATACCACACCTAGGGAACTCAGGACGGTGGTGAATGGCAACTGCCTGAATTAGCAGCACAGCTCTTCCAGTACCAAAACAACTCCACCTGCCTCATGAACTTCACATACCATCAACTGTGCTGGCAGCGTTATATAGGAAACCCTGCTTTGTCACTTCCGGTCCAATGCCCATTGAGCCCAGTGTGATGGAATCAAGCACGTTGAGCACCCACACTAAACTTACATGGAGCTCCTCACTCTAGGCGCTCAAAACTCCACAGACAAACACAAGTGCAGCACCCAAGCCATTTCCCGCTGCCAAGGAAACCAAGTGCTCTGGCACCACACATGTCTGAAAGTGCATATGACACCTAGGGAACTCAGGGCGGTGGTGAATGGCAACTGCCCGAAGCAGCAGCACAGCTGTTCCAGTGCCAAAACAACTCCACCTGCCTCAAGAACTTCACCTATCATAGCTGTGGTAGCAGCGTTCTAGGACACCCTGTTTGGTCACTTCCGGTCCATTGCCCATTTAGCCCAGTGTGATGGAATCAAGCAGGGTAAGCACCCACACTAAACTAACTTTGAGCTCTTCTCTCAAGAGGCTCAAAACTCCACAGACAAACACAACTTCAGCGAACAAGCCATTTCCTGCTGCCATGGAAACCAAGTGCTCTGGCACCACATATGTCTGAAAGTGGATATGACACCTAGGGAACTCAGGGCACTGGTGAATGGCAACTGCCCGAAGCAGCAGCACAGCTCTTCCAGTGGCAAAACAACTCCACCTGCCTCATGAACTTCACATACCCTCAGCTGTGCTAGCAGCTATGTAAGAAACCCTATTGGGTCACTTCCGGTCCAATGCCCATTGAGCCCAGTGGGATGGAAACAAGAATGTTGAGCACCCACACTAAACTAACATGGAGCTCCTCACTCAAGGCGCTCAAAACTAAACAGCCAAACACAAATTCAGCGCCCAAGCCATTTCCCGCTGCTATGGAAACAGAGTGCTCTAGCACCACATATGTCTGAAAGTGGATATGACACCTAGGGAACTCAGGGCTGTGCTGAAGGGCAACTGCCCAAAGCAGCAGCACAACTCTTCCAGTGCCAAAACAACTCCACCTGCCTCATGGACTTCACATACCATCACCTGTGCTAGCAGGTACATATTAAACGCTTTTTGCTCACTTCCGGTCCAATGCCCATTGAGCCCAGTTTGATGGAATCAAGTAGGGTCAGCACCCACACTAAACTAACGTGGAGCTCCTCACTCAAGCCGCTCAAAACTCCACAGCCAAACACAAGTTCAGCGCCCAAGCCATTTCCCACTGCCATGGAAACCAAGTGCTCTGGCACCACATATGTCTGAAAGTGGATGTGACACCTAGGGAACTCAGGGCGGAGGAGAATGTCAACTGCCCGAAGCAGCAGCACAGCTCTTCCAGTGCCAAATCAACTCCACCTGTCTATTGAACTTCACATACCATCAGCTGTGCTAGCAGCGTTCTAGGAAACCCTGTTTGGTCACTTCCGGTCCAATGCCCATTGAGCGCAGTGGGATGGAATCAAGCAGGTTGAGCACCCACACTAAACTCACATGGAGCTCCTCACTCAAGCCGCTCAAAACTCCACAGCCAAACACAAGTTCAGCGCCCAAGCCATTTCCCACTGCCATGGAAACCAAGTGCTCTGGCACCACATATGTTTGAAAGTGGATGTGACACCTAGGGAACTCAGGGCGGAGGTGAATGTCAACTGCCCGAAGCAGCAGCACAGCTCTTCCAGTGCCAAATCAACTCCACCTGCCTCTTGAACTTCACATACCATCAGCTGTGCTAGCAGTGTTCTAGGAAACCCTTTTTTGATCACTTCCAGTCCAATGCCCATTGAGCCCAGTGGGATGGAATCAAGCAGGGTGAGCACCCACACTAAACTAACATGGAGCTCCTCACTCAAGCCGCTCAAAACTCCACAGACAAACACAAGTTCAGCGAACCAGCAATTTTCCGCTGCCGCGGAAACCAAGTGCTCTGGCACCACTTAGGTCTGAAAGTGGATATGACACCTAGGGAACTCAGAGCGGTGGTGAATGGCAACTGCCCGAAGCAGCAGAACAACTCTTCCAGTGCCAAAACAACTCAACCTGCCTCATGAACTTCACATACTATCAGCTGTGCTAGCAGGTATATAGGAAACGCTTTTTGCTCACTTCCGGTCCAATGCCTATTGAGCCAAGTGGGATGGATTCAAGCAGGATCAGTACCCACAATAAACGAACATGGAGCTCGTCACTCAAGGCGCTCAAAACTCCACAGACAAACACAAGTGCAGAGAACAAGCCATTTCCCGCAGCCATGGAAAGCAAGTGCTATGGCACCACATATGTCTGAAAGTGAATATGACACCTAGGGAACTCAGGGCGGTGGTGAATGGCAACTGCTCGAAGCAGCACCACAGCTCTTACAGTGACAATACAACTCCACCTGCCTCATGAACTTCACATACCATCAGCTGTGCTAGCAGGTGCACAGGAAACGCTGTTTGGTCGCTTCCAGTCCAATGCTCTTTGAGCCCTGTGGGATGGAATCAAGACCGTTGAGCACCCACACTAAACTAACATGGAGCTCCTCACTCAAGGAGCTCAAAACTCCACAGCCAAACACAAGTGCAGCGCCCAAGCCATTTCCCACTGCCATGGAAACCAAGTGCTCTGGCACCACATATGTCTGAAAGTGGATATGACACCTAGGGAACTCTGGGCGGTGGTGAATGGCAACTGCCCAAAGCAGCAGCACAGCTCTTCCAGTGCCAAAACAACTCCACCTGCCTCATGAACTTCACATACTATAGCTGTGCTCCCAGATATTTAGGAAACCATGTTTGGAAACATCCGGTCCAATGCCCATTGAGCCCAGTGTGATGGAATCAAGCAGGGTCAGCACCCACACTAAACTAACATGGAGCTCCTCACTCAAGCCGCTCAAAACTCCACAGCCAAACACAAGTTCAGCGCCCAAGCCATTTCCCACTGCCATGGAAACCAAGTGCTCTGGCACCACATATGTCTGAAAGTGGATGTGACACCTAGGGAACTCACGGCGGAGGTGAATGTCAACTGCCCGAAGCAGCAGCACAGCTCTTCCAGTGCCAAATCAACTCCACCTGCCTCTTGAACTTCACATACCATCAGCTGTGCTAGCAGTGTTCTAGGAAACCCTTCTTTGATCACTTCCGTTCCAATGCCCATTGAGCACAGTGGGATGGAATCAAGCTTGTTCAGCACACACAGTAAACTAATATGGAGCTCCTCACTCGAGGCGCTCAAAACTCCACAGCCAAACACAAGTGCAGCGCCCAAGCCATTTGCCGCTGCCACGGAAACCAAGTGCTCTGGCACCACATATGTCTGAAAGTGGATATGACACCTAGGGAACTCTGGGCGGTGGTGAATGGCAACTGCCTGAAGCAGCAGCACAGCTCTTTCAGTGCCAAAACAACTCCACCTGCCTCATGAACTTCACATACCATCAGCTGTGCTAGCAGCTATGTAAGAAACCATGGTTCGTCACTTCCGGTAAAATGCCCATTGAGCCCAGTGTGATGTAATCAAGCAGGTTGAGCACCCACACTAAACTAACATGGAGCTCCTCACTCAAGGCGCTCAAAATTCCACAGACAAACACAAGTTCAGCGCCCAAGCCATTTCCCACTGCCATGGAAACCAAGTGCTCTGGCACCACATATGTCTGAAAGTGGATATGACACCTAGGGAACTCTGGGCGGTGGTGAATGGCAACTGCCCAAAGAAGCAGCACAGCTCTTCCAGTGCCAAAACAACTCCACCTGCCTCATGAACTTTACATACCCTCAGCTGTGCTAGCAGCTATGAAGGAAACCCTGTTTGGTCACTTCCAGTCCAATGCTCTTTGAGCCCTTTGGGATGGAATCAAACACGTTGAGCACCCACAATAAGATAACATGGAGCTCCTCACTCAAGGAGCTCAAAACTCCACAGCCAAACACAAGTTCAGCGCCCAAGCCATTTCCCGCTGCCATGGAAACCAAGTGCTCTGGCACCACATATGTCTGAAACTGGATATAACACCTAGGGAACTCAGGGCACTGGTGAATGGCAACTGCGCGAAACAGCAGCACAGCTCTTCCAGTGCCAAAACAACTCCACCTGCCTCATGAACTTCACATGCTATCAGCTGTGCTATCAGCTATCTAGGAAACCCTGTTTGTTCACTTCCAGTGCAATGCCCATTGAGCCCAGTGTGATGAAATCAAGGAGGTTGAGCACCCACACTAAACTAACATGGAGCTCCTCACTCAAGGCGCTCAAAACTGCACAGCCAAAAACAAGTTCAGCGCCCAAGCTATTTCCCACTGCCATGGAAACCAAGTGCTCTGGCACCACATATGTCTGAAAGTGGATATGACACCAAGGGAACTCAGGGCGCTGGTCAATGGCAACTGTCCGAAGCAGCAGCACAGCCCTTCCAGTGCCAAAACAACTCCACCTGCCTCATGAACTTTACATACCCTCAGCTGTGCTAGCAGCTATGTAGGAAACCCTGTTTGGTCACTTCCACTCCAATGCTCTTTGAGCCCTGTGGGATGGAATCAAACACGTTGAGCACCCACACGAAACTAACATGGAGCTCCTCACTCAAGGTGCTCAAAACTGCACAGCCAAACACAAGTTCAGCGAATAAGCCATTTCCCACTGCCATGGAAACCAAGTGCTCTGGCACCACATATGTCTGAAAGTGGATATGACACCTAGTGAACTCAGGGCGGTGGTGAATGGCAACAGCCCGAAGCAGCAGGACAGCTCTTCCAGTGCCAAAACAACTCCACCTGACTCATGAACTTCACGTACCATCAGCTGTGCTAGCAGCTATGTAGGAAACCCTGTTTGGTCACTTCCAGTCCAATGCTCTTTGAGCCCTGTGGGATGGAATCAAACACGTTGAGCACCCAGACAAAACTAAAATGGAGCTCCTCACTCAAGGCTCTCAAAACTCCACAGACAAACACAAGTGCAGCGCCCAAGTCATTTCCCGCTGCCATGGAAACCAAGTGATCTGTCACCACATAGGTGTGAAAGTGAATATGACACCTAGGGAACTCAAGGCGGTTGTGAATGGCAACTGGCCGAAGCAGCAGCACAGCTCTTCCAGTGCCAAAACAACTCCACCTGCCTCATGAACTTCACATACCATCAGCTGTGCTAGCACCTACCTAGAAAACGCTTTTTGGACACTTCTGCTCCAATGCCCATTGAGCCCAGTGGGTTGGAATCAAGCAGATTGAGCACCCACAATAAACTAACATGGAGCTCCTCACTCAAGGCGCTCAAAACTCCACAGCCAAACACAAGTTCAGCGCCCAAGCCATTTCCCACTGCCATGGAAACCAAGTGCTCTGGCACCACATATGTCTGAAAGTGGATATGACACCTAGGGAACTAAGGGCGGTGGTGAATTGCAACTGCCAGAAGCAGCAGCACAGCTCTTCCAGTGCCAAAACAACTCCACCTGCCTCATGAACTTCACATGCTATCAGCTGTGCTAGCAGCTATGTAGGAAACCCTGTTTTGTCTACTCCCGTTCAATGCTCATTGAGCCCAGTGGGATGGAATCAAGCAGGTTGAGGACCCACACTAAACTAACATGGAACTCCTCACTCAAGGCGCTCAAAATTCCACAGACAAACACAAGGTCAGCGATCAAGCCATTCCCAACTGCCATGGAAACCAAGTGCTCTGGCACCACATATGTCTGAAAGTGGATATGACACCTAGGGAACTCAGGGCGCTGGTCAATGGCAACTGACCGAAGCAGCAGCACAGCTCTTCCAGTGCCAATACAACTCCACCTGCCTCTTCAACTTCACATACCATCAGCTGTGCTAGCAGCTATCTAGGAAACCCTTTTTTGATCACTTCCGTTCCAATGCCCATTGAGCCCAGTGTGATTGAATCAAGCAGGTTGAGCACCCACACTAAACTAACATGGAGCTCCTCACTCAAGGAGCTCAAAACTCCACAGCCTAACACAAGTTCAGCACCCAAGCCATTTCCCGCTGCCACGGAAACCAAGTGCACTGGCACCACATATGTCAGAAAGTGCATATGACACCAAGGGAACTCTGGGCGGTGGTGAATGGCAACTGACCGAAGAAGCAGCACAGCTCTTCCAGTGCCAAAACAACTCCACCTGACTCATGAACTTCACGTACAATCAGCTGTGCTAGCTGCTATCTAGGAAACCCTGTTTGGTCACTTCCGGTCCAATGCCCATTGAGACCAGTGGGATGGAATCAAGCAGGTTGAGCACCCACACTAAACTAACATGGAGCTCCTCACTCAAGGCGTTCAAAACTCCACAGCCAAACACAAGTTCAGCGCCCAAGCTATTTCGCACTGCCATGGAAACCAAGTGCTCTGGCACCACATATTCTGAAAGAGGATATTACACCTAGGGAACTCAGGGAGGTGGTGAATGGCAACTGCCCAAAGAAGCAGCAAAGCTCTTCCAGTGCCAAAACAACTCCACCTGCCTGTTGCACTTTACATACCATCAGCTGTGCTAGCAGCTCTTTGGTACCTGTGTTGGGTCATTTCAGGTCCAATGCCCATTGAGCCCCGTGGGATGGAATCAAGCAGGATCAGCACCCACACGAAACTAACATGGAGCTCCTCACTCCAGGCGCTCGAAACTCCACAGACAAACACAAGTGCAGCGCCCAAGCCATTTCCCGCTGCCATGGAAACCAAGTGCTCTGGCACCACATATGTCTGAAAGTGGATATGACACCAAGTGAACTTAGGGCGTTGGTGAATGGCAACTGCCCGAAGCAGCAGCATAGCTCTTTCAGTGCCAAAACAACTCCACCTGACTCATGAACTTCACATACCATCAGCTGTGCTAAAAGCTATCTAGGAAACCCTGTTTGGTCACTTCCGGTCCAATACCCATTGAGCCCTGTGGGATGGAATCAAGAAGGTTGAGCACCAACACTAAACTAACATGGAGCTCCTCACTCAAGGCGCTCAAAACTCCACAGCCAAACACAAGTTCAGCGCCCAAGCCATTTCCCGCTGCCATGGAAACCAAGTGCTCTGCCACCACATATGTCTGAAAGTGGATATGACACCTAGGGAACTCAGGGCACTGGTGAATGGCAACTGCCCGAAGCAGCAGCACAGCTCTTCCAGTGCCAGAAGAACTCCACCTGCCTCATAAACTTCACATACGATCTGCGGTGCTAGCAGCATTCTGCGAAACCCTGTTTGGTCACTTCCAGTCCAATGCCCATTGAGCCCAGTGGGATTGAATCAAGCAGGTTGAGCACCCACAATAAGCGAACATGGAGCTCCTCACTCCAGGCGCTCGAAACTCCACAGACAAACACAAGTTCAGCGACCAAGCCACTTCCCGCTGCCATGGAAACCAAGTGCTCTGGCACCACATATGTCTGAAAGTGGATATGACACCTAGGGAACTCAGGGCGGTGGTGAATGGCAACTGCCCGAAGCAGCAGCACAGCTCTTCCAGTGCCAAAACAACTCCACCTGCCTCATGAACTTCACATGCCATCAGCTGTGCTAGCAGCATTCAAGGAAACCCTGTTTGTTCACTTCCAATGCAATGCCCATTGAGCCCAGAGTGATGGAATCAAGCAGGATCAGCACCCACAATAAACGAACATGGAGCTCCTCACTCACTGCGCTCAAAACTCCACAGCCAAACACAAGTGCAGCGCCAAAGCCATTTCCCACTGCCATGGAAACCAAGCGCTCTGGCAGCACATAGGTCTGGAAGTGGATATGACACCTAGGGAACTCTGGGCGGTGGTGAATGGCAACTGCCCGAAGCAGCAGCACAACTCTTCCAGTGCCAAACCAACTCCACCTGCCTCAAGAACTTCACGTACCATCAGCTGTGCCAGCAACTATGAAGGAAACCCTGTCTTGTCACTTCCGGTCCAATGCTTTTTGAGCCCTGTGGGATGGAATCAAACACGTTGAGCACCCACACTAAACTAACATGGAGCTCCTCACTCAAGGCGCTCAAAACTCCACAGACAAAACAAATTCAGCGAACAAGCCATTTCTCGCTGCCATGGAAACCAAGTGCTCTGGCACCACATATGTCTGAAAGTGGATATGACACCAAGAGAGTTTAGTTTGGTGGTGAATGGCAACTGCCCGAAGCAGCAGCACAGCTCTTCCAGTGCCAAAACGACTCCACCTGACTCATGAACTTCACGTACCATCAGCTGTGCTAGCAGCTATGTAGGAAACCCTGTTTGGTCACTTCCAGTCCAATGCCCATTGAACCCAGAGGGATGGAATCAAGCAGGTTGAGCACCCACACTAAACTAACCTGGAGGTCCTCACTCAAGGAGCTCAAAACTCCACAGCCAAAAACAAGTGCAGCGCCCAAGCCATTTCCCACGGCCATGGAAACCAAGTGCTCTGGCACCACATATGTCTGAAAGTGGATATGACACCTAGGGAACTCATTGTGGTGGTGAATGGCAACTGCCCGAAGCAGCAGCACAGCTCTTCCAGTGCCAAAACAACTCCACCTGCTTCATGAACTTCACATACCATCAGCTGTGCTAGCAGCATTCTAGGAAACCCTGTTTGGTCACTTCCATTTCAATGCCCTTTGAGCCCAGTGTGATGGAATCAAGCAAGTTGAGCACCCACACTAAACTAACATGGAGCTCCACACTCAGGCCGCTCAAAACTCCACAGACAAACACAAGTGCAGCGCCCAAGCCATTTCCCGCTGCAATTAAAACCAAGTGATCTGGCACCACATATGTCTGAAAGTGGATATGACACCAGGGGAACTTAGGGTGGTGCTGAATGGCAACTGCCCGAAGCAGCAGAGCAGCTCTTCCAGTGCCAAAATAACTCCACCTGCCTCATGAACTTCACATACCATCAGCTGTGCTAGCAGCTATGTAGGAAACCCTGTTTCGTCAGTTCCCGTTCAATGCCCATTGAGCCCTGTGGGATGGAATCAAGCAGGTTGAGCACCCACACTAAACTAACATGGAACTCCTCACTCAAGGCGCTCAAAATTCCACAGACAAACACAAGTTCAGCGCCAAAGCCATTTCCCACTGCCATGGAAACCAAGTGCTCTGGCACCACATATGTCTGAAAGTGGATATGACACCTAGGGAACTCAGGGCGGTGTTGAATGGCAACTGCCCGAAGCAGCAGCACAGCTCTTCCAGTGCCAAAACAACTCCACCTGCCTCATGAACTTCACATGCTATCAGCTGTGCTAGCAGCGTTCTAGGAAACCCTGTTTGGTCACTTCCGGTCCAATGCCCATTGAGCCCAGAGTGATGGAATCAAGCAGGATCAGCACCCACAATAAGCGAACATGGAGCTCCTCACTCAAGGCGCTCGGAACTCCACAAACACAACTTCAGCGCCCAAGCCATTTCCCGCTGCCATGGAAACCAAGTGCTCTGCCACCACATATGTCTGAAAGTGGCTATGACACCTAGGGAACTGAGCGCGGTGGTGAATGGCAACTGCCCGAAGCAACAGCACAGCTCTTCCAGTGCCAAAACAACTCCACCTGCCTCATGAACTTCACATACCATCAGCTGTGCTAGCAACTATGTAGGAAACCCTGTTTGGTCACATCCGGTCCAATTCCCACTGAGCCCAGTTGATGGAATCAAGAAGGTTGAGCACCAACACTAAACTAACATGGAGCTCCTCACTCAAGGCGCTCAAAACTCCACAGCCAAACACAAGTTCAGCACCCAAGCCATTTCCCGCTGAAATGGAAACCAAGTGTTCTGTCACCACATATGTCTGAAAGTGGCTATGAGACCTAGGGAACGCAGGGCGGTGGTGAATGGCAACTGCCCGAAACAGCAGCACAGCTCCTATAGTGCCAAAAAAACTCCACCTACCTCATCAACTTCACATACCATCAGCTGTGCTGGCAGCATTCTAGGAAACCCTGTTTGGTCAGTTCTCTTTCAATGCCCATTGAACCCAGTGTGATGCAATCAAGCAGGTTGAGCACCCACAATAATCGAACATGGAGCTCCTCACTCAAGGCGCTCAAAATTCCACAGCCAAACACAAGTGCAGCGCCAAAGCCATTTCCCGCTGCCATGGAAACCAAGTGCTCTGGAACCACATATGTTTGAAAGTGTATCTGACACTAGGAACACAGGGCGGTGGTGAATGGCAACTGCCCGAAGCAGCAGCACAGCTCTTCCAGTGCCAAAAAAAACTCCACCTACCTCATAAACTTCACATACCATCTGCTGTGCTAAGAGCTATTTGGTTCCCGTGTAGGGTCATTTCCGGTCCAATGCCCATTGAACCCAGTGAGATGGAATCAAGCAGGTTGAGCACCCACACTAAACTAACATGGAGCTCCTCACTCAAGCCTCTCAAAACTCCACAGCCAAACACAAGTTCAGCACCAAAGCCATTTCCCGCTGCCATGGAAACCAAGTGCTCTGGCACCACATATGTCTGAAAGTGGATCTGACACCTAGGGAACTCAGGGCGTTGGTGAATGGCAACTGCCCGAAGCAGCAGCACAGCTCTTAGAGTGCCAAAACAACTCCACCTGCCTCATGAACGTCACATGCCATCAGCTGTGCTAGCAGCGTTCTAGGAAACCATGTTTGGTCACTTCCGGTCCAATGCCCATTGAGCCCAGTGGGATGGAATCAAGCAGGTTGAGCACCCACACTAAACTAACATGGAGCTCCTCACTAAGCCTCTCAAAACACCACAGCCAAACACAAGTGCAGCGCCCAAGCCATTTCCCGCTGCCATGGAAACCAAGTGCTCTGCCACCACATATGTCTGAAAGTGGATATGACACCTAGGGAACTCAGGGCGGTGGTGAATGGCAACTGTCCGAAGCAGCAGCACAGCTCTTCCAGTGTCAAAACAACTCCACCTGCCGCATGAACTTCACATACCATCAGCTGTGCTACCTGTGTTGTGTGAAACCCTGTTGGGTCACTTATGGTCCAATGTCCACTGAGCCCAGTGTGATGGAATCAAGCAGAGTGAGCACCCACACTAAACTAACATGGAGCTCCTCACTCAAGGCGCTCAAAACTCCACAGAAAAAACACAGGTTCAGTGCCCAAGCCATTTCCCGCTGCCATGGAAACCAAGTGCTCTGCCACCACATATGTCTGAAAGTGGATATGACACCTAGGCAACTCAGGACGCTGGTGAATGGCAACTGCCTGAAGCAGCAGCAAAGCTCTTCCAGTGCCAAAACAACTCCACCTGCATCATGAACTTCACATACCATAGCTGTGCTAGCAGCTATCTGGGAAACCCTGTTTGGTCACTTCCAGTCCAATGCCCATTGAGCCCAGTGTGATGGAAACAATTAGGGTGAACACCCACACTAAACTAACATGAAGCTCCTCACTCAGAAGGCTCAAAACTCCACAGAAAAAACACAAGTTTAAGGCCCAAGCCATTTCCCGCTGCCATGGAAACCAAGTGCTCTGGCAGCACATATGTCTGAAAGTTGATATGACACCTAGGGAACTCAGGGCGGTGGTGAATGGCAACTGTCCGAAGCAGCAGCACAGCTCTTCCAGTGCCAAAACAACTCCACCTGCCTCATGAACTTCACATACCCTCAGCTGTGCTAGCAGCTATGTAGGAAACCCTGTTTGGTCACATCCGGTCCAATGCCCATTGAGCCCAGGGGGATGGAATCAAGAAAGTTGAGCACCCACACTAAACTAACATGGAGCTTCTCACTCAAGCCGATCAAAACTCCACAGCCATACACAAGTTCAGCGCCCAAGCCATTTCCCGCTGCCATGAAGACCAAGTGCCCTGGCACCACATATGTCTGAAAGTGGATATGACACCTAGGCAACTCAGTGTGGAGGTGAATGGCAACTGCCCGAAGCAGCAGCACAGCTCTTCCAGTGCCAAAACAACTCCACCTGCCTCATGAACTTCACATACCATCAGCTGTGCTAGCAGCGTTCCAGGAAACCCTGTTTGGTCACTTCCGGTCCAATGCCCATTGAGCCGAGTGGGATGGAATCAAGCAGGGTGAGCACCCACACTAAACTAACATGGAGCTCCTCACTCAGAAGGCTCAAAACTCCACAGCCAAACACAAGTTTAGCGCCCATGCCATTTCCCGCTGCCATGGAAACCAAGTGCTCTGGCACCACATATGTCTGAAAGTGCATATGACACCTAGGGAACATAGGGCGGTGGTGAATGGCAACTGCCCGAAGCAGCAGCACAGCTCTTCCAGTGCCAAAACAACTCCACCAGCCTCATGAACTTCACATACCCTCAGCTGTGCTAGCAGCTATGTAGGAAACCCTGTTTGGTCACTTCCGGTCCAATGACCATTGAACCAAGGGTGATGGTATCAAACAGGTTGAACACCCACACTAAACTAACATGGATCTCCTCACCCAAGCCGCTCAAAACTCCACAGCCAAACAGAAGTTAAGCGCCCAAGCCATTTCCCGCTGCCATGGAAACCAAGTGCTCTGGCACCACATATGTCTGAAAGTGCATATGTCACCTAGGGAACTCAGGGCGCTGGTCAATGGCAACTGCCCGAAGCAGCAGCACAGCTCTTCCAGTGCCAAAACAACTCCACCTGCATCATGAACTTCACATACCATCAGCTGTGCTAGCAGCGTTCTAAGTAACATTGTTTGGTCACTTCCGGTCCAATGCCTATTGAGCCCAGTGTGATGGAATCAAGCAGAGTGAACACAGACACTAAACTAACATAGAGCTCCTCACTCAAGGCGCTCAAAACTCCACAGCCAAACACAAGTGCAGTGCCCAAGCCATTTCCCACTGCCTTGGAAACCAAGTCTGTGGCAGCACATATGTCTGAAAGTGGATATGACACCTAGGGAACTCAGGGCGGTGGTGAATGGCAACTGCCCGAAGCAGCAGCACAGCTCTTCCAGTGCCAAAACAACTCCACCTGCATCATGAACTTCACATAAATTAGCTGTGCTAGCAGCTATCTAGGAAACCCTGTTTGGTCACTTCCGGTCCATAACCCATTGAACCCAGTGTGATGGAATCAAACAGGTTGAACACCCACACTAAACTAACATGGATCTCCTCACTCAAGCCGCTCAAAACTCCACAGTCTAACAGAAGTTAAGCGCCCAAGCCATTTCCCGCTGCCATGGAAACCAAGTGCTCTGCCACCACATATGTCTGAAAGTGGATATGACACATAGGGAACTCAGGGCGGTGGTGAATGGCAACTGCTCGAAGCAGCAGCACAGCTCTTCCAGTGCCAATACAACTCCACCTGCCTCATGAACTTCACATACCATCAGTTGTGCTAACAGGTATATAGGAAAACACTTTTTGGTCACTTCCGGTCCAATGCCATTGAACCCATTGGGATGGAATCAAGCAGGTTGAGCACCCACACTAAACTAACATGGAGCTCCTCACTCAAGGCGCTCAAAACTCCACAGCCAAACACAAGTTCAGCGAACCAGCCATTTCCTACTGCCATGGAAACCAAGTGCTCTGGCACCACATATGTCTGAAAGTGGCTATGACACCTAGGGATATCAGAGAGGTGGTGAATGGCAACTGCCTGAAGCAGCACAGCTCTTCCAGTACCAAAACAACTCCACCTGCCTCATGAACTTCACATACCATCAGCTGTGCTAGCAGCTATCTGAGAAACCCTGTTTGGTCACTTCCGGTCCAATGCACATTGAGCCCAGTGTGATGGAATCAATTAGGGTGAACACCCACACTAAACTAACATGGAGCTCCTCACTCAAGGCGCTCAAAACTCCACAGGCAAACACAAGTTCAAGGCTCAAGCCATTTCCCGCTGAAATGGAAACCAAGTGCCCTGGCACCACATATGTCTGAAAGTGGATATGACACCTAGGGAACTCAGGGCGCTGGTCAATGGCAACTGCCCGAAGCAGCAGCACAGCTCTTCTAGTGCCAAAACAACTCCACCTGCCTCATGAAGTTCACATACCATCAGCTGTGCTAGCAGCTATCTGGGAAACATCGTTTGGTCACTTCCGGTCCAATGCCCATTGAGCCCAGTATGATGGAATCAAGCAGGGTGAACACCCACACTAAACTAACATGGAGCTCCTCACTCAAGGCGCTCAAAACTCCACCGCCAAACACAAGTTCAAGGCCCAAGACATTTCCAGCTGAAATGCAAACCTTGTGCCCTGGAACCACATATGTCTGAAAGTGGATATGACACCTAGGGAAATCAGGGCGCTGGACAATGGCAACTGCCCGAAGCAGCAGCACAGCTCTTCCAGTGCCAAACCAACTCCACCTGCCTCATCAACTTCACATACCATCAGCTGTGCTAGCAGCTATCTAGGAAACCCTGTTTGGTCACTTCCGGTCCAATGCCCATTGATCCCAGTGGGATGGATTCAAGCAGGGTGAGCACCCACACTAATCTAACATGGAGCTCCTCACTCAAGGCGCTCCAACCTCCACAGACAAACACAAGTTCAGCGCCCAAGCCATTTCCCGCTGCCATGGAAACCAAGTGCTCTGGCACCACACATGTCTGAAAGAGGATATGACAACTAGGGAACTCAGAGTGGTGGTGAATGGCAACTGCCCGAAGCAGCAGCACAGCTCTTCCAGTGCCAAAACAACTCCACCTGCCTCATGAACCTAACATACCATCAGCTGTGCTAGCAGCTATCTGGGAAACATTGTTTGGTCACTTCCGGTCCAATGCCCATTGAGCGCATTGTGATGGAATCAATTAGGGTGAACACCCACACTAAACTAACATGGAGCTCCTCACTCAAGGCGCTCAAAACTCCACAGCCAAACACAAGTTCAGCGCCCAAGCCATTTCCCGCTGCCATGGAAACCAAGTGCTCTGGCACCACATATGTCTGAAAGTGGATCTGACACCTAGGGAACTCAGGGCGGTGGTGAATGGCAACTGCCCGAAGCAGCAGCACAGCTCTTCCAGTGCCAAAACAACTCCACCTGCCTCATAAACTTCACATACCATCAGCTGTGCTAGCAGCGTTCTAGGAAAAACTGTTGGGTTGGGTCATTTCCGGTCCAATGCCCATGGAGCCCAGTGTGATAGAGTAAACAGGGTGAGCACCCACACTAATCTAACATGGAGCTCCTCACTCAAGGCGCTCAAAACTCCACAGCCAATCACAAGTTCAGCGCCAAAGCCATTTCCCACTGCCATGGAAACCAAGTGCTCTGGCACCACGTATGTCTGAAAGTGGATATGACACCTAGAGAACTCAGGGCGGTGTTAAATGGCAACTGCCCGAAGCAGCAGCACAGCTCTTCCAGTACCAAAACAACTCCACCTGCACATGAACTTCACATACCATCAGCTGTGCTAGCAGCTGTCCTGGAAACCCTGTTTTGTCACTTCCGGTCCAATACCCATTGAGCACATTGTGATGGAATCAAGCAGGGTGAGCACCCACACTAAACTAACATGGAGCTCCTCACTCAAGGCGCTCAAAACTCCACAGCCAAACACAAGTTGAGCGCCCAAGCCATTTCCCGCTGCCATGGAGAACAAGTGCCCTGGCACCACGTATGTCTGAAAGTGGATATGACATGTAGGGATCTCAGTGTGGAGGTGAATGGCAACTGCCCGAAGCAGCAGCACAGCTCTTCCAGTGCCAAAACAACTCCACCTGCCTCATGAACTTCACATACCATCAGCTGTGCTAGCAGCTATCTGGGAAACATTGTTTGGTCACTTCCGGTCCAATGCCCATTGAGCCCAGTGTGATGGAATCAATTAGGATGAACACCCACACTAAACTAACATGGAGCTCCTCACTCAAGGCGCTCAAAACTCCACAGGCAAACACAAGTTCAAGGCCCAAGCCATTTCCAGCTGAAATGGAAACCAAGTGCCCTGGCACCACATATGTCTGAAAGTGGATATGACACCTAGGGAACTCAGTGTGGCGATCAATGGCAACTGCCCGAAGCAGCAGCACAGCTCTTCCTATGACAAAACAACTCCACCTGCCTCATCAACTTCACATACCTTCAGCTGTGCTAGCAGCTATGTAGGAAACCCTGTTTGGTCACATCCGGTCCAATGCCTATTGAGCCCAGTGGGATGGAATCAAGCAGGTTGAGCACCCACACTAAACTAACATGGAGCTCCTCACTCAAGGCGCTCAAAACTCCACAGCAAACACAAGTTCAGCGCCCAAGCCATTTCCCGCTGCCATGGAAACCAAGTGCTCTGGCACCACATATGTCTGAAAGTGGATATGACACCTAGGGAACTCAGTGTGGCGATCAATGGCAACTGCCCAAAGCAGCAGCACAGCTCTTCCAGTGCCAAAACAACTCCACCTGCTTCATGAAATTCACACAACAAGCTGTGCTAGCAGCTATGTAGGAAACCCTGTTGGGTCGGGTCATTTCCGGTCCAATGCCCATTGATCCCAGTGGGATGGAATCAAGCAGGGTGAGCACCCACACTAATCTAACATGGAGCTCCTCACTCAAGGCGCTCCAACCTCCACAGCCAAACACAAGTTCAGCGCCAAAGCCATTTCCCGCTGCCATGGAAACCAAGTGCTCTGGCACCACATATGTCTGAAAGTGGATATGACACCTAGGCAACTCAGTGTGGTGGTAAATGACAACTGCCCGAAGCAGCAGCACAGCTCTTCCAGTACCAAAACAACTCCACCTGTCACATGAACTTCACATACCATCAGCTGTGCTAGCAGTATCTAGGAAACCCTGTTTGGTCACTTCCGGTCCAATGCTCATTGAGCCCAGTGTGATGGAATCAAGCAGGGTGAGCACCCACACTATACTAACATGGAGCTCCTCACACAGAAGGCTCAAAACTCCACCTCCAAACACAAGTTTAGCGCCCAAGCCATTTCCCGCTGCCATGGAAACCAAGTGCTCTGGCAGCACATATGTCTGAAAGTGGATATGACACCTAGGGAACATAGGTCGGTGGTGAATGGCAACTGCCTGAAGCAGCAGCACAGCTCTTCCAGTGCCAAAACAACTCCACCTGCCTCATCAACTTCACACACCATCAGCTGTGCTAGCAGCTATGTAGGAAACCCTGTTTGGTCACTTCCGGTCCAATACCCATTGAACCCAGTGTGATGCAATCAAACAGGTTGAACACCCACACTAAACTAACATGGATCTCCTCACTCAAGCCGCTCAAAACTCCACAGTCAAACACAAGTTCAGCGAACAAGCCATTTCCCGCTGCCATGGAAACCAAGTGCTCTGGCACCACATATGTCTGAAACTGCATATGACACCTAGGGAACTCAGGGCGGTGGTGAATGGCAACTGCCCGAAGCAGCAGCACAGCTCTTCCAGTGACAAAACAACTCTACCTGCCTCATGAATTTCACATACCATCAGCTGTGCTAGCAGTATCTAGGAAACCCTCTTTGGTCACTTCCGGTCCAATGCTCATTGAGCCCAGTGGGATGGAATCAACCAGGGTGAGCACCCACACTAAACTAACATGGAGCTCCTCACTCAAGGCACTCAATACTGCACAGCCAAACACAAGTTCAGCACCCAAACCCTTTCCCGCTGCCATGGAAACCAAGTGCTCTGGCAGCACATATGTCTGAAAGTGGATATGACACCTAGGGAACTCAAGGGGGTGGTGAATGGCAACTGCCCGAAGCAGCAGCACAGCTCTTCCTATGACAAAACAACTCCACCTGCCTCATGAACTTCACATACCATCTGCTGTGCTAGCAAAGTTCTAGAAAACCCTGTTGGGTTGGGTCACTTCCGGTCTACTGCCCATTGAGCCCAGTTAGATGGAATCAAGCAGGATGAGCACCCACACGAAACTAACCTGGAGCTCCTCACTCAAGGCGCTCAAAACTCCACAGCCAAACACAAATTTAGTGCCCAAGCCATTTCCCGCTGCCATGGAAACCAAGCGCTCTGGCACCACATATGTCTGAAAGTGGATATGACACCTAGGGAACTCAGGGCGCTGGTCAATGGCAACTGCCCGAAGCAGCAGCACAGCTCTTCCAGTGCCAAAACAACTCCACCTGCCTCATCAACTTCACATACCATCAGCTGTGCTAGCAGCGTTCTAGGAAACGCTGTTTGGTCACTTCCGGTCCAATGCCCATTGATCCCAGTGTGATGGAATCAAGCAGGGTTGAGCACCCACACGAAACTAACATGGAGCTCCTCACTCAAGGCGCTCAAAACACCACAGCCAAACACAAGTTCAAGGCCCAAGCCATTTCCCGCTGCCATGGAAACCAAGTACTCTGGCACCACATATATCTGAAAGTGGATTAGACACCTAGGAAACTCAGGGCGGTGGTGAATGGCAGCTGCCCGAAGCAGCAGCACAGCTCTTCCAGTGCCAAAACAACTCCACCTGCTTCATGAAATTCACACAATAAGCTGTGCTAGCAGCTATGTAGGAAACCCTGTTGGGTCGGGTTACTTCCGGTCCAATGCCCATTGAGCCCAGGGGGATGGAATCAAGCAGGGTGAGCACCCACACTAAACTAACATGGAGCTCCTCACGCAAGCCGCTCAAAACTCCACAGCCAAACACAAGTTCAGCGACCATGCCATTTCCCGCTGCCATGGAAACCAAGTGCTCTGGCACCACATATGTCTGAAACTGCATATGACACCTAGGGAACTCAGGGCGGTGGTGAATGGCAACTGCCCGAAGCAGCAGCACAGCTCTTCCAGTGACAAAACAACTCTACCTGCCTCATGAACTTCACATACCATCAGCTGTGCTAGCAGTATCTAGGAAACCCTGTTTGGTCACTTCCGGTCCAATGCTCATTGAGCCCAGTGGAATGGAATCAACCAGGGTGAGCACCCACAGGAAACTAAACTAACATGGAGCTCCTCACTCAAGGCACTCAATACTGCACAGCCAAACACAAGTTCAGCACCCAAACCCTTTCCCGCTGCCATGGAAACCAAGTGCTCTGGCAGCACATATGTCTGAAAGTGGATATGACACCTAGGGAACTCAAGGCGGTGGTGAATGGCAACTGCCCGAAGCAGCAGCACAGCTCTTCCTATGACAAAACAACTCCACCTGCCTCATGAACTTCACATATCATCAGCTGTGCTAGCAACGTTCTAGAAAACCCTCTTGGGTCGGGTCACTTCCGGTCTAATGCCCATTGAGCCCAGTGGGATGGAATCAAGCAGGTTGAGCACCCACACGAAACTAACATGGAGCTCCTCACTCAAGGCGCTCAAAACTGCACAGCCAAACACAAATTTGGTGCCCAAGCCATTTCCCGCTGCCATGGAAACCAAGTGCTCTGGCACCACATATGTCTGAAAGTGGATATGACACCCAGGCAACTCAGGGCACTGGTGAATGGCAACTGCCCGAAGCAGCAGCACAGCTCTTCCAGTGCCAAAACAACTCCACCTGCCTCATGAACTTCACATACCATCAGCTGTGCTAGCTGCTGTTTAGGAAACCTATTTGGTCACTTCCGGTCCAATGCCCATTGAGCTCAGTGGGATAGAATCAACCAGGGTGAGCACCCACACTAAATTAAAATGGAGCTCCTCACTCAAGAGGTCCAAAACTCCACAGTCTAACACAAGTTCAGCGCCCAAGCCATTTCCCACTGCCTTGGAAACCAAGTGCTGCGGCAGCACATATGTCTGAAAGTGGATATGACACCTAGGCACACAGGGCGGTGGTGAATGGCAACTGCCCGAAGCAGCAGCACAGCTCTTCCAGTGCCAAAACAACTCAACCTGCCTCATCAACTTCACATACCATCAGCTGTGCTAGCAGCGTTCCAGGAAACCCTGTTTGGTCACTTCCGGTCCAATGCCCATTGATCCCAGTGTGATGGAATCAAGCAGGGTTGAGCACCCACACGAAACTAACATGGCGCTCCTCACTCAAGCCGCTCAAAACTCCACAGCCAAACACAAGTTCAAGGCCCAAGCCATTTCCCGCTGCCATGGAAACCAAGTACTCTGGCACCACATATGTCTGAAAGTGGATATGACACCTAGGAAACTCAGGGCGGTGGTGAATGGCAACTGCCCGAAGCAGCAGCACAGCTCTTCCAGTGCCAAAACAACTCCACCTGCTTCATGAAATTCACACAAAAAGCTGTGCTAGCAGCTATGTAGGAAACCCTGTTGGGTCGGGTTACTTCCGGTCTACTGCCCATTGAGCCCAGGGGGATGGAATCAAGCAGGGGGAGCACCCACACTAAACTAACATGGAGCTCCTCACTCAAGCCGCTCAAAACTCCACAGCCAAACACAAGTTCAAGGCCCAAGCCATTTCCCGCTGCCATGGAAACCAAGTGCTCTGGCACCACATATGTCTGAAAGTGGATATGACACCTAGGAGTCTCAGGGCGCTGGTGAATGGCAACTGCCCGAAGCAGCAGCACAGCTCTTCCAGTGCCAAAATAAGTCCACCTGCCACCTGAGCTACCATACCATCAGCTGTGCTGGCAGCTGTCGAGGAAAACATGTTTGGTCACTTCCGGTCCAATGCCCATTTAGCCCAGGGGGATGGAATCAAGCAGGGTGAGCACCCACACTAAACTAACATTGAGCTCCTCACTCAAGGCGCTCAAAACTCCACAGCCAAACACAAGTTCAGCGCCAAAGCCATTTCCCGCTGCCATGGAAACCAAGTGCTCTGGCACCACATATGTCTGAAAGTGCATTTGACAGCTAGAGACTCATTGCAGTGGTGAATGGCAACTGCCCGAAGCAGCAGCACAGCTCTTCCAGTGCCAATACAACTCCACCTGCCTCATGAACTTCACATACCATCAGCTGTGCTAGCAGCTGTCTAGGAAAGCTTGTTGTGTCGGGTCACTTCCGGTCCAATGCCCATTGAGCCCAGTGGGATGGAATCAAGCAGGGTGAGCACCCACACTAAACTAACATGGAGCTCCTCACTCAAGGCGCTAAAACTCCACAGCCAAACACAAATTCAGTGCCCAAGCCATTTCCCACTGCCATGAAACCAACTGCTCTGGCAGCACATATGTCTGAAAGTAGATATGAAACTTAGGCAACTCAGTGTGGTGGTGAATGGCAACTGCCCGAAGCAGCAGCACAGCTCTTCCAGTGCCAAAACAACTCCACCTGCCTCATCAACTTCACATACCATCAGCTGTGCTAGCAGCTATGTAGGAAACCCTGTTTGGTCACTTCCGGTCCAATGCCCATTGAGCCACTGTATGATGGAATCAAGCAGGTTGAACACCCACACTAAACTAACATGGAGCTCCTCACTCAAGGCGCTCAAAACTCCACAGCCAAACACAACTTCAGCGACCAAGACATTTCCCGCTGCCATGGAAACCAAGTGCTCTGGCACCACATAGGTCTGAAAGTGGATATGACACCTAGGGAACTCAGGGTGCTGGTGAATGGCAACTGCCCGAAGCAGCAGTACAGCTCTTCCAGTGCCAAAACAAATCCACCAGCCTCATTTACTTCACATACCATAGCTGTGCTAGCAGCGTTCTAGGAAAACCTGTTTTATCGGGTCACTTCCGGTCCAATGTCCATTGAGACCAGTGTGATGGAATCAAGCAGAGTGAACACCAACAATAAACTAACATGGAGCTCCTCACTCAAGGCGCTCAAAACTCCACAGCCAAACACAAGTTCAGCGCCCAAGCCATTTCCCGCTGCCATGGAAACCAAGTGCTCTGGCACCACATATGTCTGAAAGTGGATTTGACAACTACGCAACTCAGGGTGGTGGTGAATGGCAACTGCCCGAAGCAGCAGCACAGCTCTTCCAGTGCCAAAACAACTCTACCTGCCTCATCAACTTCACATACCATCAGCTGTGCTAGCAGCGTTCTAGGAAATCATGTTTGGTTACTTCCCGTCCAATGCTCTTTGAGCAAAGTGTAAATGAGTCAAGTATGGTGAACACCCACACGAAACTAACATGGAGCTCCTCACTCAAGGCGCTCAAACCTCCACAGCCAAACACAAGTTCAGCGCCCAGACCATTTCCCGCTGCCATTGAAACCAAGTGACCAGGCACCACATATGTCTGAAAGTGGATATGACACCTAGGGAACTCAGTGTGCTCTTGAATTGGCAACTGCCCGAAGCAGCAGCACAGCTCTTCCAGTGCCAAAACAAATCCACCTGCCTCATAAACTTCACATACCATTAGCTGTGCTAGCAGCGTTCTAGGAAACCCTGTTTGGTCATTTCCGGTCCAATGCCCATTGAGCCCAGGGGGATGGAATCAAGCAGGGTGAGCACCCACACGAAACTAACATGGAGCTCCTCACTCAAGGCGCTCAAAACTCCACAGCCAAACACAAGTAAGGCCCAAGCCATTTCCGCTGCCATGGAAACCAAGTGCTCTGGCACCACATATGTCTGAAAGTGGATATGACACCTAGGCAACTCATTCCGGTGGTGAATGGCAACTGCCCGAAGCAGCAGCACAGCTCTTCCAGTGCCAAAACAACTCCACCTGCCTCATGAACTTCACATACCATAGGTGTGTTAGCAGCTGTCGAGCAAACCCTGTTTGGTCACTTCCGGTCCAATGCCCATTGAGCCCAGGGGGATGGAATCAAGCAGGGTGAGCACCCACACGAAACTAACATTGAGCTCCTCACTCAAGGCGCTCAAAACTCCACAGCCAAACACAAGTTCAGCGCCCAAGCCATTTCCCGCTGCCATGGAAACCAAGTGCTCTGGCACCACATATGTCTGAAAGTGGATTTGACACCAAGGGAACTCAGTGCGGTGGTGAATGGCAACTGCCCGAAGCAGCAGCACAGCTCTTCCAGTGCCAAAACAACTCCACCTGCCTCATGAACTTCACATACCATCAGCTGTGCTAGCAGCTGTCTAGGAAACCTGTTTGGTCACTTGAGCTCCAATGCCCATTGAGCCCAGTGTGATGGAATCAAGCAGGTTGGGCACCCACACTAAACTAACATGGAGCTCCTCACTCAAGAGGCTCAAAACTCCACAGCCAAACACAAGTTCAGCGCCCAAGCCATTTCCCGCTGCCATGGAAACCAAGTGCTCTGGCACCACTTATGTCTGAAAGTAGATATGACACCTAGGGAACTCAGGGCGCTGGTCAATGGCAACTACCCGAAGCAGCAGCACAGCTCTTCCAGTGCCAAAACAACTCCACCTGCCTCATCAACTTCACATACCATCAGCTGTGCTTGCAGCTATCTAGGAAACCCTGTTTGGTCACTTCCGGTCCAATGCCCATTGAGCCCAGTGGGATGGAATCAAGCAGGGTGAGCACGCACACTAAACTAACATGGAGCTCCTAACTCAAGGCGCTCAAAACTCCACAGACAAACACAAGTTCAGCGCCCAAGCCATTTCCCGCTGCCATGGAAACCAAGTGCTCTGGCACCACATATATCTGAAAGTGCATATGACACCTAGAGAACTCTGGTCGCTGGTCAATGGCAACTGCCCGAAGCAGCAGCACAGCTCTTCCAGTGCCAAAACAATTCCACCTGCCTTATGAACTTCACATACCATCAGCTGTGCTAGCAGCGTTCTAGGAAACCCTGTTGGGTCAGTTCTGCTCCAATGCCCATTGAGCCCAGTGTGATGGAATCAAGCAGGTTGGGCACCCACACTAAACTAACATGGAGCTCCTCACTCAAGGCGCTCAAAACTCCACAGCCAAACACAAGTAAGGCCCAAGCCATTTCCCGCTGCCATGGAAACCAAGTGCTCTGGCACCACATATGTCTGAAAGTGGATATGACACCTAGGCAACTCATTGCGGTGGTGAATGGCAACTGCCCGAAGCAGCAGCACAGCTCTTCCACTGCCAAAACAACTCCACCTGCCTCATGAACTTCACATACCATAGGTGTGTTAGCAGCTGTCGAGCAAACCCTGTTTGGTCACTTCCGGTCCAATGCCCATTGAGCCCAGGGGGATGGAATCAAGCAGGGTGAGCACCCACACTAAACTAACATTGAGCTCCTCACTCAAGGCGCTCAAAACTCCACAGCCAAACACAAGTTCAGCGCCCAAGCCATTTCCCGCTGCCATGGAAACCAAGTGCTCTGCCACCACATAGGTCTGAAAGTGGATATGACACCTAGGGAACTAAGGGCGCTGGTGAATGGCAACTGCCCGAAGCAGCAGCACAGCTCTTCCACTGCCAAAACAACTCCACCTGCCTCATGAACTTCACATACACCAGCTGTGGTAGCAGCGTTCTAGGAAACCCTGTTTGGTCACTTCCGGTCCAATGCCCATTGAACCCAGTGGGATGGAATCAAGCAGGGTGAGCACCCACACGAAACTAACATGGAGCTCCTCACTCAAGGCGCTCAAAACTCCACAGCCAAACACAAGTTCAGCGCCCAAGCCATTTCCCGCTGCCATGGAAACCAAGTGCTCTGCCACCACATAGGTCTGA
Source organism: Ochotona princeps (assembly GCF_030435755.1). Classification (NCBI taxonomy): domain Eukaryota; kingdom Metazoa; phylum Chordata; class Mammalia; order Lagomorpha; family Ochotonidae; genus Ochotona; species Ochotona princeps. The sequence continues at coordinate 26,114,436 of NC_080859.1, read as the reverse complement.
AAGTGGATATGACACCTAGGGAATTCAGGGCGCTGGTCAATGGCAACTGCCCGAAGCAGCAGCAAAGCTCTTCCAGTGTTTAAACAACTCCACCTGCCTCATCAACTTCACATACCATCAGCTGTGCTAGCAGCGTTCTAGGAAACCCTGTTTGGTCAGTTCTGCTCCAATGCCCATTGAGCCCAGTGGGATGGAATCAAGCAGGTTGGGCACGCACACTAAACTAACATGGAGCTAATTACACAAGCCACTCAAAACTCCACAGCCAAACACAAGTTCAGCGCCCAAGCCATTTCCCGCTGCCATGGAAACCAAGTGCTCTGCCACCACATATGTCTGACAGTGGATATGACACCTAGGGAACTCAGGGCGCTGGACAATGGCAACTGCCCGAAGCAGCAGCACAGCTCTTCCACTACCAAAATAACTCCACCTGCCTCATGAACTTCACATACCATCAGCTGTGCTAGCAGCGTTCTAGGAAACCCTGTTTGGTCACTTCTGTCCAATGCCCATTGAGCCCAGAGTGATGGAATCAAGCAGGGTGAGCACCCACACTAAACTAACATGGAGCTAATTACACAAGCCGCTCAAAACTCCACAGCCAAACACAAGTTCAGCGCCCAAGCCATTTCCCGCTGCCATGAAAACCAAGTGCTCTGCCACCACATATGTCTGAAAGTGGATATGACACCTAGGGAACTCAGGGCGGTGGTGAATGGCAACTGCCCGAAGCAGCAGCACAGCTCTTCCAGTGCCAAAACAACTCCACCTGCCTCATCAACTTCACATACCATAGCTGTGCTAGCAGCGTTTTAGGAAAAGCTGTTTGTTCACTTCCTGTCCAATGCCCATTGAGCACAGAGTGATTGAATCAAGTAGGGTGAGCACCCACACTAAAATAACCTGAAGGTCCTCACTCAAGGAGCTCAAAACTCCACAGCCAGATACAAGTTCAGCGCCCAAGCCATTTCCCGCTGCCATGGAAACCAAGTGCTCTGGCACCACATATGTCTGAAAGTGGATATGACACCTAGGGAGCTCAGGGCACTGGTGAATGGCAACTGCCCGAAGCAGCAGCACAGCTCTTCCAGGACCAAAACAACTCCACCTGCCTCATGAACTTCACATACCATCAGCTGTGCTAGCAGCTATATAGGAAACCCTGTTTGGTCACTTCCGGTCCAATGCCCATTGAACCCAGTGGGATGGAATCAAGCAGGGTGAGCACCCACACTAAACTAACATGGAGCTCCTCACTCAAGGCGCTCAAAACTACACAGCCAAACACAAGTTCATCTCCCAAGCCATTTCCCGCTGCAATGGAAACCAAGTGCTCTGGCACCACATATGTCTGAAAGTGGATATGACACCTAGGCAACTCATTCCGGTGGTGAATGGCAACTGCCCGAAGCAGCAGCACAGCTCTTCCAGTGCCAAAACAACTCCACCTGCCTCATGAACTTCACATACCATCAGCTGTGCTAGCAGCTGTCTAGGAAACCTGTTTGGTCACTTGAGCTCCAATGCCCATTGAGCCCAGTGTGATGGAATCAAGCAGGTTGGGCACCCACACTAAACTAACATGGAGCTCCTCACTCAAGCCGCGCAAACCTCCACAGCCAAACGCAAGTTCAGCGCCCAAGCCATTTCCCGCTGCCATGGAAACCAAGTGCTCTGGCACCACTTATGTCTGAAAGTAGATATGACACCTAGGGAACTCAGGGCGCTGGTCAATGGCAACTACCCGAAGCAGCAGCACAGCTCTTCCAGTGCCAAAACAACTCCACCTGCCTCATCAACTTCACATACCATCAGCTGTGCTTGCAGCTATCTAGGAAACCCTGTTTGGTCACTTCCGGTCCAATGCCCATTGAGCCCAGTGGGATGGAATCAAGCAGGGTGAGCACGCACACTAAACTAACATGGAGCTCCTAACTCAAGGCGCTCAAAACTCCACAGCCAAACACAAGTTCAGCGCCCAAGCCATTTCCCGCTGCCATGGAAACCAAGTGCTCTGGCACCACATATATCTGAAAGTGCATATGACACCTAGGGAACTCTGGTCGCTGGTCAATGGCAACTGCCCGAAGCAGCAGCACAGCTCTTCCAGTGCCAAAACAATTCCACCTGCCTTATGAACTTCACATACCATCAGCTGTGCTAGCAGCGTTCTAGGAAACCCTGTTGGGTCAGTTCTGCTCCAATGCCCATTGAGCCCAGTGTGATGGAATCAAGCAGCTTGGGCACCCACACTAAACTAACATGGAGCTCCTCACTCAAGGCGCTCAAAACTCCACAGCCAAACACAAGTAAGGCCCAAGCCATTTCCCGCTGCCATGGAAACCAAGTGCTCTGGCACCACATATGTCTGAAAGTGGATATGACACCTAGGCAACTCATTGCGGTGGTGAATGGCAACTGCCCGAAGCAGCAGCACAGCTCTTCCACTGCCAAAACAACTCCACCTGCCTCATGAACTTCACATACCATAGGTGTGTTAGCAGCTGTCGAGCAAACCCTGTTTGGTCACTTCCGGTCCAATGCCCATTGAGCCCAGGGGGATGGAATCAAGCAGGGTGAGCACCCACACTAAACTAACATTGAGCTCCTCACTCAAGGCGCTCAAAACTCCACAGCCAAACACAAGTTCAGCGCCCAAGCCATTTCCCGCTGCCATGGAAACCAAGTGCTCTGGCACCACATATGTCTGAAAGTGGATTTGACACCAAGGGAACTCAGTGCGGTGGTGAATGGCAACTGCCCAAAGCAGCAGCACAGCTCTTCCAGTGCCTAAACAACTCCACCTGCCTCATGAACTTCACATACCATCAGCTGTGCTAGCAGCTGTCTAGGAAACCTGTTTGGTCACTTGAGCTCCAATGCCCATTGAGCCCAGTGTGATGGAATCAAGCAGGTTGGGCACCCACACTAAACTAACATGGAGCTCCTCACTCAAGCCGCTCAAACCTCCACAGCCAAACGCAAGTTCAGCGCCCAAGCCATTTCCCGCTGCCATGGAAACCAAGTGCTCTGGCACCACTTATGTCTGAAAGTGGATATGACACCTAGGGAACTCAGGGCGCTGGTCAATGGCAACTACCCGAAGCAGCAGCACAGCTCTTCCAGTGCCAAAACAACTCCACCTGCCTCATCAACTTCACATACCATCAGCTGTGCTAGCAGCGTTCTAGGAAACCCTGTTTGGTCACATCTGGTCCAATGCCCATTGAACCCAGTGGGATGGAATCAAGCAGGGTGAGCACGCACACTAAACTAACATGGAGCTCCTCACTCAAGGCGCTCAAAACTCCACAGCCAAACACAAGTTCAGCGCCCAAGCCATTTCCCGCTGCCATGGAAACCAAGTGCTCTGGCACCACATATATCTGAAAGTGCATATGACACCTAGGGAACTCTGGTCGCTGGTCAATGGCAACTGCCCGAAGCAGCAGCACAGCTCTTCCAGTGCCAAAACAATTCCACCTGCCTTATGAACTTCACATACCATCAGCTGTGCTAGCAGCGTTCTAGGAAACCCTGTTGGGTCAGTTCTGCTCCAATGCCCATTGAGCCCAGTGTGATGGAATCAAGCAGGTTGGGCACCCACACTAAACTAACATGGAGCTCCTCACTCAAGGCGCTCAAAACTCCACAGCCAAACACAAGTTCAGCGCCCAAGCCATTTCCCGCTGCCATGGAAACCAAGTGCTCTGGCACCACATATGTCTGAAAGTGGATTTGACACCAAGGGAATTCACTGCGGTGGTCAATGGCAACTGCCCGAAGCAGCAGCACAGCTCTTCCAGTGCCAAAACAACTCCACCTGCCTCATGAACTTCACATACACCAGCTGTGGTAGCAGCGTTCTAGGAAACCCTGTTTGGTCACTTCCGGTCCAATGCCCATTGAGCCCATTATGATGGAATAAAGCAGGTTGAGCACCCACACTAAACTAACATGGAGCTCCTCACTCAAGGAGCTCAAAACTCCACAGCCAAACACAAGTTCAGCGCCCAAGACATTTCCCGCTGCCATGGAAACCAAATGATCTGGCACCACATATGTCTGACAGTGGATATGATATCTAGGGAACTCAGGGCGCTGGTGAATGGCAACTGCCCGAAGCAGCAGCACAGCTCTTCCAGTGCCAAAACAACTCCACCTGCCTCATGAACTTCACATACCATCAGCTGTGCTAGCAGCTGTCTAGGAAACCCTGTTTGGAAACTTCCGGTCCAATGCCCATTGAGCCCAGTGGGATGGAATCAAGCAGGGTGAGCACCCACACTAAACTAACATGGAGCTCCTCACTCAAGGCTCAAACCTCCACAGCCAAACACAAGTTCAGCGCCCAAGCCATTTCCCGCTGCCATGGAAACCAAGTGCTCTGGCACCACATAGGTCTGAAAGTGGATATGACACCTAGGGAACTCAGGGCACTGGTGAATGGCAACTGCCCGAAGCAGCAGCACAGCTCTTCCAGGGCCAAAACAACTCCACCTGCCTCATGAACTTCACATACCATCAGCTGTGCTAGCAGCGTTCTAGGAAACCCTGTTTGTTCACTTCCGGTCCAATGCCCATTGAACCCAGTGGGATGGAATCAAGCAGGGTGAGCACCCACACGAAACTAACATGGAGCTCCTCACTCAAGGCGCTCAAAACTCCACAGCCAAACACAAGTTCAGCGCCCAAGCCATTTCCCGCTGCCATGGAAACCAAGTGCTCTGCCACCACATAGGTCTGAAAGTGGATATGACACCTAGGGAATTCTGGGCGCTGGTCAATGGCAACTGCCCGAAGCAGCAGCACAGCTCTTCCAGTGTTTAAACAACTCCACCTGCCTCATGAACTTCACATACCATCAGCTGTGCTAGCAGCGTTCTAGGAAACCCTGTTTGGTCAGTTCTGCTCCAATGCCCATTGAGCCCAGTGTGATGGAATCAAGCAGGTTGGGCACCCACACTAAACTAACATGGAGCTAATTACACAAGCCACTCAAAACTCCACAGCCAAACACAAGTTCAGCGCCCAAGCCATTTCCCGCTGCCATGGAAACCAAGTGCTCTGCCACCACATATGTCTGACAGTGGATATGACACCTTGGGAACTCAGGGCGCTGGACAATGGCAACTGCCCGAAGCAGCAGCACAGCTCTTCCACTACCAAAACAACTCCACCTGCCTCATGAACTTCACATACCATCAGCTGTGCTAGCAGCGTTCTAGGAAACCCTGTTTGGTCACTTCTGTCCAATGCCCATTGAGTCCAGAGTGATGGAATCAAGCAGGGTGAGCACCCACACTAAACTAACATGGAGCTAATTACACAAGCCGCTCAAAACTCCACAGCCAAACACAAGTTCAGCGCCCAAGCCATTTCCCGCTGCCATGAAAACCAAGTGCTCTGGCACCACATATGTCTGAAAGTGGATATGACACCTAGGGAACTCAGGGCGGTGGTGAATGGCAACTGCCCGAAGCAGCAGCACAGCTCTTCCAGTGCCAAAACAACTCCACCTGCCTCATCAACTTCACATACCATAGCTGTGCTAGCAGCGTTTTAGGAAAAGCTGTTTGTTCACTTCCTGTCCAATGCCCATTGAGCCCAGAGTAATTGAATCAAGTAGGGTGAGCACCCACACTAAAATAACCTGAAGGTCCTCACTCAAGGAGCTCAAAACTCCACAGCCAGATACAAGTTCAGCGCCCAAGCCATTTCCCGCTGCCATGGAAACCAAGTGCTCTGGCACCACATATGTCTGAAAGTGGATATGACACCTAGGGAGCTCAGGGCACTGGTGAATGGCAACTGCCCGAAGCAGCAGCACAGCTCTTCCAGGACCAAAACAACTCCACCTGCCTCATGAACTTCACATACCATCAGCTGTGCTAGCAGCTATATAGGAAACCCTGTTTGGTCACTTCCGGTCCAATGCCCATTGAACCCAGTGGGATGGAATCAAGCAGGGTGAGCACCCACACAAAACTAACATGGAGCTCCTCACTCAAGGCGCTCAAAACTCCACAGCCAAACACAAGTTCATCTCCCAAGGCATTTCCCGCTGCCATGGAAACCAAGTGCTCTGGCACCACATAGGTCTGAAAGTGGATATGACACCTAGGGAACTCAGTGTAGTGGTGAATGGCAACTGCCCGAAGCAGCAGCACAGCTCTTCCAGGGACAAAACAACTCCACCTGCCTCATCAACTTCACATACCATCAGCTGTGCTAGCAGCTATCTAGGAAACCCTGTTTGGTCACTTCCGGTCCAATGCACATTGAACCCAGTGTGATGGAATCAAGCAGGGTGAGCACCCACAGGAAACTAACATGGAGCTCCTCACTCAAGGCGCTCAAAACTCCACAGCCAAACACAAGTTCAGCGCCCAAGCCATTTCCCGCTGCCATGGAAACCAAGGGCTCTGGCACCACATATGTCTGAAAGTGGATATGACACCTAGGGAACTAAGGGCGCTGGTGGATGGCAACTGCCCGAAGCAGCAGCACAGCTCTTCCAGTGCCAAAACAACTCCACCTGCCTCATGAACTTCAAATACCATCAGCTGTGCTAGCAGCTGTCTAGGAAACCCTGATTGGTCAAATCCGGTCCAATGCCCATTGAGCCCATTGTGATGGAATCAAGAAGGTTGAGCACCCACACTAAACTAACATGGAGCTCCTCACTCAAGACGCTCAAAACTCCACAGCCAAACACAAGTTCAGCGCCCAAGCCATTTCCCGCTGCCATGGAAACCAAGTGCTCTGGCACCACATAGGTCTGAAAGTGGATATGACACCTAGGGAACTCAGGGCGCTGGACAATGGCAACTGCCCGAAGCAGCAGCACAGCTCTTCCAGTGCCAAAACAACTCCACCTGCCTCATGAACTTCACATACCATCAGGTGTGCTAGCAGCGTTCTAGGAAACGCTGTTTGGTCACGTCCGGTCCAATGCCCATTGAACCCGGTGGGATGGAATCAAGCAGGGTGAGCACCCACAAGAAACTAACATGGAGCTCCTCACTCAGAAGGCTCAAAACTCCACAGCCAAACACAAGTTCAGCGCCCAAGCCATTTCCCGCTGCCATGGAAACCAAGTGCTCTGGCACCACATAGGTCTGAAAGTGGATATGACACCTAGGGAACTCAGGGCGCTGGTCAATGGCAACTACCCAAAGCAGCAGCACAGCTCTTCCAGTGCCAAAACAACTCCACCTGCCTCATGAACTTCACATACCATAGCTGTGCTAGCAGCGTTTTAGGAAAAGCTGTTTGTTCACTTAATATCCAATGCCCATTGAGCCCAGAGTGATTGAATCAAGTAGGGTGAACACCCACACTAAACTAACATGGAGCTCCTCACTCACTGCGCTCAAAACTCCACAGCCAAACACAAGTTCATCTCCCAACCCATTTCCCGCTGCCATGGAAACCAAGGGCTCTGGCACCACATATGTCTGAAAGTGGATATGACACCTAGGGAACTCATGGCTGTGGTGAATGGCAACTGCCCGAAGCAGCGGCACAGCCCTTCCAGTGCCAAAACAACTCCCCCTGCCTCATGAACTTCCCATACCATCAGCTGTGCTCCCAGATATTTAGGAAAACCTTTATGGAAACTTCCGTTCCAATGCCCATTGAGAACAGTGGGATGGAATCAAGCAGGTTGAGCAGGCACACGAAGCTAACATGGAGCTCCTCACTCAAGGCACTCAAAACTCCACAGCCAAACACAAGTTCATCGCCCAAGACATTTCCCGCTGCCATGGAAACCAAGTGCTCTGGCACCACATATGTCTGAATTGGATATGTCACCAGGGGAACTCAGGGCGCTGGTGAATGGCAACTGCCCGAAGCAGCAGCACAGCTCTTCCAGTACCAAAACAACTCCACTTGCCTCATGAACTTCACATACCATCAGCTGTGCTAGCAGCGTTCTAGGAAACCCTGCTTGGTCACTTCTGCTCCAATGCCCATTGAGCCCAGTGGGATGGAATCAAGCAGGGTGAGCACCCACACGAAACTAACATGGAGCTCCTCACTCAGAAGGCTCAAACCTCCAAGCCAAACACAAGTTCAGCGCCCAAGCCATTTCCCGCTGCCATGAAAACCAAGTGCTCTGGCACCACATATGTCTGAAAGTGGATATGACACCTAGGGAACCCAGGGCGCTGGTCAATGGCAACTACCCAAAGCAGCAGCAAAGTTCTTCCAGTGCCAAAACAACTCCACCTGCCTCATGAACTTCACATACCATCAGCTGTGCTATCAGCGTTCTAGGAAACCCTGTTTGGTCACATCTGGTCCAATGCCCATTGAGCCCAGAGTGATGGAATCAAGCAGGGTGAGCACCCACACTAAACTAACATGGAGCTCCTCACTCAAGACGCTCAAAACTCCACAGCCAAATACAAGTTCAGCGCCCAAGCCATTTCCCGCTGCCATGGAAACCAAGTGCTCTGGCACCACATATGTCTGACAGTGGATATGATATCTAGGGAATTCAGGGCGGTGGTCAATGACAACTGCCCGAAGCAGCAGCACAGCTCTTCCAGTGCCAAAACAACTCCACCTGCCACATGAACTTCACATACCATACCTGTGGTAGCAGCGTTCTAGGAAACCCTGTTTGGTCACTTCCGGTCCAATGCCCATTGAGCCCAGTGGGATGGAATCAAGCAGGGTGAGCACCCACACTAAACTAACATGGAGCTCCTCACTCAAAACGCTCAAAACTCCACAGCCAAACACAAGTTCAGCGCCCAAGCCATTTCCCGCTGCCATGGAAACCAAGTGCTCTGGCACCACATATGTCTGACAGTGGATATGATATCTAGGGAACTTAGGGCGCTGGACAATGACAACTGCCCGAAGCAGCAGCACAGCTCTTCCAGTGCCAAAACAACTCCACCTGCCTCATGAACTTCACATACCATCAGCTGTGCTAGCAGCTATGTGGAAACCCTGTTTGGTCACTTCCGGTCCAATGCCCATTCAGCCCAGTGGGATGGAATCAAGCAGGGTGAGCACCCACACTAAACTAACATGGAGCTCCTCACTCAAGCCGCTCAAACCTCCACAGCCAAACACAAGTTCAGCACCCAAGCCATTTCCCGCTGCCATGGAAACCAAGTGCTCTGGCACCACATAGGTCTGAAAGTGGATATGACACCTAGGGAACTCAGGGCACTGGTGAATGGCAACTGCCCGAAGCAGCAGCACAGCTCTTCCAGTGCCAAAACAACTCCACCTGCCTCATGAACTTCACATACCATCAGCTGTGCTAGCAGCGTTCTAGGAAACCCTGTTTGGTCAGTTCTGCTCCAATGCCCATTGAGCCCAGTGTGATGGAATCAAGCAGGTTGGGCACCCACACTAAACGAACATGGAGCTAATTACACAAGCCGCTCAAAACGCCACAGCCAAACACAAGTTCATCTCCCAAGCCGTTTCCCGCTGCCATGGAAACCAAGTGCTCTGGCACCACATATGTCTGAAAGTGGATATGACACCTAGGGAACTAAGGGCGCTGGTCAATGGCAACTACCCAAAGCAGCAGTACAGCTCTTCCAGTGCCAAAACAACTCCACCTGCCTCATGAACTTCACATACCATCAGCTGTGCTAGCAGCTGTCTAGGAAACCCTGTTTGGTCAGTTCTGCTCCAATGCCCATTGAGCCCAGAGTGATGGAATCAAGCAGGGTGAGCACCCACACGAAACTAACATGGAGCTCCTCACTCACTGCGCTCAAAACTCCACAGCCAAACACAAGTTCAGCGAACAAGCCATTTCCCGCTGCCATGGAAACCAAGTGCTCTGGCACCACATAGGTCTGAAAGTGGATATGACACCTAGGGAACTCAGGGCGCAGGTTATTGGCAACTGCCCGAAGCAGCAGCACAGCTCTTCCAGTGCCAAAACAACTCCACCTGCCTCATGAACTTCACATACCATCAGCTGTGCTAGCAGCGTTCTAGGAAACCCTGTTTGGTCACTTCCGGTCCAATGCCCATTGAGCCCAGTGGGATGGAATCAAGCAGGTTGGGCACCCACACTAAACTAAAATGGAGCTAATTACACAAGCCGCTCAAAACTCCACAGCCAAACACAAGTTCAGCGCCAAAGCCATTTCCCGCTGCCGTGGAAACCAAGTGCTCTGCCACCATATATGTCTGAAAGTGGATATGACACCTAGGGAACCTAGGGCGCTGGTCAATGGCAACTACCCAAAGCAGCAGCAAAGCTCTTCCAGTGCCAAAACAACTCCACCTGCCTCATGAACTTCACATACCATCAGCTGTGCTAGCAGCGTTCTAGGAAACCCTGTTTGGTCACTTCTGCTCCAATGCCCATTGAGCCCAGTGGCATGGAATCAAGCAGGGTAAGCACCCACACTAAACTAACATGGAGCTCCTCACTCAGAAGGCTCAAAACTCCACAGCCAAACACAAGTTCAGCGCCCAAGCCATTTCCCGCTGCCATGGAAACCAAGTGCTCTGGCACCACATATGTCTGACAGTGGATATGATATCTAGGGAATTCAGGGCGGTGGTCAATGACAACTGCCCGCAGCAGCACAGCTGTTCCAGTGCCAAAACAACTCCACCTGCATCATGAACTTCACATACCATCAGCTGTGCTAGCAGCTATGTAGGAAACCCTGTTTGGTCACTTCTGCTCCAATGCCCATTGAGCCCAGAGTGATGGAATCAAGCAGGGTGAGCACCCACACTAAACTAACATGGAGGTCCTCACTCAAGACGCTCAAAACTCCACAGCCAAACACAAGTTCAGCACCCAAGCCATTTCCCGCTGCCATGGAAACCAAGTGCTCTGGCACCACATATGTCTGAAAGTGGATATGACACCTAGGGAACTCAGGGCACTGGTGAATGGCAACTGCCCGAAGCACCAGCACAGCTCTTCCAGTGCCAAAACAACTCCACCTGCATCATGAACTTCACATACCATCAGCTGTGCTAGCAGCGTTCTAGGAAACCCTGTTTGGTCACATCTGGTCCAATGCCCATTGAGCCCAGAGTGATGGAATCAAGCAGGGTGAGCACCCACACTAAACTAACATGGAGCTCCTCACTCAAGACGCTCTAAATTCCACAGACAAACACAAGTTCAGCGCCCAAGCCATTTCCCACTGCCATGGAAACCAAGTGCTCTGGCACCACATATGTCTGACAGTGGATATGATATCTAGGGAACTCAGGGCGGTGGTCAATGACAACTGCCCGCAGCAGAACAGCTCTTCCAGTGCCAAAACAACTCCACCTGCATCATGAACTTCACATACCATCAGCTGTGCTAGCAGCGTTCTAGGAAACCCTGTTTGGTCAGTTCTGCTCCAATGCCCATTGAGCCCAGTGTGATGGAATCAAGCAGGTTGGGCACCCACACTAAACTAACATGGAGCTAATTACACAAGCCGCTCAAAACTCCACAGCCAAACACAAGTTCAGCTCCCAAGCCATTTCCCGCTGCCATGGAAACCAAGTGCTCTGCCACCACATATGTCTGAAAGTGGATATGACACCTAGGGAACCCAGGGCGCTGGTCAATGGCAACTACCCAAAGCAGCAGCACAGCTCTTCCAGTGTCAAAACAACTCCACCTGCCTCATGAACTTCACATACCATCAGCTGTGCTAGCAGCTTTCTAGGAAACCCTGTTTGGTCACATCTGGTCCAATGCCCATTGAGCCAGAGTGATGGAATCAAGCAGGGTGAGCACCCACACTAAACTAACATGGAGCTCCTCACTGATGACGCTCAAAACTCCACAGCCAAATACAAGTTCAGCGCCCAAGCCATTTCCTGCTGCCATGGAAACCAAGTGCTCTGGCACCACATATGTCTGACAGTGGATATGATATCTAGGGAATTCAGGGCGGTGGTCAATGACAACTGCCCGAAGCAGCGGCACAGCTCTTCCAGTGCCAAAACAACTCCACCTTCCACATGAACTTCACATACCATAGCTGTGGTAGCAGCGTTCTAGCAAACCCTGTTTGGTCACATCTGGTCCAATGCCCATTGAGCCCAGAGTGATGGAATCAAGCAGGGTGAGCACCCACACTAAACTAACATGGAGCTCCTCACTCAAGGCGCTCAAAATTCCACAGACAAACACAAGTTCAGCGCCCAAGCCATTTCCCACTGCCTTGGAAACCAAGTGCTCTGGCACCACATATTCTGAAAGTGGCTATGACACCTAGGGAACTTAGGGCGGTGGTGAATGGCAACTGCCCGAAACAGCAGCACAGCTCTTCCAGTGCCAAAACAACTCCACCTGCCTCATGAACTTCACATACCATCAGCTGTGCTAGCAGCGTTCTAGGAAACCCTGTTTGGTCACTTCCAGTCCAATGCTCTTTGAGCCCTGTGGGATGGAATCAAGCACGTTGAGCACCCACACTAAACTAAAATGTAGCTCCTCACTCAAGACGCTCAAAACTCCACAGCCAAATACAAGTTCAGCGCCCAAGCCATTTCCCGCTGCCATGGAAACCAAGTGCTCTGGCACCACATATGTCTGACAGTGGATATGATATCTAGGGAACTCAGGGCGCTGGTCAATGACAACTGCCCGAAGCAGCAGCACAGCTCTTCCAGTGCCAAAACAACTCCACCTGCATCATGAACTTCACATACCATCAGCTGTGCTAGCAGCGTTCTAGGAAACCCTGTTTGGTCACTTCCGGTCCAATGCCCATTGAGCTCAGTGCGATGGAATCAAGCAGGGTGAGCACCCACACGAAACTAACATGGAGCTCCTCACTCAAGGCGCTCAAAACTCCACAGACAAACACAAGTTCATCTCCCAAGCCATTTCCCGCTGCCATGGAAACCAAGTGCTCTGGCACCACATAGGTCTGAAAGTGGATATGACACCTAGGGAACTCAGGGCGCTGGTCAATGGCAACTACCCGAAGCAGCAGCACAGAACTTCCAGTGCCAAAACAACTCCACCTGCCTCATGAACTTCACATACCATCAGCTGTGCTAGCAGCGTTCTAGGAAACCCTGTTTGGTCAGTTCTGCTCCAATGCCCATTGAGCCCAGTGTGATGGAATCAAGCAGGTTGGGCACCCACACTAAACTACCATGGAGCTAATTACACAAGCCGCTCAAAACTCCACAGCCAAACACAAGTTCAGCGCCAAAGCCATTTCCCGCTGCCATGGAAACCAAGTGCTCTGGCATCACATAGGTCTGAAAGTGGATATGACACCTAGGGAACTCAGGGCACTGGTGAATGGCAACTGCCCGAAGCAGCAGCACAGCTCTTCCAGTGCCAAAACAACTCCACCTGCCTCATGAACTTCAAATACCATCAGCTGTGCTAGCAGCTGTCTAGGAAACCCTGTTTGGTCACTTCCGGTCCAATGCCCATTGAGCCCATTGTGATGGAATCAGGAAGGTTGAGCACCCACACTAAACTAAGATGGAGCTCCTCACTCAGAAGGCTCAAAACTCCACAGCCAAACACAAGTTCAGCGCCCAAGCCATTTCCCACTGCCATAGAAACCAAGTGCTCTGGCACCACATATGTCTGAAAGTGTATATGACACCTAGGGAACTCAGGGCGGTGGTGAATGGCAACTGCCCGAAGCAGCAGCACAGCTCTTCCAGTGCCAAAACAACTCCACCTGCCTCATGAACTTCACATACCATCAGCTGTGCTAGCAGCGTTCTAGGAAACCCTGTTTGTTCACTTCCGGTCCAATGCCCATTGAACCCGGTGGGATGGAATCAAGCAGGGTGAGCACCCACACTAAACTAACATGGAGCTCCTCACTCAGAAGGCTCAAAACCCCACAGCCAAACACAAGTTCAGCGCCCAAGCCATTTCCCGCTGCCATGGAAACCAAGTGCTCTGGCACCACATAGGTCTGAAAGTGGATATGACACCTAGGGAACTCAGGGCGGTGGTGAATGGCAACTGCCCGAAGCAGCAGCACAACCCTTCCAGTGCCAAAACAACTCCACCTGCCTCATGAACTTCACATACCATAGCTGTGCTAGCAGCGTTTTATTAAAAGCTGTTTGGTCACTTCCTGTCCAATGCCCATTGAGCCCAGAGTGATTGAAACAAGTAGGGTGAACACCCACACTAAACTAACATGGAGCTCCTCACTCAAGGCGCTCAAAACTCCACAGCCAAACACAAGTTCAGCGCCCAAGACATTTCCCGCTGCCATGGAAACCAAATGCTCTGGCACCACATATGTCTGACAGTGGATATGATATCTTGGGAACTCATGGCTGTGGTGAATGGCAACTGCCCGAAGCAGCGGCATAGCCCTTCCAGTGCCAAAACAACTCCACCTGCCTCATGAACTTCACATACCATCAGCTGTGCTCCCAGATATTTAGGAAAACCTTTATGGAATCTTCCGTTCCAATGCCCATTGAGAACAGTGGGATGGAATCAAGCAGGGTGAGCACCCACACGAAGCTAACATGGAGCTCCTCACTCAAGGCGCTCAAAACTCCACAGCCAAACACAAGTTCAGCGCCCAAGCCATTTCCCGCTGCCATGGAAACCAAGTGCTCTGGCACCACATATGTCTGAAAGTGGATAGGACACCTAGGGAACTCAGGGCGGTCGTCAATGGCAACTGCCCGAAGCAGCAGCACAGCTCTTCCAGTGCCAAAACAACTCCACCTGCCTCATGAACTTCACATACCATCAGCTGTGCTAGCAGCGTTCTAGGAAACCCTGTTTGGTCACTTCTGCTCCAATGCCCATTGAGCCCAGTGGCATGGAATCAAGCAGGGTGAGCACCCACACTAAACTAACATGGAGCTCCTCACTCAGAATTCTCAAAACTCCACAGCCAAACACAAGTTCAGCGCCCAAGACATTTCCCGCTGCCATGAAAACCAAGTGCTCTGCCACCACATATGTCTGAAAGTGGATATGACACCTAGGGAACTCAGAATGGTGGTGAAAGGCAACTGCCCGAAGCAGCAGCACAGCTCTTCCAGGGCCAAAACAACTCCACCTGCCTCATCAACTTCACATACCATAGCTGTGCTAGCAGCGTTTTAGGAAAAGCTGTTTGTTCACTTCCTGTCCAATGCCCATTGAGCCCAGAGTGATTGAATCAAGTAGGGTGAGCACCCACACTAAAATAACCTGGAGGTCCTCACTCAAGCCGCTCAAAACTCCACAGCCAGATACAAGTTCAGCGCCCAAGCCATTTCCCGCTGCCATGGAAACCAAGTGCTCTGCCACCACATATGTCTGAAAGTGGATGACACCTAGGGAACTCAGGGCACTGGTGAATGGCAACTGCCCGAAGCAGCAGCACAGCTCTTCCAGTGCCAAAACAACTCCACCTGCCTCATGAACTTCACATACCATCAGCTGTGCTAGCAGCGTTCTAGGAAACCCTGTTTGGTCACTTCTGCTCCAATGCCCATTGAGCCCAGTGTGATGGAATCAAGCAGGTTGGGCACCCACACTAAACTAACATGGAGCTAATTACACAAGCCGCTCAAAACTCCACAGCCAGATACAAGTTCAGCGCCCAAGCCATTTCCCGCTGCCATGGAAACCAAGGGCTTTGGCACCACATATGTCTGAAAGTGGATATGACACCTAGGGAAATAAGGGCGCTGGGGAATGGCAACTGCCCGAAGCAGCAGCACAGCTCTTCCAGTGCCAAAACAACTCCACCTGCCTCATGAACTTCACATACCATCAGCTGTGCTAGCAGCTGTCTAGGAAACCCTGTTTGTTCACATCCGGTCCAATGCCCATTGAGCCCATTGTGATGGAATCAAGAAGGTTGAGCACCCACACTAAACTAAAATGGAGCTCCTCACTCAGAAGGCTAAAAACTCCACAACCAAACACAATTTCAGCGCCCAAACCATTTCCCACTGGCATAGAAACCAAGTGCTCTGGCACCACATATGTCTGAAAGTGGATATGACACCTAGGGAACTCAGGGCGCTGGACAATGGCAACTGCCCGAAGCAGCAGCACAGCTCTTCCAGTGCCAAAACAACTCCACCTGCCTCATGAACTTCATATACCATCAGCTGTGCTAGCAGCTATATAGGAAACCCTGTTTGGTCACATCCGGTCCAATGCCCATTGAACCCAGTGGAATGGAATCAAGCAGGGTGAGCACCCACAAGAAACTAACATGGAGCTCCTCACTCAAGCCGCTCAAAACTCCACAGCCAAACACATGTTCAGCACCCAAGTTATTGCCCGCTGCCATGGAAACCAAGTGCTCTGGCACCACATATGTCTGAAAGTGGATGTGACACCTAGGGAAGTCAGGGCGCTGGACAATGGCAACTGCCCGAAGCAGCAGCACAGCTCTTCCAGTGCCAAAACAACTCCACCTGCCACATGAACTTCACATACCCTCAGCTGTGCTCCCAGATATTTAGCAAAAACTGGAAACTTCCGGTCCAATGACCATGGAGAACAGTGGGATGGAATCAAACAGAGTGAGCACCCACACGAAACTAACATGGAGCTCCTCACTCAAGAGGCTCAACACTCCACAGCCAAACACAAGTTCAGCACCCAAGCCATTTCCCACTGCCATGGAAACCAAGTGCTCTGGCAAAACATAAGTCTGAAAGCGGAGATGACACCTATGGAGCTAAGGGCGGTAATGAATGGCAACTGCCCGAAGCAGCAGCACAGCTCTTCCAGTGCCAAAACAACTCCACCTGCCTCATGAACTTCACATACCATCAGCTGTGCTAGCAGCTATGTAGGAAACTCTGTTTGGTCACATCTGTTCCAATGCCCATTGAGCCCAGTGAGATGGAATCAAGCAGGGTGAGCACCCACACTAAACTAACATGGAGCTCCTCACTCAAGCCGCTCAAAACTCCACAGCCAAACACAAGTTCAGCGAACAAGCCATTTCCCGCTGCCATGGAAACCAAGTGCTCTGCCACCACATATGTCTGAAAGTGGATATGACACCTAGGGAACTCAGGGCACTGGTGAATGGCAACTGCCCGAAGCAGCTGCACAGCTCTTTCAGGGCCAAAACAACTCCACCTGCCTCATGAACTTCACATACCATCAGCTGTGCTAGCAGCTATGTAGGAAACTCTGTTTGGTCACATCTGTTCCAATGCCCATTGAGCCCAGAGTGATTGAATCAAGCAGGGTGAGCACCCACACGAAATTAACATGGAGCTAATTACTCAAGGCGCTCAAAACTCCACAGCCAAACACAAGTTTAGCACCCAAGCCATTTCCTGCTGCCATGGAAACCAAGTGCTCTGGCACCACATATGTCTGAAAGTGGATATGACACCTAGGGAACTCAGAATGGTGGTGAATGGCAACTGCCCGAAGCAGCAGCACAGCCCTTCAACTGCCAAAACAACTCCACCTGCCTCATGAACTTCACATACCATAGCTGTGCTAGCAGCGTTTTAGGAAAAGCTGTTTGTTCACTTCCTGTCCAATGCCCATTGAGCCCAGAGTGATTGAATCAAGTAGGGTGAGCACCCACACTAAAATAACCAGGAGCTCCTCACTGAAGGCTCTCAAAACTCCACAGCCAAATACACGTTCAGCGCCCAAGCCATTTCCCGCTTCCATGGAAACCAAGTGCTCTGGCACCACATATGTCTGAAAGTGGATATGACACCTAGGGAACTCAGGGCACTGGTGAATGGCAACTGCCCGAAGCAGCTGCACAGCTCTTTCAGGGCCAAAACAACTCCACCTGCCTCATGAACTTCACATACCATCAGCTGTGCTAGCAGCTATCTAGGAAACCCTGTTTGGTCACTTCCGGTCCAATGCCCATTGAGCCCAGTGGGATGGAATCAAGCAGGTTGGGCACCCACACGAAACTATCATGGAGCTCCTCACTCAAGGCGCTCAAACCTCCACAGCCAAACACAAGTTCAGCGCCCAAGCCATTTCCCGCTGCCATGGAAACCAAGTGCTCTGGCACCACATAGGTCTGAAAGTGTATATGACACCTAAGGAACTCAGGGCGCTGGTCAATGGCAACTGCCCGAAGCAGCAGCACAGCTCTTCCAGTGCCAAAACAACTCCACCTGCCTCATGAACTTCACATACCATCAGCTGTGCTAGCAGCGTTCTAGGAAACCCTGTTTGGTCACTTCCGGTCCAATGCCCATTGAGCCCAGTGTGATGGAATCAAGCAGGTTGGGCACCCACACTAAACTAACATAGAGCTAATTACACAAGCCGCTCAAAACTCCACAGCCAAACACAAGTTTAGCGCCCAAGCCATTTCCCGCTGCCATGGAAACCAAGTGCTCTGGCACCACATATGTCTGAAAGTGGATATGACACCTAGGGAATTCAGGGCGGTGGTGAATGGCAACTGCCCGAAGCAGCAGCACAGCTCTTCCAGTGCCAAAACAACTCCACCTGCCTCATGAACTTCATATACCATCAGCTGTGCTAGCAGCGTTCTAGGAAACCCTGTTTGGTCACATCTGGTCCAATGCCCATTGAGCCCAGAGTGATGGAATCAAGCAGGGTGAGCACCCACACTAAACTAACATGGAGCTCCTCACACAAGCCGCTCCAAACTCCACAGCCAAACACAAGTTCAGCGCCCAAGACATTTCCCGCTGCCATGGAAACCAAGTGCTCTGGCACCACATATGTCTGAAAGTGGATATGACACATAGGGAACTCAGGGCGGTGGTCAATGACAACTGCCCGAAGCAGCAGCACAGCTCTTCCAGTGCCAAAACAACTCCACCTGCCTCATGAACTTCACATAGCATAGCTGTGCTAGCAGCGTTCTAGGAAACCCTGTTTGGTCACTTCCTGTCCAATGCCCATTGAGCCCAGTTGGATTAAATCAAGCAGGGTGAGCACCCACACTAAACTAACCTGGAGGTCCTCACTCAAGCCGCTCAAAACTCCACAGACAAACACAAGTTCAGCGCCCAAGCCATTTCCCGCTGCCATGGAAACCAAGTGCTCTGGCACCACATATGTCTGAAAGTGGATATGACACCTAGGGAACTCAGGGCGCTGGACAATGGCAACTGCCCGAAGCAGCAGCACAGCTCTTCCAGTGCCAAAACAACTCCACCTGCCTCATGAACTTCACATACCATCAGCTGTGCTAGCAGCGTTCTAGGAAACACTGTTTGGTCACATCCGGTCCAACGCCCAGTGAGCCCATAGTGATGGAATCAGGAAGGTTCAGCACCCACACTAAACTAACATGGAGCTCCTCACTCAGAAGGCTCAAAACTCCACAGCCAAACACAAGTTCAGCGCCCAAGCCATTTCCCACTGGCATGGAAACCAAGTGCTCTGGCACCACATATGTCTGAAAGTGGATATGACACCTAGGGAACTCAGGGTGCTGGACAAGGCAACTGCCCGAAGCAGCAGCACAGCTCTTCCAGTGCCAAAACAACTCCACCTGCCTCATGAACTTCACATACGATCAGCTGTGCTAGCAGCGTTCTAGGAAACCCTGTTTGGTCACATCCGGTCCAACGCCCATTGAGCCCAGAGTGATGGAATCAAGAAGGTTGAGCATCCACACGAAGCTAACATGGAGCTCCTCACTCAAGACGCTCAAAACTCCACAAACAAACACAAGTTCAGCGCCCAAGCCAATTCCCGCTGCCATGGAAACCAAGTGCTTTGGCAGCACATATGTCTGACAGTGGATATGATATCTAGGGAACTCAGGGCTGTGGTGAATGGCAACTGCCCGAAGTAGCGGCACAGCCCTTCCAGTGCCAAAACAACTCCACCTGCCTCATGAACTTCACATACCATCAGCTGTGCTCCCAGATATTTAGGAAACCCTTTATGGAAACTTCCGGTCCAATGCCCATTGAGAACAGTGGGATCGAATCAAGCAGGTTGAGCACCCACACGAAGCTAACATGGAGCTCCTCACTCAAGGCGCTCAAAACTCCACAGCCAAACACAAGATCAGCGCCCAAGCCATTTCCCGCTGCCATGGAAACCAAGTGCTCTGCCACCACATATGTCTGAAAGTGAATAGGACACCTAGGCAACTCAGGGCGGTGGTGAATGGCAACTGCCCGAAGCAGCAGCACAGCTCTTCCAGTGCCAAAACAACTCCACCTGCCTCATGAACTTCACATACCTTCAGCTGTATTAGCAGCTGTCTATGAAAACCCGGTTTGGTCACTTCCGGTCCAATGCCCATTGAACCCATTGGGATGGAATCAAGCAGGTTGAGCAGGCACACGAAACTAACATGGAGCTCCTCACTCACGGCGCTCAAAACTCCACAGCCAAACACAAGTTCAGCGAACAAGCCATTTCCCACTGCCATGGAAACCAAGTGCTCTGGCACCACATATGTCTGAAATTGGATATGTCACCTGGGGAACTCAGGGCGGTGGTGAATGGCAACTGCCCGAAGCAGCAGCACAGCTCTTCCAGTACCAAAACAACTCCACCTGCCTCATGAACTTCACATACCATCAGCTGTGCTAGCAGCTGTCTAGGTAACCATGTTTAGTAACTTCAGGTCCAATGCCCATTGAGCCCAGTGGGATGGAATCAAGCAGGGTGAGCACCCACACTAAATTAACATGGAGCTAAAAACCCAAGGCGCACAAAACTCCACAGCCAAACACAAGTTCAGCGTCCAAGCCATTTTCCACTGGCATGGAAACCAAGTGCTCTGGCAAAACATATGTCTGAAAGTGGATATGACACATAGGGAGCTAAGGGCGGTGATGAATGTCAACTGCCCGAAGCAGCAGCACAGCTCTTCCAGTGTTTAAACAACTCCACCTGCCTCATGAACTTCACATACCAAAAGCTGTATTAGCATCCTTCTAGGAAAACCCTGTTTGGTCACATCGGTCCAATGCCAATTGAGCCCAGTGTGATGGAATCAAGCAGGGTGAGCACCCACACGAAACTAACATGGAGCTGCTCAGTGAAGCCGCTCAAAACTCCACAGCCAAACACAAGTTCAGCGAACAAGCCATTTCCTGCTTCCATGGAAACCAAGTGCTCTGGCACCACATATTTCTGAAAGTGGATAAGTCACCTAGGGAACTCAGGGCGCTGTTCAATGGCAACTGCCCGAAGCAGCAGCACAGCTCTTCCAGTGCCAAAACAACTCCACCTGCCTCATGAACTTCACATACCATCAGCTGTGCTAACAGCTATCTACGAAACTCTGTTTGGTCACTTCCGGTCCAATGCCCATTGAGCTCAGTGTGATGGAATCAAGCAGGGTGAGCACCCACACGAAACTAACATGGAGCTCCTCACTCAAGGCGCTCAAAACTCCACAGCCAAACACAAGTTCAGCGCCCAAGCCATTTCCCGCTGCCATGGAAACCAAGTGCTCTGGCACCACATAGGTCTGAAAGTGGATATGACACCTAGTGAACTAAGGGCGCGGGTGAATGGCAACTGCCCGAAGCAGCAGCACAGCTCTTCCAGTGCCAAAACAACTCCACCTGCCTCATGAACTTCACATACCATCAGCTGTGCTAGCAGCTGTCTAGGAAACCCTGTTTGGTCACATCCGGTCCAATGCCCATTGAGCCCATTGTGATGGAATCAAGAAGGTTGAGCACCCACACTAAACTAACCTGGAGCTCCTCACTCAGAAGGCTCAAAGCTCCACAGCCAAACACAAGTTCAGCGCCCAAGCCATTTCCCACTGGCATGGAAACCAAGTGCTCTGGCACCACATATGTCTGAAAGTGGATATGACATCTAGGGAATTCAGGACGGTGGTGAATGGCAACTGCCCGAAGCAGCAGCACAGCTCTTCCACTGCCAAAACAACTCCACCTGCCTCATGAACTTCACATACCATCAGCTGTGGTCCCAGATATTTAGGAAACCCTTTATGGAATCTTCCGTTCCAATACCCATTGAGCCCATTGCGATGGAATCAAGCAGGTTGAGCAGGCACACGAAACTAACATGGAGCTCCTACTCACGGCGCTCAAAACTCCACAGCCAAACACAAGTTCAGTGCCCAAGCCATTTCCCACTGCCATGGAAACCAAGTGCTCTGGCACCACATATGTCTGAACGTGGATATGACACCTAGGGAACTCAGGGCGCTGGACAATGACAACTGCCCGAAGCAGCAGCACAGCTCTTCCAGTGCCAAAACAACTCCACCTGCCTCATGAACTTCACATACCATCAGCTGTGCTAGCAGGGTTTTAGGAAAAGCTGTTTGTTCACTTCCTGTCCAATGCCCATTGAGCCCAGAGTGATGGAATCAAGTAGGTTGAGCACCCACTAAACTAACCTGGAGGTCCTCACCTAAGGCGCTCAAAACTCCACAGCCAAATACAAGTTCAGCGCCCAAGCCATTTCCCGCTGCCATGGAAACCAAGTGCTCTGGCACCACATAGGTCTGAAAGTGGATATGACACCTAAGGAACTCAGGGCGGTGGTCAATGACAACTGCCCGAAGCAGCAGCACAGCTCTTCCAGTGCCAAAACAACTCCACCTGCCTCATGAACTTCACATACCATCAGCTGTGCTAGCAGCGTTCTAGGAAACCCTGTTTGGTCACATCTGGTCCAATGCCCATTGAGCCCAGAGTGATGGAATTGAGAAGGTTGAGCACCCACAGGAAGCTAACATGGAGCTCCTCACTCAAGGCGCTCAAAACTCCACTGCCAAACACAAGGTCAGTGCCCAAGGCATTTCCCACTGCCATGGAAACCAAGTGCTCTGGCACCACATATGTCTGAAATTGGATATGTCACCTGGGGAACTCAGGGCGGTGGTCAATGGCAACTGCCCGAAGCAGCAGCACAGCTCTTCCAGTACCAAAACAACTCCACCTGCCTCATGAACTTCACATACCATCAGCTGTGCTAGCAGCTGTCTAGTTAACCATGTTTAGTAACTTCCGGTCCAATGCCCATTGAGCCCAGTGGGATGGAATCAAGCAGGGTGAGCACCCACACTAAACTAACATAGAGCTAATTACACAAGCCGCTCAAAACTCCACATCCAAACACAAGTTCAGCGTCCAAGCCATTTCCCACTGGCATGGAAACCAAGTGCTCTGGCAAAACATATGTCTGAAAGCGGATGTGACACCTAGGGAGCTAAGGGCGGTGATGATTGGCAACTGCCCGAAGCAGCAGCACAGCTCTTCCAGTGGCAAAACAACTCCACCTGCCTCATGAACTTCACATACCATCAGCTGTGCTAGCAGCTATCTAGGAAACATTGTTGTGTCTGGTCACTTCCGGTCCAATGCCCATTGAGCCCAGAGTGATGGAATCAAGTAGGTGGAACACCCACACTAAACTAACATGGAGCTCCTCACTCAAGGCGCTCAAAACTCCACAGCCAAACACAAGTTCAGCGCCGAATCCATTTCCCACTGCCATGGAAACCAAGTGCTCTGGCACCACATATTTCTGAAAGTGGATATGACACCTAGGGAACTAAGGGCACTGGTCAATGGCAACTGCCCGAAGCAGCAGCACAGCTCTTCCAGTGCCAAAACAACTCCACCTGCCTCATGAACTTCACATACCATCAGCTGTGCTAGCAGCGTTCTAGGAAACGCTGTTTCGTCAGTTTTGGTCCAATGCCCATTGAGCCCAGTGTGATGGAATCAAGCAGGGTGAGCACCCACACGAAACTAACATGGAGCTCCTCACTCAAGGCGCTCAAAACTCCACAGCCAAACACAAGTTCAGCGCCCAAGCCATTTCCCGCTGCCATGGAAACCAAGTGCTCTGGCACCACATAGGTCTGAAAGTGGATATGACACCTAGTGAACTAAGGGCGCGGGTGAATGGCAACTGCCCGAAGCAGCAGCACAGCTCTTCCAGTGCCAAAACAACTCCACCTGCCTCATGAACTTCACATACCATCAGCTGTGCTAGCAGCTGTCTAGGAAACCCTGTTTGGTCACATCCGGTCCAATGCCCATTGAGCCCATTGTGATGGAATCAAGAAGGTTGAGCACCCACACTAAACTAACCTGGAGCTCCTCACTCAGAAGGCTCAAAGCTCCACAGCCAAACACAAGTTCAGCGCCCAAGCCATTTCCCACTGGCATGGAAACCAAGTGCTCTGGCACCACATATGTCTGAAAGTGGATATGACATCTAGGGAATTCAGGACGGTGGTGAATGGCAACTGCCCGAAGCAGCAGCACAGCTCTTCCACTGCCAAAACAACTCCACCTGCCTCATGAACTTCACATACCATCAGCTGTGGTCCCAGATATTTAGGAAGCCCTTTATGGAATCTTCCGTTCCAATGCCCATTGAGCCCATTGCGATGGAATCAAGCAGGTTGAGCAGGCACACGAAACTAACATGGAGCTCCTACTCATGGCGCTCAAAACTCCACAGCCAAACACAAGTTCAGTGCCCAAGCCATTTCCCACTGCCATGGAAACCAAGTGCTCTGGCACCACATATGTCTGAACGTGGATATGACACCTAGGGAACTCAGGGCGCTGGACAATGACAACTGCCCGAAGCAGCAGCACAGCTCTTCCAGTGCCAAAACAACTCCACCTGCCTCATGAACTTCACATACCATCAGCTGTGCTAGCAGGGTTTTAGGAAAAGCTGTTTGTTCACTTCCTGTCCAATGCCCATTGAGCCCAGAGTGATGGAATCAAGTAGGTTGAGCACCCACTAAACTAACCTGGAGGTCCTCACCTAAGGCGCTCAAAACTCCACAGCCAAATACACGTTCAGCGCCCAAGCCATTTCCCGCTGCCATGGAAACCAAGTGCTCTGGCACCACATATGTCTGACAGTGGATATGATATCTAGGGAACTCAGGGCGGTGGTCAATGACAACTGCCCGAAGCAGCAGCACAGCTCTTCCAGTGCCAAAACAACTCCACCTGCCTCATGAACTTCACTTACCATCAGCTGTGCTAGCAGCGTTCTAGGAAACCCTGTTTGGTCACATCCGGTCCAATGCCCATTGAGCCCAGAGTGATGGAATTGAGAAGGTTGAGCACCCACACGAAGCTAACATGGAGCTCCTCACTCAAGGCGCTCAAAACTCCACAGCCAAACACAAGGTCAGTGCCCAAGGCATTTCCCACTGCCATGGAAACCAAGTGCTCTGGCACCACATATGTCTGAAATTGGATATGTCACCTGGGGAACTCAGGGCGGTGGTCAATGGCAACTGCCCGAAGCAGCAGCACAGCTCTTCCAGTACCAAAACAACTCCACCTGCCTCATGAACTTCACATACCATCAGCTGTGCTAGCAGCTGTCTAGTTAACCATGTTTAGTAACTTCCGGTCCAATGCCCATTGAGCCCAGTGGGATGGAATCAAGCAGGGTGAGCACCCACACTAAACTAACATAGAGCTAATTACACAAGCCGCTCAAAACTCCACATCCAAACACAAGTTCAGCGTCCAAGCCATTTCCCACTGGCATGGAAACCAAGTGCTCTGGCAAAACATATGTCTGAAAGCGGATGTGACACCTAGGGAGCTAAGGGCGGTGATGAATGGCAACTGCCCGAAGCAGCAGCACAGCTCTTCCAGTGGCAAAACAACTCCACCTGCCTCATGAACTTCACATACCATCAGCTGTGCTAGCAGCTATCTAGGAAACATTGTTGTGTCTGGTCACTTCCGGTCCAATGCCCATTGAGCCCAGAGTGATGGAATCAAGTAGGTGGAACACCCACACTAAACTAACATGGAGCTCCTCACTCAAGGCGCTCAAAACTCCACAGCCAAACACAAGTTCAGCGCCGAATCCATTTCCCACTGCCATGGAAACCAAGTGCTCTGGCACCACATATTTCTGAAAGTGGATATGACACCTAGGGAACTAAGGGCACTGGTCAATGGCAACTGCCCGAAGCAGCAGCACAGCTCTTCCAGTGCCAAAACAACTCCACCTGCCTCATGAACTTCACATACCATCAGCTGTGCTAGCAGCGTTCTAGGAAACGCTGTTTCGTCAGTTTTGGTCCAATGCCCATTGAGCCCAGTGTGATGGAATCAAGCAGGTTGGGCACCCACACTAAACTAACATGGAGCTCCTCACTCAAGAGGCCCAAAACTTCACAGCCAAACACAAGTTCAGCGCCCAAGCCATTTCCCGCTGCCATGGAAACCAAGTGCTCTGGCACCACATGTCTGAAAGTGGATATGACACCTAGGGAACTCAGGGCGGTGGTGAATGGCAACTGCCCGAAGCAGCAGCACAGCTCTTCCAGTGCCAAAACAACTCCACCTGCCTCATGAACTTCACATACCATAGCTGTGCTAGCAGCGTTCTAGGAAAGCCTGTTGTGTCGGGTCACTTCCGGTCCAATGCCCATTGAGCCCAGAGTGATGGAATCAAGCAGGGTGAGCACCCACACGAAACTAATATGGAGCTCCTCACTCAAGGCACTCAAAACTCCACAGCCAAACACAAGTTCAGCTCCCAAGCCATTTCCCACTGCCATGGAAACCAAGTGCTCTGGCACCACATATGTCTAAAAGTGGATATGACACCTAGGGAACTCAGGGCGGTGGTGAATGGCAACTGCCCGAAGCAGCAGCACAGCTCTTCCAGTGCCAAAACAACTCCACCTGCCTCATGAACTTCACATACCATCAGCTGTGCTAGCAGCGTTCTAGGAAACCCTGGTTGTCACATCTGGTCCAATGCCCATTTAGCCCAGTGTGATGGAATCAAGCAGGGTGAGCACCCACACGAAGCTAACATGGAGCTCCTCACTCAAGGCGCTCAAAACTCTACAGACAAGCATAAGTTCAGCGTCCAAGCCATTTCCCGATGCCATGCAAACCAAGTGCTCTGGCACCACATATGTCTAAAAGTGGATATGACACCTAGGGAATTAAGTGCGGTGGTGAATGGCAACTGCCCGAAGCAGCAGCACAGCTCTTCCAGTGCCAAAACAACTCCACCTGCCTCATGAACTTCACATACCATCAGCTGTACTAGCAGCGTTCTAGGAAACCGTGTTGTTTCTGGTCACTTCCGGTCCAATGCCCATTGAGGCCCAGTGGGATGGAATCAAGCAGGTTGAGCACCCACACGAAACTAACATGGAGCTCCCCACTCAAGCCGCTCCAAACTCCACAGCCAAACACAAGTTCAGCGCTAAAGCTATTGCCCGCTGCCATGGAAACCAAGTGCTCTGCCACCACATATGTCTGAAGGTGGATTTGACACCTAGGGAACTCAGGGCGCTGGACAATGGCAACTGCCCAAAGCAGCAGCACAGCTCTTCCAGTGACAAAACAACTCCACCTGTCTCATGAACTTCACATACCATAGATGTGTTAGCAGCTATCTAGGAAACCATGTTTCGTCAGCTTTGGTCCAATGCCCATTGAGCCCACTGGGATAGAATCAAGCAGGGTGAGCACCCACACGAAACTAACATGGAGCTTCTCACTCAAGAGGCTCAAAATTCCACAGCCAAACACAAGTTCAGCGCCCAAGCCATTTCAAGCTGCCGTGGAAACCAAGTGCTCTGGCACCACATATGTCGAAAGTGGATATGACACCTAGGGAACTCAGTGTGGTGGTGAATGGCAACTGCCCGAAGTAGCAGCACATCCCTTCCAGTGCCAAAACAACTCCACCTGCCTCATGAACTTCACATACCATAGCTGTGGTAGCACTGTTCTGGGAAACCCTGTTTGGTCACTTCCGGTCCAATGCCCATTGAGACCAGTGGGATGGAATCAAGCAGGGTGTGCACCCACACGAAACTGACATGGAGTTACTCACTCAAGGAGCTCAAAACTCCACAGCCAAACACAAGTCAGCGCCCAAGCCATTTCCCGCTGCCATGGAAACCAAGTGCTCTGGCAGCACATATGTCTGACAGTGGATATGACACCTAGGTAACTCAGGGTGATGGTCAATGGCAACTGCCCGAAGCAGCAGCACAGCTCTTCCAGTGCCAAAACAACTCCACCTGCCTCATGAACTTCACATACCATAGCTGTGCTAGCAGCGTTTTAGGAAATGCTGTTTGGTCACTTCCGGTCCAATGCCCATTGAGCCCAGAGTGATGGAATCAAGTAGGGAGAGCACCCACACTAAACTAACCTGGAGGTCCTCACTCAAGCCGCTCAAAACTCCACAGCCAAACACAAGTTCATCTCCCAAGCCATTTCCCGCTGCCATGGAAACCAAATGCTCTGGCACCACATATGTCTGACAGTGGATATGATATCTAGGGAACTCAGGGCTGTGGTGAATGGCAACTGCCCGAAGCAGCGGCACAGCCCTTCCAGTGCCAAAACAACTCCACCTGCCTCATGAACTTCACATACCATCAGCTGTGCTCCCAGATATTTAGGAAACCCTTTATGGAAACTTCCGGTCCAATGCCCATTGAGAACAGTGGGATGGAATCAAGCAGGTTGTGCACCCACACGAAGCTAACATGGAGTTCCTCACTCAAAACGCTCAAAACTCCACAGCCAAACACAAGTTCAGCGCCCAAGCCATTTCCCGCTGCCATGGAAACCAAGTGCTCTGCCACCACATACGTCTGAAAGTGCATATGACACCTAGGGAACTCAGGGCACTGGTCAATGGCAACTGCCCGAAGCAGCAGCACAGCTCTTCCAGTACCTAAACAACTCCACCTGCCTCATTAACTTCACATACCCTCAGCTCTGCTAGCAGCTGTCTAGGAAAACCTGTTTGGTCAATTCCGGTCCAATGCCCATTGAGCCCAGTGTGATGGAATCAAGCAGGGAGAGCAAACACACGAAACTAACATGGAGCTCCTCACTCAGAAGGCTCAAAACTCCACAGCCAAACACAAGTTCAGCGCCCAAGCCATTTCCCGCTGCCATGGAAACCAAGTGCTCTGCCACCACATATGTCTGAAAGTGGATATGACACCTAGGGAACTAAGGGCGCTGGACAATGGCAACTGCCCGAAGCAGCAGCACAGCTCTTCCAGTGCCAAAACAACTCCACCTGCCTCATGAACTTCACATACCATCAGCTGTGCTAGCAGCTGTCTAGGAAACCCTGTTTGTTCACATCCGGTCCAATGCCCATTGAGCCCATTGTGATGGAATCAAGAAGGTTGAGCACCCACACTAAACTAACATGGAGCTCCTCACTCAGAAGGCTAAAAACTCCACAGCCAAACACAAGCTCAGCGCCCAATCCATTTCCCACTGGCATGGAAACCAAGTGCTCTGGCACCACATATGTCTGAAAGCGGATGTGACACCTAGGGAGCCATGGACGGTGATGAATGGCAACTGCCCGAAGCAGCAGCACAGCTCTTCCAGTGCCAAAACAACTCCACCTGCCTCATGAACTTCACATACCATCAGCTGTATTAGCAGCGTTCTAGGAAAACCCTGTTTGTTCACTTCCGGCCCAATGCCCATTGAACTCTATGGAATGGAATCAAGCAGGGTGAGCACCCACAAGAAACTAACATGGAGCTCCTCACTCAAGCCGCTCAAAACTCCACAGCCAAACACAAGTTCAAGGCAAAAGCCATTTCCCGCTTCCATGGAAACCAAGTACTCTGGCACCACATAGGTCTGAAAGTGGATATGACATCTAGGGAACTCAGGGCGCTGGTCAATGGCAACTGCCCGAAGCAGCAGCACAGCTCTTCCAGTGCCAAAACAACTCCACCTGCCTCATGAACTTCACATACCATCAGCTGTGCTAGCAGCATTTTAGGAAAAGCTGTTTGGTCACTTCCGGTCCAATACCCATTGAGCCCAGAGTGATTGAATCAAGTAGGGTGAGCACCCACACTAAACTAACCTGAAGGTCCTCACTCAAGCCGCTCAAAACTCCACAGCCAAACACAAGTTCAGCGCCCAAGCCATTTCCCGCTGCCATGGAAACCAAATGCTCTGGCACCACATATGTCTGACAGTGGATATGACACCTAGGGAACTCAGGGCGGTGGTGAATGGCAACTGCCCGAAGCAGCAGCAGTACAGCTCTTCCAGTGCCAAAACAACTCCACCTGCCACATGAACTTCACATACCATCAGCTGTGCTTGCAGCTATGTAGGAAACACTGTTTGGTCACTTTCGGTCCAGTACCCATTGAGCCCATTGTGATAGAATCAAGCAGGGTGAGCACCCACACGAAACTAACATGGAGCTCCTCACTCAAGAGGCTCAAAACTCCACAGCCAAACACAAGTCCAGCGCCCAAGCCATTTCCCGCTGCCATGGAAACCAAGTGCTCTGGCACCACATACGTCTGAAAGTGGATATGACACCTAGGGAACTCAGGGCACTGGTCAATGGCAACTGCTCAAAGCAGCAGCACAGCCCTTCCAGTGCCAAAACAACTCCACCTGCCACATGAACTTCACATACCATAGCTGTGCTCCCAGATATTTAGCAAAAACTGTTTAGAAACTTCCGGTCCAATGCCCATTGAGCCCAGTGGGATGGAATCAAGCAGAGTGAGAACCCACACGAACTAACATGGAGCTCCTCACTCACGGAGCTCAAAACTCCACAGCCAAACACAAGTTCAGCGCCCAAGCCATTTCCCACTGCCATGGAAACCAAGTGCTCTGGCACCACATATGTCTGACAGTGGATATGACACCTAGGGAACTCAGGGCACTGGTGAATGGCAACTGCCCGAAGCAGCAGCACAGCTCTTCCAGTGCCAAAACAACTCCACCTGCCTCATGAACTTCACATACCATAGCTGTGCTAGCAGCGTTTTAGGAAAAGCTGTTTGGTCACTTCTGGTCCAATGCCCATTGAGCCCAGGGGGATGGAATCAAGCAGGGTCCTGCACCCACACTAAACTAACATGGAGCTCCTCACTGAAGGCACTCAAAACTCCACTCCAAACACAAGTTCAGCGCCCAAGCCATTTCCCGCTGCCATAGAAACCAAGTGCTCTGGCACCACATATGTCTGAAAGTGGATATGACACCTAGGGAACTCAGTGTGCTCGTGAATGGCAACTGCCCAAAGCAGCAGCACAGCTCTTCCAGTGCCAAAACAACTCCACCTGCCTCATGAACTTCACATACCATTAGCTGTGCTAGCAGCGTTCTAGGAAACCCTGTTTGGTCACTTCTGCTCCAATGCCCATTGAGCCCACTGTGATGGAATCAAGCAGGTTGGGCACCCACACTAAACTAACATGGAGCTAATTACACAAGCCGCTCAAAACTCCACAGCCAAACACAAGCTCAACGCCCAATCCATTTCCCACTGCCATGGAAACCAAGTGCTCTGGCACCAGATAGGTCTGAAAGTGGATATGTCACCTAGGGAACTCAGGGCGGTGGTCAATGGCAACTGCCCGAAGCAGCAGCACAGCTCTTCCAGTGCCAAAACAACTCCACCTGCCTCATGAACTTCACATACCATCAGCTGTGCTAGCAGTCTCTAGGAAAGCCTGTTTGGCCTCTTCCGGTCCAATGTACATTGAGCCCAGTGAGATGGAATCAAGCAGGGTGAGCACCCACACTAAATTAACATGGAGCTCCTCACTGAAGAGGCTCAAAACTCCACAGACAAACACAAGTTCAGCGCCCAAGCCATTTCCCGCTGCCGTGGAAACCAAGTGCTGTGGCAGCACATATGTCTGAAAGTGGATATGACACCTAGGCACACAGGGAGGTGTAGAATGGCAACTGCCCGAAGCAGCAGCACAGCTCTTCCAGTGCCAAAACAACTCCACCTGCCTCATGAACTTCACATACCATCAGCTGTGCTAGCAGCGTTCTAGGAAACCCTGTTTGGTCACATCCGGTCCAATGCCCATTGAGCCCATTGTGATGGAATCAATCAGGGTTGAGCACCCACACTAAACTAACATGGAGCTCCAAACTCAAGGCGCTCAAAACTCCACAGCCAAACACAAGTTCAAGGCAAAAGCCATTTCCCGCTGCTGTCGCGGCTAGCTGAGCCGGCGTAGTAGGCACGGCGAATGTCCGAGCGAAAAGCACCGACACACGGAGACCATGATGGTGTCACAAGTGCTGGGAGCCGACTCCTCCAGCCTTCCTCCACAAGCCTCTTTATTACCATATTACCTCCTCTTTCCCCCAAGCCCATCAACAGGACAATAGGACACCAATGAGTCTGCAAAGGCTAGGTGCTACTGCCTTAGGCCCGATTCCTGAGTGCTCAGCTTAGGGCATGTAAATCAGCTCCACAGCCCACAACATATTCCCCCTTCTGTATTAAAGCAGACTTGAATGCGCCTGTCTTAGGTTGTGGACTCTCAGGTTATCAGCCTTACCCGTCATCGGGAACCTCCGTAGCATGACGGAGACCCTGTCCTAGGTTGGTCAGTTCCCGGTCCATCTTACCCGTCACTGGCTGCCATTCAACGCCTTGTCTGCTGCAGCTGCTCAACCATACTTGGGGAGGCTGGTAACCCTGTTCCAAGGCTGGGAGTGAATATCAGCTCAGTAGCAAAGAGCAAACAGCAGTTTTCGGGCTTGGGAAAACAAAGCACTTCACAGGTGAAACATACATTAAAGGCACAATGGGAGGCAAGAGGCCATGATCTTAGGAGTAACTTAGCTCGTAACAATGAGCAGACAGCAGTTCCCAGGCTTGGGAAAAATTAGCACTTGCACAGATGATAAAACAGAAATGCATACAATACAACAGAAAGGCATACGATGGGGTACAGGAGGCCAATACCAAATCTAACAGCATTTGCTATTTCTTTTCCAACAAATCAACCCATAGTCCAGTATGGTCCAGTATGCCCACCCGCTAATGTTCATCAGTAAAGTCCTGTTGTTCCATAACTCTAGCAGTCTGTTCTGCAACCTTGTTCACTGTCACCACGGTAGCTGGCGGTGGCAGCTGTTGATGTACTGGCTATGATGGTCGCCGTTATGCCAAAGTCTCTTTTATTCTTATCAGGCCAACATAGGCCTCTCCATCAGTCCCAACAGGCACAGGCGGGATTCAGGGCAGCTGCAGGATAACAGCAGAATCGCAATAGCCATTCCAGCATGCTGTCAGGGTGCACTGGAACTTGGTGTCATTCCTTTCAGAGGCATCTCCTGTGCTTAAGAGAGAAGCATAGGGATAACACAAGCAAACACAAGCTTCAAATTCAAAGAGCTAAGGTTCACTCACAAGAGCGAGTCCTCAGGTTCAGAGGAAAGAAGGAACTAATCCTCTGCCATAGTGGCGGGAGGAGAAACAAGAGAGAAAAACCCGTAAAGTTTCCTCTCAAAGATGTTTCTCCAAAAACAAAGAAAATTCCTGATATCCAAGGTACCTGGCCCTGGGACAAAAGGCCAGAAAGGTGTCACTGGCCAACTTCCTTGGTCCCTTTCAAATGATAAAGAGGCCAGTCTGAAACCCTCCTCCTTGCCAATGCCTGGAGAAGTGGGCTGAGGCTTCAGGTGGGGAATAAAAATGCAAATGTCACCCTTGTCTGTTGGGGAAGTAAGTACCTGTTAAGATAAGCATTTGTCCTGGGAGAGACATGCTCAGGTGAATCCAAGACAAGGTGGGGAAAATATAAACCTAACAAAAGGAGTTTCAAATCAAAGCACGGATGGGTAATAGCAAGGCTCAATACTTCCTCCCCCATCCCACATGCCTCTCAGAGAACAAAGTCCAAAGCCACTGATAAACTTCGGCTTTGCCATCAGTCAGGGAACACGCTGCAGAACAGCGACAAAATACTGATATACTTATGTTAAATATAAAGGCCTAATATACTTGCTTGTCCCGTTGATCTTCCGACTCAAATGCCATCATGTTGTCCAGTATCCGAGCTCTCATAAGACTCTGCAGCAGAAGCTTGCCGGACAAGCCTCTCAGGAATCCACCTCGGACCATTTTCATTTTCTGGGAAAACACAAACTGATCCTCGCCCCCAAATGAGGACGGGATCTGGGCCTAGCCACTTACCAGTCAAGGGGTCCTTCCACATAACATAACCTTTCTGCTTCTGAGACGGATTCCAATGACGATCTGCAGCAGACCGTCCTTCAGCATCCAATGTTAGAAAATTTAAAATAAATAACACAAGATTCAAATGATCTCGGGGAGTGCTATATTCCCCCTTTTTGGTTTTAATAAGGTAATCCTTAATAGTACGGTTGGCACGTTCCACAATACCTTGTCCTTGAGGATTATAAGGAATACCTGTAATTAATTGTATATGGTGGGAGGCAGCAAAATCACGAAACTTGCTGCTAGTATAGCAAGGACCATTATCAGTTTTGATAACTTTAGGAGTTCCCAAGATGGAAAAACATGCATAGCAATGGGCTAGAGTATGTCTGACTTGTTCTCCTGTCTGAGGAGTAGCTAAAATAAATCCAGAACAAGTATCGATAGTGACATGCACATACTTTAGTGTCCCAAACTCTGGGATGTGTGTCACGTCCATTTGCCAGACATGATTGGGCAACAGTCCTCTGGGATTTACACCATAACGAGGAACAGGTAAAAATTGAGGGCACACTGAGCATTGCTTCACGATGGTTCTGGCTTGTTCCTTAGTCAGACTAAAGCGCAAACGAAGCGTGTTAGAATTCAAGTGAAATCTAGCATGTGCCTTTTGAGCTTCTTCAAGAGCTGAGGCTACCAATTTGGTGGCTGAATCTGCAGCCGCATTTTCTGATGTCAAGGGCCCAGGTAAACCTGTATGGGCTCGAATATGAGTCACAAAGAATTTATCTTTGCGGGCCCAAATACAGGCCTGAATTTTAGCAAATAAAGATGCTGCTGTGGAGTGGGAAGAAATTTGGCCCGCAGTCTCCAGCACAGGAAGGGAATGGGCAACATATCCACTATCAGAATACAAATTAAAGGGCTGCATGGAAAATGTTTGAAAGACGGCAAGAATGCCCACCAATTCTACAACCTGTGCAGAGACAAAAGATGTGGGGATGGTGGTAACCTGGCCATCTACTACAAAAGCTGCCTGACCGTTTGACGACCCATCAGTGAAAACAGTTAAAGCTTCTGGCAATGGTTGAAGAGAGGTTACAAGTGGAAAAACAACAGGATGCAAAATAAAAAACTGTACAATGGGGTCCTTGGGATAGTGGTTGTCAAAATTAACATTTAAAGTACTCAAAAGTATTGACCAGGTCTCTTCCATATTCTGCAACCACAAAAGCTGCTTCTGAATGTATGGAACAATAATGGTATCTGGGACCTTCCCAAAATGTCTTAGGCTGCTTTTAGTGGCCTTTTGTATCAACTCTGCTATGGCCAAATAGTAAGGCACAATTGTCTTAGCAGGAGAGACATGCAAATGTTCCCACAAAATAGGTCCCTGCTGATAAAATACCCCTGTAGGTGTATATGAGGATGCTATAACAATAAATAAAAGTGGAGTACTGTAATCAATCCTGGTCAAATGGGATTGTTCAATCGCTATCTCAACTTTGCGTAGGGCGTGAAGTCCCTCCATAGTCATTACCCTAGGGGATGTTGGAGAGGAGTCACCTTTTAAGATGTCAAACAAAGGTTTCAAATCTGCATTAGTAAGTTTCAAACTGGGCCTCATCCAATTTATATCCCCTAACAATTTCTGAAAATCATTAAGAGTTCGCAGCTTTTCTGTGGCTATGGAAATTTTTTGGGGTTTAACACAATTCTGAAAAAGTTGAAATCCCAAATAATTAAATGCAGAAACAAGTTGTATTTTATCTGGGGCTATAGCTAATCCTGCCTTTTCTAACTCTTGCTGTAACTTACACAAACAGGATTGCAACACCTGAGTAGATAGAGCTGCCAGCAAAATATCATCCATATAATGAACGATCATAACAGAGGGAAAGCTGGCGCGCACCGGTTTTAAGGCGGCAGCCACATAAATCTGACACATAGTAGGACTATTAGCCATTCCTTGGGGTAAAAATTTCCATTGGTACCGTTCAAATGGTTCTTGCAAATTAACAGAAGGCACACTGAAAGCAAAACGAGGTGAATCTTCTGGATGAAGAGGAATGGAAAAAAAACATTCCTTTAAATCAATCACAACAATATTAAAATCTTTTGGAATGGCAGAAGGCAGTGGTAATCCTGGCTGCTGTGATCCCATTATCTCCATGGTAGCATTCACTGCTCTGAGATCCTGTAAAAGTCTCCACTTCCCTGATTTCTTTTTAATCACAAAAATAGGTGTATTCCAAGGTGAAGTGGAAGGGACAATATGTCCAGCAGCTAGCTGTTCTTGAACTATTTCCTTAACGGCGGCTATTTTTTCTGTAGAAAGGGGCCATTGGTCAATCCAAACGGGTTGAGAACTTTTCCATGTAATCTTCAGTGGAGTAACCTTAGCCACCATCACAATGGCCCCTAGGGAAAATGCCCTAGCCCTTTCTTTATCCTTCTTATGTTCCACGGAGATTGGTTGAGTAATTCCTTGCAGCTTTCTTCCTATACCTTTTCCAGGAATGTAGCCGTACCTTTCCATCTGCTGCATAGCTAATTCCTGACCAGATACTAATACTGCTCCCATTTGTTGCAAAACATCTCTCCCCCACAAATTAACTGGCAGACCTGGTACTACATAGGGGGTAACATGGCCACCATTTCCTTCCTTATCCCTCCAGGCTAGAGGCCTGGAGCTAGCTAGGGGGCTTTGGGTAATCCCCAAACCTTGTAAAGTGGTCATGGTGGGTGTAACAGGCCAACCTGGGGGCCAATATTTCTGTGAAATAAGAGTGGTGTCGGCACCAGTGTCTAGAAGCCCAGTAAATTTCTTTCCTTCTATACTCAACTCCAAAGTAGGGCGGCTTGCCATATCAGCAACCCAATAAACAGAGGCTTCACCACTGGAACCAAACCCTGCTTTCTTCTGTCCAAGCCTGCAAGCATTATCTGACTTCACTGTGGGGAGCAGCACTAACTGTGCTATTCGTGCCCCTTGGGGCAACACTGCAACCCCAGCATGAACACTGGCTAAAACTTTAATTTCCCCTGTATAGTCTGCATCAATCACTCCTGGGGTAATATGAACTCCTTTCAAGGCTGTGCTGCTACATCCCAGCAGAAGCCCTACAGTGTCAGGGGGTAGTGGTCCATAAATTCCTGTAGGAATAGCCTGTACCCCCATTTGGGGTGTCAATACTATGTAGGAGGTGGTATGGAGGTCCCATCCTCCACTGCCTGTGCTCCCTCGGGCAAGGTCATGAATGACCTTTGTCCCTGAGGAACAAACTGAATCGCTGCCCCGTACATTGGTGCTTGCGGGGCCCGGAGCTGGCCCCTGCTCCCGTTTCCCGGCACAGATGGCTGCCTGGAGATGACTGTCTTGGACCTGCATTCATTTGCCCAATGTTTTCCATGTTGGCATCGAGGGCAAACTCCTGGGGACTGCCTGTTCATATTAGCAGCCTGTGCACAACCTTGGAGTGGGCAGTTCCGGCGGATATGCCCTAGCCGGCCACATTTAAAACATCCTATTTTTGGGCGAGCTCCTGAGCCCACGGTTTTGCCACCATGCAATGCCTCTGCAATGGCTGCACCCATTATCTGTCCTTTCCCAATGTCCTTACAAAGTTTAAGATACGTGTTAAGGGGCTCATGCTTCCAAGGTCTAATTGCTTCCTGGCACCACTTGTTGGCATTTTCATATGCTAATTGCTTTACAAAAGGCATGGCTTGATCTGCATCACCAAATACCCTATCTGCAGTTACCAGTAGGCGATCTACAAATGCCTGGTAAGGCTCGTCCGGGCCTTGGACAATTTTAGAGAGATGTAAATGTAGCGAGCCCTTTGGTGATAAAGACTTCCAGGCCCTCACTGCAGCAGCAGCGGTCTGTGCATAAACTCCTGGGTCATAATTAATCTGATCCTGTACATTAGCAAAATTCCCCTCTCCTGTCAACATATCATGATTTCTCTCAGGAAAGCCTGCCTGGGTATTCTGCCGTGCTGTGTCAAGGCAAAGCTCAAAGAACTCAGATTTCCACATTAGAAAATCGCCCCCATCCAGAGTAGCCTTACAGAGCTGTTTCCAATCGGCCGGAGTCAAATTGTTAGGTGCTAAGGCTTCAATCATGGAAACAGTAAAGGGGGCCGATGGACCATATGTGGCAACAGCGTCCCTCAGACTCTTTATGTCCTTAAAGGACAGTGCCAGGTGCTGTCTGATTCTCTGCCCCTGCTGATTCTCTACCTCAACTACTGGGAAGGTAAAGCGCCTAGCAAGGGTAGCTGCCTCAGGGTCTCCCTGCTCCTGTGCTTGCTTTACCGCACGTTCCACAGCTGAAAGAGAAGTTGAAAGCGGGGGTCCAGCACGAGCCCCAACAGTGCATCCACTCTGTTCCTGCCTCAACTGAAGGGAGAGGCGCTGAAGTTGCTCCTGTAAACCTTTTACAACTGTGCTCAGACATGATGGCGCCAATGGCTCAGGCGGCGCAGAGAGCTCTGTGCCTGTCCAAGAGGGACTTTTGTTTGGCACACGCTCTACAGGTGGAGGATCCTCAGCAAACTCACTTCCATCCTTTTCCTCCTCAGCCTCCTCAGAAGAGGACCACAAATCTCCTTCGCGCACTTTCTCCAGACTTTGTCTTGTCTGGGGCTCCTTCTCCTTATTTACCCTGGGTTGTAGCTGTCTCCTACTTTTAACAGACAATTTCTTACGGCGGGCTTCCACCACTGCTTGACGGGATGACCAAGCAATATTTAGCAAGCGCCAGAGAAAAAAGATGACTACAAAGAAAGCAAACCATGGGAATAAGTCGCAGACAGTTTCAAAAAAACTCTGCGAGGCCTTAAGCTTAGTGTCGGTGCCTAGTGACTGGAGCAGATCTCGGATTCCCTTAATTACCTGCATTTTAG
This sequence comes from Ochotona princeps, assembly GCF_030435755.1. Classification (NCBI taxonomy): domain Eukaryota; kingdom Metazoa; phylum Chordata; class Mammalia; order Lagomorpha; family Ochotonidae; genus Ochotona; species Ochotona princeps. The sequence goes on along the minus strand of NC_080859.1, from coordinate 26,075,649 downwards.
AGAGTTCTTGCCCCAAGATAAATTTTACTTATGCCCCTGCAAAAATTATAAAACCTGCCTCTAGATTTCCGGGGTCCCTCAGATTGTCCCTCGTGCCCCAAGACGGGGAGAAGGTCTGGGGATGAAATTAATTATGCCCCTCTAGAGTTAAATCCTAAACTTGCCTCCGGATTTCCGGGGTCCCTCAGATTGTCCCTCGTGCCCCTGAACGGGGAGAAGGTCTGGGGATGAGATTAATTTGCCCCTCCAGAGTTCCAGGGGTCCCTCAGATTGTCCCTCGTGCCCTAGCACAGGGAGAGGGTCTGGGGATTAAATCAGTTATGCCCCTGCAGAATTCCCAAATTCCGAATTCTTAATTCAAAATTCCTAATTCCTTAATTCCTTACCTTTGTAGTTCCAGGGGTCCCTCGGACGTCCTTTGCGCTGTGCAATGCCCCACGTTACGGCGCCATTTGTCGCGGCTAGCTGAGCCGGCGTAGTAGGCACGGCGAATGTCCGAGCGAAAAGCACCGACACACGGAGACCATGATGGTGTTACAAGTGCTGGGAGCCTACTCCTCCAGCCTTCCTCCACAAGCCTCTTTATTACCATATTACCTCCTCTTTCCCCCAAGACCATCAACAGGACAATAGGACACCAATGAGTCTGCAAAGGCTAGGTGCTACTGCCTTAGGCCCGATTCCTGAGTGCTCAGCTTAGGGAATGTAAATCAGCTCCACAGCCCACAACACGCTGCCATGGAAACCAAGTGCTCTGGCACCACATACGTCTGAAAGTGGATATGACACCTAGGAAACTCAGGGCGGTGGTGAATGGCAACTGCCCGAAGCAGCAGCACAGCTCTTCCAGTGCAAAAACAACTCCACCTGCCTCATGAACTTCACATACCATCAGCTGTGCTAGCAGCGTTCTAGGAAACCCTGTTTGGTCAAATCCGGTCCAATGCCCATTGAGCCCAGAGTGATGGAATCAAGCAGGGTGAGCACCTACACTAAACTAACATGGAGCTCCTCACACAAGCCGCTCCAAGCTCCACAGCCAAACACAAGTTCAGCGCCCAAGCCATTTCCCGCTGCCATGGAAACCAAGTGCTCTGGCAGCATATATGTTTGAAAGTGGATATGACACCTAGGGAACACAGGGCGCTGGTCAATGGCAACTGCCCGAAGCAGCAGCACAGCTCTACCAGCGCCAAAACAACTCCACCTGCCTCATCAACTTCACATACCATCAGCTGTGCTAGCAGCGTTCTAGGAAACCCTGTTTGGTCACATCCGGTCCAATGCCCATTGAGCCCAGTGTGATGGAATCAAGCAGGTTGGGCACCCACACTAAACTAACATGGAGCTCCTCACTCAAGCTGCTCAAAACTCCACAGCCAAACACAAGTTCAGCGCCCAAGCCATTTCCCGCTGCCATGGAAACCAAGTGCTCTGGCACCACATATGTCTGAAAGTGGATCTGACACCTAGGGAACTCAGGGCGCTGGTCAATGGCAACTACCCAAAGCAGCAGCACAGCTCTTCCAGTGCCAAAACAACTCCACCTGCCTCATGAACTTCACATACCATCAGCTGTGGTAGCAGCTGTCTGGAAAACCTGTTTGGTTACTTCCGGTCCAATGCCCATTGAGCCCAGGGGGCTGGAATCAAGCAGGTTGAGCACCCACAATAAACTAACATGGAGCTCCTCACTCAGAAGGCTCAAAACTCCACAGCCAAACACAAGTTAAGCGCCCAAGCCTTTTCCCGCTGCCATGGAAACCAAGTGCTCTGGCACCACATATGTCTGAAAGTGGATATGACACTTAGGGAACTCAGGGCGGTGGTCAATTGCAACTGCCCGAAGCAGCAGCACAGCTCTTCCAGTGCCAAAACAACTCCACCTGCCTCATCAACTTCACATACCATAGCTGTGCTAGCAGCGTTTTAGGAAAAGCTGTTTGTTCACTTCTGCTCCAATGCTCATTGAGCCCAGAGTGATTGAATCAAGTAGGGTGAGCACCCACACTAAACTAACCTGGAGGTCCTCACTCAAGGCGCTCAAAACTCCACAGCCAAATACAAGTTCAACGCCCAAGCCATTTCCCGCTTCCATGGAAACCAAGTGCTCTGCCACCACATATGTCTGAAAGTGGATATGACACCTAGGGAACTCAGGGCACTGGTGAATGGCAACTGCCCGAAGCAGCTACACAGCTCTTCCAGGGCCAAAACAACTCCACCTGCCACATGAACTTCACATACCATCAGCTGTGCTAGCAGCTATCTAGGAAACCCTGTTTAGTCACTTCCGGTCCAATGCCCATTGAACCCAGTGGGATGGAATCAAGCAGGGTGAGCACCCACACGAAACTATCATGGAGCTCCTCACTCAAGGCGCTCAAACCTCCACAGCCAAACACAAGTTCAGCGCCCAAGCCATTTCCCGCTGCCATGGAAAACAAGTGCTCTGGCACCACATATGTCTGAAAGTGGATATGACACCAAAGGAACTCAGGGCGCTGGTCATTGGCAACTGCCCGAAGCAGCAGCACAGCTCTTCCAGTGCCAAAACAACTCCACCTGCCTCATCAACTTCACATACCATCAGCTGTGCTAGCAGCGTTCTAGGAAACCCTGTTTGGTCACTTCTGCTCCAATGCCCATTCAGCCCAGAGTGATGGAATCAATTAGGGTGAACACCCACACGAAACTAACATGGAGCTCCTCACTCAGAAGGCTCAAAACTCCACAGCCAAACAGAAGTTAAGCGCCCAAGCCATTTCCACGCTTCCATGAAAACCAAGTGCTCTGCCATCACATATGTCTGAAAGTGGATATGACACCTAGGGAACTCAGGGCACTGGTGAATGGCAACTGCCCGAAGCAGCTACACAGCTCTTCCAGGGCCAAAACAACTCCACCTGCCACATGAACTTCACATACCATCAGCTGTGCTAGCAGCTATCTAGGAAACCCTGTTTAGTCACTTCCGGTCCAATGCCCATTGAACCCAGTGGGATGGAATCAAGCAGGGTGAGCACCCACACGAAACTATCATGGAGCTCCTCACTCAAGGCGCTCAAACCTCCACAGCCAAACACAAGTTCAGCGCCCAAGCCATTTCCCGCTGCCATGGAAAACAAGTGCTCTGGCACCACATATGTCTGAAAGTGGATATGACACCAAAGGAACTCAGGGCGCTGGTCATTGGCAACTGCCCGAAGCAGCAGCACAGCTCTTCCAGTGCCAAAACAACTCCACCTGCCTCATCAACTTCACATACCATCAGCTGTGCTAGCAGCGTTCTAGGAAACCCTGTTTGGTCACTTCTGCTCCAATGCCCATTGAGCCCAGTGTGATGGAATCAAGCAGGTTGGGCACCCACACTAAACTAACATGGTGCTAATTACACAAGCCGCTCAAAACTCCACAGCCAAACACAAGTTTAGCGCCCAAGCCATTTCCCGCTTCCATGGAAACCAAGTGCTCTGCCACCACATATGTCTGAAAGTGGATATGACACCTAGGGAACTCAGGGCGGTGGTGAATGGCAACTGCCCGAAGCAGCAGCACAGCTCTTCCAGTGCCAAAACAACTCCACCTGCCTCATGAACTTCACATACCATCAGCTGTGCTAGCAGCGTTCTAGGAAACCCTGTTTGGTCACATCCGGTCCAATGCCCATTGAGCCCAGAGTGATGGAATCAAGCAGGGTGAGCACCTACACTAAACTAACATGGAGCTCCTCACACAAGCCGCTCCAAACTCCACAGCCAAACACAAGTTCAGAGCCCAAGCCATTTCCCGCAGCCATGGAAACCAAGTGCTCTGGCACCACATATGTCTGAAAGTGGATATGACACCTAGGGAACTCAGGGCACTGGTGAATGGCAACTGCCCGAAGCAGCAGCACAGCTCTTCCAGTGCCAAAACAACTCCACCTGTCTCATCAACTTCACATACCATAGCTGTGCTAGCAGCGTTTTAGGAAAAGCTGTTTGTTCACTTCCTGTCCAATGCCCATTGAGCCCAGAGTGATTGAATCAAGTAAGGTGAGCACCCACACGAAACTAACATGGAGGTCCTCACTCAAGGCGCTCAAAACTCCACAGCCAAATACAAGTTCAGCGCCCAAGCCATTTCCCGCTTCCATGGAAACCAAGTGCTCTGGCACCACATATGTCTGACAGTGGATATGATATCTAGGGAACTCAGGGTGGTGGTCAATGACAACTGCCCGAAGCAGCAGCACAGCTCTTCCAGTGCCAAAACAACTCCACCTGCCTCATGAACTTCACATACCATCAGCTGTGCTAGCAGCGTTCTAGGAAACCCTGCTTGGTCACATCCGGTCCAATGCCCATTGAGCCCATTGTGATGGAATCAAGAAGGTTGAGCACCCACACTAAACTAACATGGAGCTCCTCACTCAAGGCGCTCAAAACTCCACAGCCAAACACAAGTTCAGCGCCCAAGCCATTTCCCACTGGCATGGAAACCAAGTGCTCTGGCACCACATATGTCTGACAGTGGATATGACACCTAGGCAACTCAGGGCGCTGGACAATTGCAACTGCCCGAAGCAGCAGCACAGCTCTTCCAGTGCCAAAACAACTCCACCTGCCTCATCAACTTCACATACCATAGCTGTGCTAGCAGCGTTTTAGGAAAAGCTGTTTGTTCACTTCTTGTCCAATGCCCATTGAGCCCAGAGTGATGGAATCAAGTAGGGTGAGCACCCACACTAAAATAACATGGAGGTCCTCACTCAAGGCGCTCAAAACTCCACAGCCAAATACAAGTTCAGCGCCCAAGCCATTTCCCGCTTCCATGGAAACCAAGTGCTCTGGCACCACATATGTCTGAAAGTGGATATGACACCTAGGGAACTCAGGGCACTGGTGAATGGCAACTGCCCGAAGCAGCTGCACAGCTCTTTCAGGGCCAAAACAACTCCACCTGCCTCATCAACTTCACATACCATCAGCTGTGGTAGCAGCTATCTAGGAAACCCTGTTTGGTCACTTCCGGTCCAATGCCCATTGAACCCAGTGGGATGGAATCAAGCAGGGTGAGCACCCACACGAAACTAACATGGAGCTCCTCACTCAAGGCGCTCAAACCTCCACAGCCAAACACAAGTTCAGCGCCCAAGACATTTCCCGCTGCCATGGAAACCAAGTGCTCTGGCACCACATATGTCTGAAAGTGGATATGACACCTAGGGAACTCAGGGCACTGGTCAATGGCAACTGCCCGAAGCAGCAGCACAGCTCTTCCAGTGCCAAAACAACTCCACCTGCCTCATGAACTTCACATACCATCAGCTGTGCTAGCAGCGTTCTAGGAAACCCTGTTTGGTCACTTCTGCTCCAATGCCCATTGAGCCCAGTGTGATGGAATCAAGCAGGTTGGGCACCTACACTAAACTAACATGGAGCTAATTACACAAGCCGCTCAAAACTCCACAGCCAAACACAAGTTTAGCGCCCAAGCCATTTCCCGCTGCCATGGAAACCAAGTGCTCTGCCACCACATATGTCTGAAAGTGGATATGACACCTAGGGAACTCAGGGCGGTGGTGAATGGCAACTGCCCGAAGCAGCAGCACAGCTCTTCCAGTGCCAAAACAACTCCACCTGCCTCATGAACTTCACATACCATCAGCTGTGCTAGCAGCGTTCTAGGAAACCCTGTTTGGTCACATCCGATCCAATGCCCATTGAGCCCAGAGTGATGGAATCAAGCAGGGTGAGCACCTACACTAAACTAACATGGAGCTCCTCACACAAGCCGCTCCAAACTCCACAGCCAAACACAAATTCAGCGCCCAAGCCATTTCCCGCTGCCATGGAAACCAAGTGCTCTGCCACCACATATGTCTGACAGTGGATATAACACCTAGGGAACACAGGGCGCTGGTCAATGGCAACTGCCCGAAGCAGCAGCACAGCTCTACCAGCGCCAAAACAACTCCACCTGCCTCATGAACTTCACATACCATCAGCTGTGCTAGCAGCGTTCTAGGAAACCCTGTTTGGTCACATCCGGTCCAATGCCCATTGAGCCCATTGTGATGGAATCAAGCAGGGTGAGCACCCACACTAAACTAACATGGAGCTCCTCACTCAGAAGGCTCAAAACTCCACAGCCAAACACAAGTTCAGCGCCCAAGTCATTTCCCGCAGCCATGGAAACCAAGTGCTCTGGCACCACATATGTCTGAAAGTGGATATGACACCTAGGGAACTCAGGGCGGTGGTGAATGGCAACTGCCCGAAGCAGCAGCACAGCTCTTCCAGTGCCAAAACAACTCGACCTGTCTCATCAACTTCACATACCATAGCTGTGCTAGCAGTGTTTTAGGAAAAGCTGTTTGTTCACTTCCTGTCCAATGCCCATTGAGCCCAGAGTGATTGAATCAAGTAGGGTGAGCACCCACTAAACTAACCTGGAGGTCCTTACTCAAGGCGCTCAAAACTCCACAGCCAAATACAAGTTCAGCGCCCAAGCCATTTCCCGCTGTCATGGAAACCAAGTGCTCTGGCACCACATATGTCTGACAGTGGATATGATATCTAGGGAACTCAGGGTGGTGGTCAATGACAACTGCCCGAAGCAGCAGCACAGCTCTTCCAGTGCCAAAACAACTCCACCTGCCTCATGAACTTCACATACCATCAGCTGTGCTAGCAGCGTTCCAGGAAACCCTGCTTGGTCACATCCGGTACAATGCCAATTGAGCCCATTGTGATGGAATCAAGAAGGTTGAGCACCCACACTAAACTAACATGGAGCTCCTCACTCAAGCCGCTCAAAACTCCACAGCCAAATACAAGTTCAGCGCCCAAGCCATTTCCCGCTTCCATGGAAACCAAGTGCTCTGGCACCACATATGTCTGAAAGTGGATATGACACCTAGGGAACTCAGGGCACTGGTGAATGGCAACTGCCCGAAGCAGCACCACAGCTCTTCCAGTGCCAAAACAACTCCACCTGCCTCATGAACTTCACATACCATCAGCTGTGCTAGCAGCTATCTAGGAAACCCTGTTTGGTCACTTCCGGTCCAATGCCCATTGAACCCAGTGGGATGGAATCAAGCAGGGTGAGCACCCACACGAAACTAACATGGAGCTCCTCACTCAAGGCGCTCAAACCTCCACAGCCAAACACAAGTTCAGCGCCCAAGCCATTTCCCGCTGCCATGGAAACCAAGTGCTCTGGCACCACATATGTCTGAAAGTGCATATGACACCTAGGGAACTCAGGGCGCTGGTCAATGGCAACTGCCCGAAGCAGCAGCACAGCTCTTCCAGTGCCAAAACAACTCCACCTGCCTCATGAACTTCACATACCATCAGCTGTGCTAGCAGCGTTCTAGGAAACCCTGTTTGGTCACATCCGGTCCAATGCCCATTGAGCCCAGAGTGATGGAATCAAGCAGGGTGAGCACCTACACTAAACTAACATGGAGCTCCTCACACAAGCGGCTCCAAACTCCACAGCCAAACACAAGTTCAGCGCCCAAGCCATTTCCCGCTGTCATGGAAACCAAGTGCTCTGGCACCACATATGTCTGACAGTGGATATGATATCTAGGGAACTCAGGGCGCTGGTCAATGACAACTGCCCGAAGCAGCAGCACAGCTCTTCCAGTGCCAAAACAACTCCACCTGCCTCATGAACTTCACATACCATCAGCTGTGCTAGCAGCGTTCTAGGAAACCCTGCTTGGTCACATCCGGTCCAATGCCCATTGAGCCCATTGTGATGGAATCAAGAAGGTTGAGCACCCACACTAAACTAACATGGAGCTCCTCACTCAACCCGCTCAAAACTCCACAGCCAAACACAAGTTCAGCGCCCAAGCCATTTCCCACTGGCATGGAAACCAAGTGCTCTGGCACCACATATGTCTGAAAGTGGATATGACACCTAGGCAACTCAGGGCGCTGGACAATGGCAACTGCCCGAAGCAGCAGCACAGCTCTTCCAGTGCCAAAACAACTCCACCTGCCGCATGAACTTCACATACCATCAGCTGTGCTAGCAGCGTTCTAGGAAACCCTTTTGGTCACATCTGGTCCAATGCCCATTGAGCCCAGAGTGATGGAATCAAGCAGGGTGAGCACCCACACAAAACTAACATGGAGCTCCTCACTCAAGGCGCTCAAAACTCCACAGACAAACACAAGTTCAGCGCCCAAGCCATTTCCCGCTGCCATGGAAACCAAGTGCTCTGGCACCACATATGTCTGAAAGTGCATATGACACCTAGGGAACTCAGGGCGGTGGTCAATGGCAACTGCCCGAAGCAGCAGCACAGCTCTTCCAGTGCCAAAACAACTCCACCTGCCTCATCAACTTCACATACCTTAGCTGTGCTAGCAGCGTTTTAGGAAAAGCTGTTTGTTCACTTCCTGTCCAATGCCCATTGAGCCCAGAGTGATTGAATCAAGTAGGGTGAGCACCCACACTAAACTAACATGGAGCTCCTCACTCAAGGCACTCCAAACTCCACAGCCAAATACAAGTTCAGCGCCCAAGCCATTTTCCGCTGCCATGGAAACCAAGTGCTCTGCCACCACATATGTCTGAAAGTAGATATGATATCTAGGGAACTCAGGGCGCTGGTCAATGGCAACTGCCCGAAGCAGCAGCACAGCTCTTCCAGTGCCAAAACAACTCCACCTGCCTCATGAACTTCACATACCATAGCTGTGGTAGCAGCGTTCTAGGAAAGCCTGTTTGGTCACTTCCGGTCCAATGCCCATTTAGCCCAGTGGGATGGAATCAAGCAGGGTGAGCACCCACACTAAACTAACATGGAGCTCCTCACTCACGGAGCTCAAAACTCCACAGACAAACACAAGTTCAGCACCCAAGCCATTTCCCGCTGCCATGGAAACCAAGTGCTCTGGCACCACATATGTCTGACAGTGGATATGACACCTAGGGAACTCAGGGCGCTGGTCAATGGCAACTGCCCGAAGCAGCAGCACAGCTCTTCCAGTGCCAAAACAACTCCACCTGCCTCATGAACTTCACATGCCATCAGCTGTGCTAGCAGCGTTCTAGGAAACCCTGTTTGGTCACTTCTGCTCCAATGCCCATTGAACCCAGTGTGATGGAATCAAGCAGTTTGGGCACCCACACTAAACTAACATGGAGCTAATTACACAAGCCGCTCAAAACTCCACAGCCAAACACAAGTAGCACCCAAGCCATTTCCCGCTGCCATGGAAACCAAGTGCTCTGCCACCACATATGTCTGAAAGTGGATATGACACCTAGGGAACTCAGGGCGCTGGTCAATGGCAACTACCCAAAGCAGCAGCACAGCTCTTCCAGTGCCAAAACAACTCCACCTGCCTCATGAACTTCACATACCATAGCTGTGCTAGCAGCTATCTAGGAAACCCTGTTTGGTCACTTCCGGTCCAATGCCCATTGAGCCCAGTGGGATGGAATCAAGCAGGGTGAGCACCCACACAAAACTAACATGGAGCTCCTCACTCAAGCCGCTCAAAACTCCACAGCCAAACACAAGTTCAGCGCCCAAGCCATTTCCCGCTGCCAGGGAAACCAAGTGCTCTGTCACCACATAGGTCTGAAAGTGGATATGACACCTAGGCAACTCAGGGCGGTGGTGAATGGCAACTGCCCGAAGCAGCAGCACAGCTCTTCCAGTGCCAAAACAACTCCACCTGCCTCATCAACTTCACATACCATAGCTGTGCTAGCAGCGTTTTAGGAAAAGCTATTTGTTCACTTCCTGTCCAATGCCCATTGAGCCCAGAGTGATTGAATCAAGAAGGTTCAGCACCCACACGAAACTAACCTGGAGGTCCTCACTCAAGGCGTTCAAAACTCCACAGCCAAACACAAGTTCAGCGCCCAAGCCATTTCCCACTGCCATGGAAACCAAGTGCTCTGGCACCAGATAGGTCTGAAAGTGGATATGTCACCTAGGGAACTCAGGGCGCTGGTCAATGGCAACTGCTCGAAGCAGCTGCACAGCTCTTCCAGTGCCAAAACAACTCCACCTGCCTCATGAACTTCACATACCATCAGCTGTGCTAGCAGCTGTCTAGGAAACCCTGTTTGGTCACATCCGGTCCAATGCCCATTGACCCCATTGTGATGGAATCAAGCAGGGTGAGCACCCACACTAAACTAACATGGAGCTCCTCACTCAGAAGGCTCAAAACTCCACAGCCAAACACAAGTTCAGCGCCCAAGCCATTTCCCGCTGTCATGGAAACCAAGTGCTCTGGCACCACATATGTCTGAAAGTGGATATGACACCTAGGGAACTCAGGGCGCTGGACAATGGCAACTACCCGAAGCAGCAGCACAGCTCTTCCAGTGCCAAAACAACTCCACCTGCCTCATGAACTTCACATACCATAGCTGTGCTAGCAGCGTTTTAGGAAAAGCTGTTTGTTCACTTCCTGTCCAATGCCCATTGAGCCCAGAGTGATGGAATCAAGTAGGTTGAGCACCCACTAAACTAACCTGGAGCTCCTCACTCACTGCGCTCAAAACTCCACAGCCAAATACAAGTTCAGCGCACAAGCCATTTCCCGCTGCCATGGAAACCAAGTGCTCTGGCACCACATATGTCTGACAGTGGATATGATATCTAGGGAACTCAGGGCGGTGGTCAATGGCAACGACCCGAAGCAGCAGCACAGCTCTTCCACTGCCAAAACAACTCCACCTGCCTCATGAACTTCACATACCATCAGCTGTGCTAGCAGCGTTCTAGGAAACCCTGTTTGGTCACATCCGGTCCAATGCCCATTGAGCCCAGAGTGATTGAATCAAGAAGGTTCAGCACCCACACTAAACTAACATGGAGCTCCTCACTCAGAAGGCTCAAAACTCCACAGCCAAAGACAAGTTCACCGCCCAAGCCATTTCCCACTGGCATGGAAACCAAGTGCTCTGGCAGCACATATGTCTGACAGCGGATATGACACCTAGGGAACTCAGGGCGCTAGACAATGGCAACTGCCCGAAGCAGCAGCACAGCTCTTCCAGTGCCAAAACAACTCCACCTGCCGCATGAACTTCACATACCATCAGCTGTGCTAGCAGCGTTCTAGAAAACCCTGTTTGGCCACATCTGGTCCAATGTCCATTGAGCCCAGAGTGATGGAATCAAGCAGGGTGAGCACCCACACAAAACTAACCTGGAGCTCCTCACTCAAGCCGCTCAAAACTCCACAGCCAAACACAAGTTCAGTGCCCAAGCCATTTCCCGCTGCCATGGAAACCAAGTGCTCTGCCACCACATATGTCTGAAAGTGTATATGACACCTAGGGAACTCAGGGCGGTGGTGAATGGCAACTGCCCGAAGCAGCAGCACAGCTCTTCCAGTGCCAAAACAACTCCACCTGCCTCATGAACTTCACATACCATCAGCTGTGCTAGCAGCGTTCTAGGAAACCCTGTTTGGTCACTTCTGCTCCAATGCCCATTGAGCCCAGTGGGATGGAATCAAGCAGGTTGGGCACCCACACTAAACTAACATGGAGCTAATTACACAAGACGCTCAAAACTCCACAGCCAAACACAAGTTCAGCGCCCAAGCCATTTCCCGCTGCCATGGAAACCAAGTGCTCTGCCACCACATATGTCTGAAAGTGGATATGACACCTAGGGAACTCAGGGCGGTGGTGAATGGCAACTGCCCGAAGCAGCAGCACAGCTCTTCCAGTGCCAAAACAACTCCACCAGCCTCATCAACTTCACATACCATAGCTGTGCTAGCAGCGTTCTAGGAAACCCTGTTTGGTCACATCCGGTCCAATGCCCATTGAGCCCATTGTGAAGGAATCAAGAAGACCGATCATCCACACTGAACTAACATGGAGCTCCTCACTCAGAAGGCTCAAAACTCCACAGCCAAACACAAGTTCAGCGCCCAAGCCATTTCCCGCTGCCATGGCAACCAAGTGCCCTGGCACCACATATGTCTGAAAGTGGATATGACACCTAGGGAACTCAGGGCGGTGGTGAATGGCAACTGCCCGAAGCAGCAGCACAGCTCTTCCAGTGCCAAAACAACTCCACCTGCCTCATCAACTTCACATACCATAGCTGTGCTAGCAGCGTTTTAGGAAAAGCTGTTTGTTCACTTCTTGTCCAATGCCCATTGAGCCCAGAGTGATGGAATCAAGTAGGGTGAGCACCCACACTAAAATAACCTGGAGGTCCTCACTCAAGGCGCTCAAAACTCCACAGCCAAATACAAGTTCAGCGCCCAAGCCATTTCCCGCTTCCATGGAAACCAAGTGCTCTGGCACCACATATGTCTGAAAGTGGATATGACACCTAGGGAACTCAGGGCACTGGTGAATGGCAACTGCCCGAAGCAGCAGCACAGCTCTTCCAGTGCCAAAACAACTCCACCTGCCTCATGAACTTCACATACCATCAGCTGTGCTAGCAGCGTTCTAGGAAACCCTGTTTGGTCACTTCCGGTCCAATGCCCATTGAACACAGTGGGATGGAATCAAGCAGGGTGAGCACCCACACGAAACTAACATGGAGCTCCTCACTCAAGGCGCTCATACCTCCACAGCCAAACACAAGTTCAGCGCCCAAGCCATTTCCCGCTGCCATGGAAACCAAGTGCTCTGGCACCACATATGTCTGAAAGTGGATATGACACCTAGGGAACTCAGGGCGCTGGTCAATGGCAACTGCTCGAAGCAGCAGCACAGCTCTTCCAGTGCCAAAACAACTCCACCTGCCGCATGAACTTCACATACCATAGCTGTGCTAGCAGCGTTCTAGGAAACCCTTTTGGTCACATCTGGTCCAATGCCCATTGAGCCCAGAGTGATGGAATCAAGCAGGGTGAGCACCCACACAAAACTAACATGGAGCTCCTCACTCAAGCCGCTCAAAACTCCACAGACAAACACAAGTTCAGCGCCCAAGCCATTTCCCGCTGCCATGGAAACCAAGTGCTCTGGCACCACATATGTCTGAAAGTGGATATGACACCTAGGGAACTCAGGGCGGTGGTCAATGGCAACTGCCCGAAGCAGCAGCACAGCTCTTCCAGTGCCAAAACAACTCCACCTGCCTCATCAACTTCACATACCATAGCTGTGCTAGCAGCGTTTTAGGAAAAGCTGTTTGTTCACTTCCGGTCCAATGCCCATTGAGCCCAGAGTGATTGAATCAAGGAGGGTGAGCACCCACACTAAACTAACATGGAGCTCCTCACTCAAGGCGCTCAAAACTCCACAGCCAAATACAAGTTCAGCGCCCAAGCCATTTCCCGCTGCCATGGAAACCAAGTGCTCTGCCACCACATATGTCTGAAAGTGGATATGATATCTAGGGAACTCAGGGCGCTGGTCAATGGCAACTGCCCGAAGCAGCAGCACAGCTCTTCCAGTGCCAAAACAACTCCACCTGCCTCATGAACTTCACATACCATAGCTGTGCTAGCAGCGTTCTAGGAAAGCCTGTTTGGTCACTTCCGGTCGAATGCCCATTTAGCCCAGTGGGATGGAATCAAGCAGGGTGAGCACCCACACTAAACTAACATGGAGCTCCTCACTCACGGAGCTCAAAACTCCACAGCCAAACACAAGTTCAGCACCCAAGCCATTTCCCGCTGCCATGGAAACCAAGTGCTCTGGCACCACATATGTCTGACAGTGGATATGACACCTAGGGAACTCAGGGCGGTGGTGAATGGCAACTGCCCGAAGCAGCAGCACAGCTCTTCCAGTGCGAAAACAACTCCACCTGCCTCATGAACTTCACATGCCATCAGCTGTGCTAGCAGCGTTCTAGGAAACCCTGTTTGGTCACTTCTGCTCCAATGCCCATTGAGCCCAGTGTGATGGAATCAAGCAGGTTGGGCACCCACACTAAACTAACATGGAGCTAATTACACAAGCCGCTCAAAACTCCACAGCCAAACACAAGTAGCACCCAAGCCATTTCCCGCTGCCATGGAAACCAAGTGCTCTGCCACCACATATGTCTGAAAGTGGATATGACACCTAGGGAACTCAGGGCGCTGGTCAATGGCAACTACCCAAAGCAGCAGCACAGCTCTTCCAGTGCCAAAACAACTCCACCTGCCTCATGAACTTCACATACCATAGCTGTGGTAGCAGCTATCTAGGAAACCCTGTTTGGTCACTTCCGGTCCAATGCCCATTGAGCCCAGTGGGATGGAATCAAGCAGGTTGAGCACCCACACTAAACTAACATGGAGCTCCTCACTCAAGCCGCTCAAAACTCCACAGCCAAACACAAGTTCAGCGCCCAAGCCATTTCCCGCTGCCATGGAAACCAAGTGCTCTGTCACCACATAGGTCTGAAAGTGGATATGACACCTAGGGAACTCAGGGCGGTGGTCAATGGCAACTGCCCGAAGCAGCAGCACAGCTCTTCCAGTGCCAAAACTACTCCACCTGCCTCATCAACTTCACATACCATAGCTGTGCTAGCAGCGTTTTAGGAAAAGCTATTTGTTCACTTCCTGTCCAATGCCCATTGAGCCCAGAGTGATTGAATCAAGAAGGTTCAGCACCCACACTAAACTAACCTGGAGGTCCTCACTCAAGGCGCTCAAAACTCCACAGCCAAACACAAGTTCAGCGCCCAAGCCATTTCCCACTGCCATGGAAACCAAGTGCTCTGGCACCAGATAGGTCTGAAAGTGGATATGTCACCTAGGGAACTCAGGGCGCTGGTCAATGGCAACTGCTCGAAGCAGCTGCACAGCTCTTCCAGTGCCAAAACAACTCCACCTGCCTCATGAACTTCACATACCATCAGCTGTGCTAGCAGCTGTCTAGGAAACCCTGTTTGGTCACATCCGGTCCAATGCCCATTGACCCCATTGTGATGGAATCAAGCAGGGTGAGCACCCACACTAAACTAACATGGAGCTCCTCACTCAGAAGGCTCAAAACTCCACAGCCAAACACAAGTTCAGCGCCCAAGCCATTTCCCGCTGCCATGGAAACCAAGTGCTCTGGCACCACATATGTCTGAAAGTGGATATGACACCTAGGGAACTCAGGGCGCTGGACAATGGCAACTACCCGAAGCAGCAGCACAGCTCTTCCAGTGCCAAAACAACTCCACCTGCCTCATGAACTTCACATACCATAGCTGTGCTAGCAGCGTTTTAGGAAAAGCTGTTTGTTCACTTCCGGTCCAATGCCCATTGAGCCCAGAGTGATGGAATCAAGTAGGTTGAGCACCCACTAAACTAACCTGGAGCTCCTCACTCAGAAGGCTCAAAACTCCACAGCCAAACACAAGTTCAGCGCCCAAGCCATTTCCCACTGGCATGGAAACCAAGTGCTCTGGCAGCACATATGTCTGAAAGTGGATATGACACCTAGGGAACTCAGGGCGCTAGACAATGGCAACTGCCCGAAGCAGCAGCACAGCTCTTCCAGTGCCAAAACAACTCCACCTGCCTCATGAACTTCACATACCATCAGCTGTGCTAGCAGCGTTCTAGAAAACCCTGTTTGGCCACATCTGGTCCAATGCCCATTGAGCCCAGAGTGATGGAATCAAGCAGGGTGAGCACCCACACAAAACTAACCTGGAGCTCCTCACTCAAGCCGCTCAAAACTCCACAGCCAAACACAAGTTCAGCGCCCAAGCCATTTCCCGCTGCCATGGAAACCAAGTGCTCTGCCACCACATATGTCTGAAAGTGGATATGACACCTAGGGAACTCAGGGCGGTGGTGAATGGCAACTGCCCGAAGCAGCAGCACAGCTCTTCCAGTGCCAAAACAACTCCACCTGCCTCATGAACTTCACATACCATCAGCTGTGCTAGCAGCGTTCTAGGAAACCCTGTTTGGTCACATCCGGTCCAATGCCCATTGAGACCATTGTGAAGGAATCAAGAAGACCGATCATCCACACTGAACTAACATGGAGCTCCTCACTCAGAAGGCTCAAAACTCCACAGCCAAACACAAGTTCAGCGCCCAAGCCATTTCCCGCTGTCATGGAAACCAAGTGCTCTGGCACCACATATGTCTGAAAGTGGATATGACACCTAGGGAACTCAGGGCGCTGGTCAATGGCAACTGCCCGAAGCTGCAGCACAGCTCTTCCAGTGCCAAAACAACTCCACCTGCCTCATCAACTTCACATACCATAGCTGTGCTAGCAGCGTTTTGGGAAAAGCTGTTTGTTCACTTCTTGTCCAATGCCCATTGAGCCCAGAGTGATGGAATCAAGTAGGGTGAGCACCCACACTAAAATAACCTGGAGGTCCTCACTCAAGGCGCTCAAACCTCCACAGCCAAACACAAGTTCAGCGCCCAAGCCATTTCCCGCTTCCATGGAAACCAAGTGCTCTGGCACCACATATGTCTGAAAGTGGATATGACACCTAGGGAACTCAGGGCACTGGTGAATGGCAACTGCCCGAAGCAGCAGCACAGCTCTTCCAGTGCCAAAACAACTCCACCTGCCTCATGAACTTCACATACCATCAGCTGTGCTAGCAGCGTTCTAGGAAACCCTGTTTGGTCACTTCCGGTCCAATGCCCATTGAACCCAGTGGGATGGAATCAAGCAGGGTGAGCACCCACACGAAACTAACATGGAGCTCCTCACTCAAGGCGCTCAAACCTCCACAGCCAAACACAAGTTCAGCGCCCAAGCCATTTCCCGCTGCCATGGAAACCAAGTGCTCTGGCACCACATATGTCTGAAAGTGGATATGACACCTAGGGAACTCAGGGCGCTGGTCAATGGCAACTGCCCGAAGCAGCAGCACAGCTCTTCCAGTGCCAAAACAACTCCACCTGCCTCATGAACTTCACATACCATCAGCTGTGCTAGCAGCGTTCTAGGAAACCCTGTTTGGTCACTTCTGCTCCAATGCCCATTGAGCCCAGTGTGATGGAATCAAGCAGGTTGGGCACCCACACTAAACTAACATGGAGCTAATTACACAAGCCACTCAAAACTCCACAGCCAAACACAAGTTCAGCACCCAAGCCATTTCCCGCTGCCATGGAAACCAAGTGCTCTGCCACCACATATGTCTGAAAGTGGATATGACACCTAGGGAACTCAGGGCGGTGGTGAATGGCAACTGCCCGAAGCAGCAGCACAGCTCTTCCAGTGCCAAAACAACTCCACCTGCCTCATCAACTTCACATACCATAGCTGTGCTAGCAGCGTTCTAGGAAACCCTGTTTGGTCACATCCGGTCCAATGCCCATTGAGCCCATTGTGAAGGAATCAAGAAGACCGATCATCCACACTGAACTAACATGGAGCTCCTCACTCAGAAGGCTCAAAACTCCACAGCCAAACACAAGTTCAGCGCCCAAGCCATTTCCCGCTGCCATGGAAACCAAGTGCTCTGGCACCACATATGTCTGAAAGTGGATATGACACCTAGGGAACTCAGGGCGGTGGTGAATGGCAACTGCCCGAAGCAGCAGCACAGCTCTTCCAGTGCCAAAACAACTCCACCTGCCTCATCAACTTCACATACCATAGCTGTGCTAGCAGCGTTTTAGGAAAAGCTGTTTGTTCACTTCTTGTCCAATGCCCATTGAGCCCAGAGTGATGGAATCAAGTAGGGTGAGCACCCACACTAAAATAACCTGGAGGTCCTCACTCAAGGCGCTCAAAACTCCACAGCCAAATACAAGTTCAGCGCCCAAGCCATTTCCCGCTGCCATGGAAACCAAGTGCTCTGCCACCACATATGTCTGAAAGTGGATATGACACAAAGGGAACACAGGGCGCTGGTCAATGGCAACTGCCCGAAGCAGCAGCACAGCTCTCCCAGCGCCAAAACAACTCCACCTGCCTCATGAACTTCACATACCATCAGCTGTGCTAGCAGCGTTCTAGGAAACCCTGTTTGGTCACATCCGGTCCAATGCCCATTGAGCCCATTGTGATGGAATCAAGCAGGGTGAGCACCCACACTAAACTAACATGGAGCTCCTCACTCAGAAGGCTCAAAACTCCACAGCCAAACACAAGTTCAGCACCCAAGTCATTTCCCGCAGCCATGGAAACCAAGTGCTCTGGCACCACATATGTCTGAAAGTGGATATGACACCTAGGGAACTCAGGGCGGTGGTGAATGGCAACTGCCCGAAGCAGCAGCACAGCTCTTCCAGTGCCAAAACAACTCCACCTGTCTCATCAACTTCACATACCATAGCTGTGCTAGCAGCGTTTTAGGAAAAGCTGTTTGTTCACTTCCGGTCCAATGCCCATTGAGCCCAGAGTGATGGAATCAAGTAGGGTGAGCACCCACTAAACTAACCTGGAGGTCCTCACTCAAGGCGCTCAAAACTCCACAGCCAAATACAAGTTCAGCGCCCAAGCCATTTCCCGCTGTCATGGAAACCAAGTGCTCTGGCACCACATATGTCTTACAGGGGATATGATATCTAGGGAACTCAGGGCGGTGGTAAATGACAACTGCCCGAAGCAGCAGCACAGCTCTTCCAGTGCCAAAACAACTCCACCTGTCTCATCAACTTCACATACCATAGCTGTGGTAGCAGCGTTCTAGGAAACCCAGTTTGGTCACTTCCTGTCCAATGCCCTTTGAGCCCAGTGGGATTAAATCAAGCAGGGTGAGCACCCACACTAAACTAACATGGAGCTCCTCACTCAAGGCGCTAAAACCTCCACAGCCAAACACAAGTTCAGCACCCAAGCCATTTCCCACTGGCATGGAAACCAAGTGCTCTGGCACCACATATGTCTGAAAGTGGATATGACACCTAGGGAACTCAGGGCACTGGAGAATGGCAACTGCCCGAAGCAGCAGCACAGCTCTTCCAGTGCCAAAACAACTCCACCTGCCGCATGAACTTCACATACCATCAGCTGTGCTAGCAGCGTTCTAGGAAACCCTGTTTGGAAACTTCCGGTCCAATTCCAATTGTGCCCAGTGTGATGGAATCAAGCGGGGTGAGCACCCACAATAAACTAACATGGAGCTCCTCACTCAGAAGGCTCAAAACTCCACAGCCAAACACAAGTTCAGCGCCCAAGCCATTTCCCGCTGCCATGGAAACCAAGTGCTCTGGCACCACATATGTCTGAAAGTGCATATGACACCTAGGGAACTCAGGGCGGTGGTCAATGGCAACTGCCCGAAGCAGCAGCACAGCTCTTCCAGTGCCAAAACAACTCCACCTGCCTCATCAACTTCACATACCATAGCTGTGCTAGCAGCGTTTTAGGAAAAGCTGTTTGTTCACTCCGGTCCAATGCCCATTGAGCCCAGAGTGATTGAATCAAGTAGGGTGAGCACCCACACTAAACTAACATGGAGCTCCTCACTCAAGGCGCTCAAAACTCCACAGCCAAATACAAGTTCAGCGCCCAAGCCATTTCCCGCTGCCATGGAAACCAAGTGCTCTGCCACCACATACGTCTGAAAGTGGATATGATATCTAGACAACTCAGGGCGGTGGTGAATGGCAACTGCCCGAAGCAGCAGCACAGCTCTTCCAGTGCCAAAACAACTCCACCTGCCTCATGAACTTCACATACCATAGCTGTGGTAGCAGCGTTCTAGGAAAGCCTGTTTGGTCACTTCTGCTCCAATGCCCATTGAGCCCAGTGTGATGGAATCAAGCAGGTTGGGCACCCACACTAAACTAACATGGATCTAATTACACAAGCCGCTCAAACCTCCACAGCCAAACACAAGTAAAGCACCCAAGCCATTTCCCGCTGCCATGGAAACCAAGTGCTCTGGCACCACATATGTCTGAAAGTGGATATGACACCTAGGGAACTCAGGGCGCTGGTCAATGGCAACTACCCAAAGCAGCAGCACAGCTCTTCCAGTGCCAAAACAACTCCACCTGCCTCATGAACTTCACATACCATAGCTGTGCTAGCAGCTATCTAGGAAAATCTGTTTGGTCACTTCCGGTCCAATGCCCATTGAGCCCAGTGGGATGGAATCAAGCAGGGTGAGCACCCACACTAAACTAACATGGAGCTCCTCACTCAGAAGGCTCAAAACTCCACAGCCAAACACAAGTTCAGCGCCCAAGCCATTTCCCGCTGCCATGGAAACCAAGTGCTCTGCCACCACATATGTCTGAAAGTGGATATGACACCTAGGGAACTCAGGGCGGTGGTGAATGGCAACTGCCCGAAGCAGCAGCACAGCTCTTCCAGTGCCAAAACAACTCCCCCTGCCGCATGAACTTCACATACCATCAGCTGTGCTAGCAGCGTTCTAGGAAACCCTGTTTGGTCACATCCGGTCCAATGCCTATTGAGCCCAGAGTGATGGAATCAAGCAGTGTGAGCACCCACACAAAACTAACATGGAGCTCCTCACTCAAGGCGCTCAAAACTCCACAGCCAAACACAAGTTCAGCGCCCAAGCCATTTCCCGCTGCCATGGAAACCAAGTGCTCTGGCACCACATATGTCTGAAAGTGGATATGACACCTAGGGAACTCAGGGCACTGGAGAATGGCAACTGCCCGAAGCAGCAGCACAGCTCTTCCAGTGCCAAAACAACTCCACCTGCCTCATCAACTTCACATACCATAGCTGTGCTAGCAGCGTTTTAGGAAAAGCTGTTTGTTCACTTCCTGTCCAATGCCCATTGAGCCCAGAGTGATTGAATCAAGTAGGGTGAGCACCCACACTAAACTAACATGGAGGTCCTCACTCAAGGCGCTCAAAACTCCACAGCCAAATACAAGTTCAGCGCCCTAGCCATTTCCCGCTGCCATGGAAACCAAGTGCTCTGCCACCACATATGTCTGACAGTGGATATGATATCTAGGGAACTCAGGGCGTTGGTCAATGACAACTGCCCGAAGCAGCAGCACAGCTCTTCCAGTGCCAAAACAACTCCACCTGCCTCATGAACTTCACATACCATCAGCTGTGGTAGCAGCTGTCTGGGAAAACCTGTTAGGTCACTTCCGGTCCAATGCCCATTGAGCCCAGTGGGATTAAATCAAGCAGGGTGAGCACCCACACTAAACTAACATGGAGCTCCTCACTGAAGCCGCTCAAAACTCCACAGCCAAACACAAGTTCAGCGCCCAAGCCATTTCCCGCTGCCATGGAAACCAAATGATCTGGCACCACATATGTCTGACAGTGGATATGATATCTGGGAAATCAGGGCGCTGGTGAATGGCAACTGCCCGAAGCAGCAGCACAGCTCTTCCAGTGCCAAAACAACTCCACCTGCCTCATGAACTTCACATACCATAGCTGTGGTAGCAGCGTTCTAGGAAAGCCTGTTTGGTCACTTCTGCTCCAATGCCCATTGAGCCCAGTGTGATGGAATCAAGCAGGTTGGGCACCCACACGAAACTAACATGGATCTAATTACACAAGCCGCTCAAACCTCCACAGCCAAACACAAGTAAAGCACCCAAGCCATTTCCCGCTGCCATGGAAACCAAGTGCTCTGGCACCACATATGTCTGAAAGTGGATATGACACCTAGGGAACTCAGGGCGCTGGTCAATGGCAACTACCCAAAGCAGCAGCACAGCTCTTCCAGTGCCAAAACAACTCCACCTGCCTCATGAACTTCACATACCATAGCTGTGCTAGCAGCTATCTAGGAAAATCTGTTTGGTCACTTCCGGTCCAATGCCCATTGAGCCCAGTGGGATGGAATCAAGCAGGGTGAGCACCCACACTAAACTAACATGGAGCTCCTCACTCAGAAGGCTCAAAACTCCACAGCCAAACACAAGTTCAGCGCCCAAGCCATTTCCCGCTGCCATGGAAACCAAGTGCTCTGCCACCACATGTGTCTGAAAGTGGATATGACACCTAGGGAACTCAGGGCGGTGGTGAATGGCAACTGCCCGAAGCAGCAGCACAGCTCTTCCAGTGCCAAAACAACTCCACCTGCCTCATGAACTTCACATACCATCAGCTGTGCCAGCAGTCTCTAGGAAAGCCTGTTTGGAAACTTCCGGTCCAATTCCAATTGTGCCCAGTGTGATGGAATCAAGCGGGGTGAGCACCCACAATAAACTAACATGGAGCTCCTCACTCAGAAGGCTCAAAACTCCACAGCCAAACACAAGTTCAGCGCCCAAGCCATTTCCCGCTGCCATGGAAACCAAGTGCTCTGGCACCACATATGTCTGAAAGTGCATATGACACCTAGGGAACTCAGGGCGGTGGTCAATGGCAACTGCCCGAAGCAGCAGCACAGCTCTTCCAGTGCCAAAACAACTCCACCTGCCTCATCAACTTCACATACCATAGCTGTGCTAGCAGCGTTTTAGGAAAAGCTGTTTGTTCACTCCGGTCCAATGCCCATTGAGCCCAGTGTGGCGGAATCAAGTAGGGTGAGCACCCACACTAAACTAACATGGAGCTCCTCACTCAAGGCGCTCAAAACTCCACAGCCAAATACAAGTTCAGCGCCCAAGCCATTTCCCGCTGCCATGGAAACCAAGTGCTCTGCCACCACATACGTCTGAAAGTGGATATGATATCTAGGCAACTCAGGGCGGTGGTGAATGGCAACTGCCCGAAGCAGCAGCACAGCTCTTCCAGTGCCAAAACAACTCCACCTGCCTCATGAACTTCACATACCATAGCTGTGGTAGCAGCGTTCTAGGAAAGCCTGTTTGGTCACTTCTGCTCCAATGCCCATTGAGCCCAGTGTGATGGAATCAAGCAGGTTGGGCACCCACACTAAACTAACATGGATCTAATTACACAAGCCGCTCAAAACTCCACAGCCAAACACAAGTAAAGCACCCAAGCCATTTCCCGCTGCCATGGAAACCAAGTGCTCTGGCACCACATATGTCTGAAAGTGGATATGACACCTAGGGAACTCAGGGCGCTGGTCAATGGCAACTACCCAAAGCAGCAGCACAGCTCTTCCAGTGCCAAAACAACTCCACCTGCCTCATGAACTTCACATACCATAGCTGTGCTAGCAGCTATCTAGGAAAATCTGTTTGGTCACTTCCGGTCCAATGCCCATTGAGCCCAGTGGGATGGAATCAAGCAGGGTGAGCACCCACACGAAACTAACATGGAGCTCCTCACTCAAGGCGCTCAAAACTCCACAGCCAAACACAAGTTCAGCGCCCAAGCCATTTCCCGCTGCCATGGAAACCAAGTGCTCTGCCACCACATATGTCTGAAAGTGGATATGACACCTAGGGAACTCAGGGCGGTGGTGAATGGCAACTGCCCGAAGCAGCAGCACAGCTCTTCCAGTGCCAAAACAACTCCACCTGCCTCATGAACTTCACATACCATCAGCTGTGCTAGCAGCGTTCTAGGAAACCCTGTTTGGTCACATCCGGTCCAATGCCCATTGAGCCCATTGTGAAGGAATCAAGAAGACCGATCATCCACACTAAACTAACATGGAGCTCCTCACTCAGAAGGCTCAAAACTCCACAGCCAAACACAAGTTCAGCGCCCAAGCCATTTCCCGCTGCCATGGAAACCAAGTGCTCTGGCAAAATATATGTCTGAAAGCGGATGGGACACCTAGAGAACTCAGGGCGCTGGTCAATGACAACTGCCCGAAGCAGCAGCACAGCCCTTCCAGTGCCAAAACAACTCCACCTGCCTCATGAACTTCACATACCATAGCTGTGGTAGCAGCGTTCTAGGAAAGCCTGTTTGGTCACTTCTGCTCCAATGCCCATTGAGCCCAGTGTGATGGAATCAAGCAGGTTGGGCACCCACACTAAACTAACATGGAGCTAATTACACAAGCCGCTCAAAACTCCACAGCCAAACACACGTTCAGCGCCCAAGCCATTTCCCGCTGCCATGGAAACCAAGTGCTCTGGCACCACATATGTCTGAAAGTGGATATGACACCTAGGGAACTCAGGTCGCTGGTCAATGGCAACTACCCAAAGCAGCAGCACAGCTCTTCCAGTGCCAAAACAACTCCACCTGCCTCATGAACTTCACATACCATCAGCTGTGCTAGCAGTTCTCTAGGAAACCCTGTTTGGACACTTCCGGTCCAAAGCCCATTGAGCCCAGAGTGATGGAATCAAGCAGGTTGAGCACCCACACTAAACTAACATGGAGCTCCTCACTCAGAAGGCTCAAAACTCCACAGCCAAATAGAAGTTCAGCGCCCAAGCCATTTCCACGCTGCCATGAAAACCAAGTGCTCTGCCACCACATAGGTCTGAAAGTGGATAGGACACCTAGGCAACTCAGGGCGGTGGTGAATGGCAACTGCCCGAAGCAGCAGCACAGCTCTTCCAGTGCCAAAACAACTCCACCTGCCTCATCAACTTCATACACCATCAGCTGTGCTAGCAGCTGTCTGGGAAAACCTGTTTGGTTACTTCCGGTCCAATGCCCATTGAGCCCAGGGGGATGGAATCAAGCAGGGAGAGCAAACACACTAAACTAACATGGAGCTCCTCACTGAAGCCGCTCAAAACTCCACAGCCAAATACAAGTTCAGCGCCCAAGCCATTTCCCGCTTCCATGGAAACCAAGTGCTCTGGCACCACATATGTCTGAAAGTGGATATGACACCTAGGGAACTCAGGGCTCTGGTGAATGGCAACTGCCCGAAGCAGCTGCACAGCTCTTTCAGGGCCAAAACAACTCCACCTGCCTCATGAACTTCACATACCATCAGCTGTGCTAGCAGCGTTCTAGGAAACCCTGTTTGGTCACATCTGGTCCAATGCTCATTGAGCCCAGTGGGATGGAATCAAGCAGGTTAGGCACCCACACGAAACTAGCATGGAGCTCCTCACTCAAGCCGCTCAAACCTCCACAGCCAAACACAAGTTCAGCGCCCAAGCCATTTCCCGCTGCCATGGAAACCAAGTGCTCTGGCACCACATAGGTCTGAAAGTGGATATGACACCTAAGGAACTCAGGGCGCTGGTCAATGGCAACTGCCCGAAGCAGCAGCACAGCTCTTCCAGTGCCAAAACAACTCCACCTGCCTCATGAACTTCACATACCATCAGCTGTGCTAGCAGCGTTCTAGGAAACCCTGTTTGGTCACTTCTGCTCCAATGCCCATTGAGCCCAGTGTGGCGGAATCAAGCAGGGTGAGCACCCACACTAAACTAACATGGAGCTAATTACACAAGCCGCTCAAAACTCCACAGCCAAACACAAGTACAGCGCCCAAGCCATTTCCCGCTGCCATGGAAACCAAGTGCTCTGGCACCACATATGTCTGAAAGTGGATATGACACCTAGGGAACTCAGGGCGGTGGTCAATGGCAACTGCCCGAAGCAGCAACACAGCTCTTCCAGTGCCAAAACAACACCTGCCTCATGAACTTCACATACCATCAGCTGTGCTAGCAGCGTTCTAGGAAACCCTGTTTGGTCACATCTGGTCCTTTGCCCATTGAGCCCAGAGTGATGGAATCAAGCAGGGTGAGCACCCACACTAAACTAACATGGAGCTCCTCACTCAGAAAGCTCAAAACTCCACAGCCAAAGACAAGTTCAGCGCCCAAGCCATTTCCCACTGGCATGGAAACCAAGTGCTCTGGCACCACATATGTCTAAAAGTGGATATGACACCTAGGGAACTCAGGGCGCTGGACAATGGCAACTGCCCGAAGAAGCAGCACAGCTCTTCCAGTGAAAAAACAACTCCACCTGCCGCATGAACTTCACATACCATCAGCTGTGCAAGCAGCGTTCTAGGAAACCCTGTTTGGTCACATCTGGTCCAATGCCCATTGAGCCCAGTGGGATGGAATCAAGTAGGGTGAGCACCCACACAAAACTAACATGGAGCTCCTCACTCAAGCCGCTCAAAACTCCACAGACAAACACAAGTTCAGCGCCCAAGCCATTTCCCGCTGCCATGGAAACCAAGGGCTCTGGCACCACATATGTCTGAAAGTGGATATGACACCTAGGGAACTCAGGGCACTGGAGAATGGCAACTGCCCGAAGCAGCAGCACAGCTCTTCCAGTACCTAAACAACTCCACCTGAATCATCAACTTCACATACCATAGCTGTGCTAGCAGCGTTTTAGGAAAAGCTGTTTGTTCACTTCCTGTCCAATGCCCATTTAGCCCAGTGGGATTGAATCAAGCAGGGTGAGCACCCACACTAAACTAACATGGAGCTCCTCACTCAAGCCGCTCAAAACTCCACAGCCAAACACAAGTTCAGCGCCCAAGCCATTTCCCGCTTCCATGGAAACCAAGTGCTCTGGCACCACATATGTCTGAAAGTGCATATGACACCTAGGGAACTCAGGGCGCTGGACAATGGCAACTGCCCGAAGCAGCAGCACAGCTCTTCCAGTGCCAAAACAACTCCACCTGCCTCATGAACTTCACATACCATAGCTGTGGTAGCAGCGTTCTAGGAAACCCTGTTTGGTCACTTCCGGTCCAATGCCCATTGAGCCCAGAGTGATGGATTAAATCAAGCAGGGTGAGCACCCACACTAAACTAACATGGAGCTCCTCACTCAAGGCGCTCCAAACTCCACAGCCAAACACAAGTTCAGCGCCCAAGCCATTTCCCGCTGCATGGAAACCAAGGGCTCTGGCACCACATATGTCTGAAAGTGCATATGACACCTAGGGAACTCAGGGCGCTGGTGAATGGCAACTGCCCGAAGCAGCAGCACAGCTCTTCCAGTGCCAAAACAACTCCACCTGCCTCATGATCTTCACATACTATCAGCTGTGCTCCCAGATATTTAGGAAACCCTTTATGGAAACTTCCGTTCCAATGCCCATTGAGAACAGTGGGATGGAATCAAGCAGGGTGAGCACCCACACGAAGCTAACATGGAGCTCCTCAATCAAGCAGCTCAAAACTCCACAGCCAAACACAAGTTCAGCGCCCAAGCCATTTCCCGCTGCCATGGAAACCAAGGGCTCTGGCACCACATATGTCTGAAAGTGGATAGGACACCTAGGCAACTCAGGGCGGTGGTGAATGGCAACTGCCCGAAGCAGCAGCACAGCTCTTCCAGTGCCAAAACAACTCCACCTGCCTCATGAACTTCACATACCATCAGCTGTGCTCCCAGATATTTAGGAAACCCTTTATGGAAACTACCGTTCCAATGCCCATTGAGACCATTGGGATGGAAACAAGCAGGTTGAGCAGGCACACGAAACTAACATGGAGCTCCTCACTCACGGCGGTCAAAACTCCACAGCCAAACACAAGTTCAGTGCCCAAGCCATTTCCCACTGCCATGGAAACCAAGTGCTCTGGCACCACATATGTCTGAAATTTTATATGTCACTTGGGGATCTCAGGGCGGTGGTCAATGGCAACTGCCCGAAGCAGCAGCACAGCTCTTCCAGTGCCAAAACAACTCCACCTGCCTCATGAACTTCACATACCATCAGCTGTGCTAGCAGCTGTCTAGGTAACCATGTTTAGTAACTTCCGCTCCAATGCCCATTAAGCCCAGTGGGATGAAATCAAGCAGGGTGAGCACCCACACTAAACTAACATGGAACTAATTACCCAAGGCGCTCAAAACTCCACAGCCAAACACAAGTTCAGCGTCCAAGCCATTTCCCACTGCCATGGAAACCAAGTGCTCTGGCAAAATATATGTCTGAAAGCGGATGTGACACCTAGGGAGCTAAGGGCGGTGATGAATGGCAACTGCCCGAAGCAGCAGCACAGCTCTTCCAGTGGCAAAACAACTCCACCTGCCTCATGAACTTCACATACCATCAGCTGTGCTAGCAGCTCTCCAGGAAACATTGTTGTGTCGGGTCACTTCCTGTCCAATGCCCATTGAGCCCAGAGTGATGGAATCAAGTAGGTGGAACACCCACACTGAACTAACATGGAGCTCCTCACTCAAGCCCCTCAAAACTCCACAGCCAAACACAAGTTCAGCGCCCAAGCCATTTCCCACTGTCATGGAAACCAAGTGCTCTGGCACCACATATGTCTGAAAGTGCATATGACACCTAGGGAACTCAGGGCGGTGGTGAATGGCAACCGCCCGAAGCAGCAGCACAGCTCTTCCAGTGCCAAAACAACTCCACCTGCCTCATGAACTTCACATACCAACAGCTGTATTAGCAGCAGTCTAGGAAAACCCTGTTTGTTCACTTTCGGTCCAATGCCCATTGAGCCCAGTGTGATGGAATCATGCAGGGTGAGCAAACACACTAAACTAACATGGAGCTCCTCACTGAAGCCCCTCAAAACTCCACAGCCAAACACAAGTTCAGCGCCCAAACCATTTCCCACTGCCATGGAAACCAAGTGCTCTGGCACCACATATGTCTGAAAGTGGATATGACACCTAGCAACTCATGGCGGTGGTAAATGGCAACTGCCCGAAGCAGCAGCACAGCCCTTAAAGTGCCAAAACAACTCCACCTGCCTCATGAACTTCAAATACCATAGCTGTGGTAGCAGCGTTCTAGGAAACCCTGTTTGGTCACTTCCGGTCCAATGCCCATTGAGCTCAGTGGGATGGAACCAAGCACGTTGAACACATACACTAAACTAACATGAAGCTCCTCACTCAAGGCACTCAAAACTCCACAGCCAAACACAAGTTCAGCGCCCAAGCCATTTCCCGCTGCCATGGAAATCAAGTGCTCTGGCACCACATATGTCTAAAAGTGGATATGTCACCTAGGGAACTCAGGGCAGTGGTCAATGGCAACTGCCCGAAGCAGCAGCACAGCTCTTCCAGTGCCAAAACAACTCCACCTGCCTCATCAACTTCACATACCATAGCTGTGCTAGCAGCGTTTTAGGAAAAGCTGTTTGTTCACTTCCTGTCCAATGCCCATTGAGCCCACAGTGATTGAATCAAGTAGGGTGAGCACCCACACTAAACTAACATGGAGCTCCTCACTCAAGGCACTCAAAACTCCACAGCCAAATACAAGTTCAGCGCCCAAGCCATTTCCCGCTGCCATGGAAACCAAGTGCTCTGGCACCACATATGTCTGACAGTGGATATGATATCTAGGGAACTCAGGACGGTGGTGAATGGCAACTGCCCGAAGCAGCAGCACAGCTCTTCCAGTGCCAAAACAACTCCACCTGCCTCATGAACTTCACATACCATAGCTGTGGTAGCAGCGTTCTAGGAAAGCCTGTTTGGTCACTTCCGGTCCAATGCCCATTTAGCCCAGTGGGATGGAATCAAGCAGGGTGAGCACCCACACGAAACTAACATGGAGCTCCTCACTCAAGGCGCTCAAAACTCCACAGACAAACACAAGTTCAGCGAACAAGCCATTTCCCGCTGCCATGGAAACCAAGTGCTCTGGCACCAAATAGGTCTGAAAGTGGATATGACACCTAGGGAACTCAGGACGGTGGTGAATGGCAACTGCCCGAAGCAGCAGCACAGCTCTTCCAGTGTCAAAACAACTCCACCTGCCTCATGAACTTCACATACCATCAGCTGTGCTAGCAGCTGTCTGGGATAACCTGTTTGGTTACTTCCATTCCAATGCCCATTGAGCCCAGGGGGATGGAATCAAGCAGGGTGAGCAAACACACTAAACTAACATGGAGCTCCTCACTGAAGCCCCTCAAAACTCCACAGCCAAACACAAGTTCAGCACCCAAGCCATTTCCCGCTGCCATGGAAACCAACTGCTCTGGCACCACATATGTCTGACAGTGGATATGATATCTAGGGAACTCAGGACGGTGGTGAATGGCAACTGCCCGAAGCAGCAGCACAGCTCTTCCAGTGCCAAAACAACTCCACCTGCCTCATCAACTTCACATACCATCAGCTGTGCTAGCAGCGTTCTAGGAAACCCTGTTTGGTCAGTTCTACTCCAATGCCCATTGAGCCCAGTGTGATGGAATCAAGCAGGTTGGGCACCCACACTAAACTAACATGGAGCTAATTACACAAGCCGCTCAAAACTCCACAGCCAAACACAAGTTCAGCGCCCAAGCCATTTCCCGCTGCCATGGAAACCAAGTGCTCTGGCACCACATATGTCTGAAAGTGGATATGACACCTAAGGAACTCAGGGCGCTGGTCAATGGCAACTACCCAAAGCAGCAGCACAGCTCTTCCAGTGCCAAAACAACTCCACCTGCCTCATGAACATCACATACCATCAGCTGTGCTAGCAGCTCTCTAGGAAACCCTGTTTGGTCACTTCTGCTCCAATGCCCATTGAGCCCAGAGTGATGGAATCAAGCAGGTTGAGCACCCACACTAAACTAACATGGAGCTCCTCACTCAGAAGGCTCAAAACTCCACAGCCAAACAGAAGTTCAGCGCCCAAGCCATTTCCCGCTGCCATGAAAACCAAGTGCTCTGCCACCACTTAGGTCTGAAAGTGGATATGACACCTAGGGAACTCAGGGCGGTGGTGAATGGCAACTGCCCGAAGCAGCAGCACAGCTCTTCCAGTGCCAAAACTACTCCACCTGCCACATGAACTTCACATACCATCAGCTCTGCTTGCAGCTGTCTAGGAAACCCTGTTTGGTCACTTCCGGTCCACTGCCCATTGAGCCCAGGGTGATGGAATCAAGCAGGGTGAGCACCCACACGAAACTAACATGGACCTCCTCACTGAAGCCGCTCAAAACTCCACAGCCAAACACAAGTTCAGTGCCCAAGCCATTTCCCGCTGCCATGGAAACCAAGTGCTCTGGCACCACATGTCTGAAAGTGGATATGACACCTAGGGAACTCAGGGCGCTGGTCAATGGCAACTGCCCGAAGCAGCAGCACAGCTCTTCCAGTGCCAAAACAACTCCACCTGCCTCATGAACTTCACATACCATCAGCTGTGCTAGCAGCTGTCTGGGAAAACCTGTTTGGTTACTTCCGGTCCAATGCCCATTGAGCCCAGGGGATGGAATCAAGCAGGGTGAGCAAACACACGAAACTAACATGGAGCTCCTCACTCAAGGCGCTCAAAACTGCACAGCCAAACACAAATTTGGTGCCCAAGCCATTTCCCGCTGCCATGGAAACCAAATGATCTGGCACCACATATGTCTGAAAGTGGATATGATATCTAGGGAACTCAGGGTGCTGGTGAATGGCAACTGCCCGAAGCAGCAGCACAGCTCTTCCAGTGCCAAAACAACTCCACCTGCCTCATGAACTTCACACACCATCAGCTGTGCTAGCAGGCTCTAGGAAAGCCTGGTTGGAAACTTACGGTCCAATGCCAATTGTGCCCAGTGTGATGGAATCAAGCAGGGTGAGCACCCACAATAAACTAACATGGAGCTCCTCACTCAGAAGGCTCCAAACTCCACAGCCAAACACAAGTTCAGCGCCCAAGCCATTTCCCGCTGCCATGGAAACCAAGTGCTCTGGCACCACATATGTCTGAAAGTGCATATGACACCTAGGGAACTCAGGGCAGTGGTCAATGGCAACTGCCCGAAGCAGCAGCACAGCTCTTCCAGTGCCAAAACAACTCCACCTGCCTCATCAACTTCACATACCATAGCTGTGCTAGCAGCGTTTTAGGAAAAGCTGTTTGTTCATTTCCTGTCCAATGCCCATTGAGCTCACAGTGATTGAATCAAGTAGGGTGAGCACCCACACTAAACTAACATGGAGCTCCTCACTCAAGGCACTCAAAACTCCACAGCCAAATACAAGTTCAGCGCCCAAGCCATTTCCCGCTGCCATGGAAACCAAGTGCTCTGGCACCACATATGTCTGACAGTGGATATGATATCTAGGGAACTCAGGACGGTGGTGAATGGCAACTGGCCGAAGCAGCAGCACAGCTCTTCCAGTGCCAAAACAACTCCACCTGCCTCATGAACTTCACATACCATAGCTGTGGTAGCAGCGTTCTAGGAAAGCCTGTTTGGTCACTTCCGGTCCAATGCCCATTTAGCCCAGTGGGATGGAATCAAGCAGGGTGAGCACCCACACGAAACTAACATGGAGCTCCTCACTCAAGGCGCTCAAAACTCCACAGACAAACACAAGTTCAGCGCCCAAGCCATTTCCCGCTGCCATGGAAACCAAGTGCTCTGGCACCAAATAGGTCTGAAAGTGGATATGACACCTAGGGAACTCAGGACGGTGGTGAATGGCAACTGCCCGAAGCAGCAGCACAGCTCTTCCAGTGTCAAAACAACTCCACCTGCCTCATGAACTTCACATACCATCAGCTGTGCTAGCAGCTGTCTGGGATAACCTGTTTGGTTACTTCCGGTCCAATGCCCATTGAGCCCAGGGGGATGGAATCAAGCAGGTTGAGCACCCACACTAAACTAACATGGAGCTCCTCACTGAAGCCGCTCAAAACTCCACAGCCAAACACAAGTTCAGCACCCAAGCCATTTCCCGCTGCCATGGAAACCAACTGCTCTGGCACCACATATGTCTGACAGTGGATATGATATATAGGGAACTCAGGGCGGTGGTGAATGGCAACTGCCCGAAGCAGCAGCACAGCTCTTCCAGTGCCAAAACAACTCCACCTGCCTCATGAACTTCACATACCATCAGCTGTGCTAGCAGCGTTCTAGGAAACCCTGTTTGGTCACTTCTGCTCCAATGCCCATTGAGCCCAGTGTGATGGAATCAAGCAGGTTGGGCACCCACACTAAACTAACATGGAGCTAATTACACAAGCCGCTCAAAACTCCACAGCCAAACACAAGTTCAGCGCCCAAGCCATTTCCCGCTGCCATGGAAACCAAGTGCTCTGGCACCACATATGTCTGAAAGTGGATATGACACCTAGGGAACTCAGGGCGCTGGTCAATGGCAACTACCCAAAGCAGCAGCACAGCTCTTCCAGTGCCAAAACAACTCCACCTGCCTCATGAACATCACATACCATCAGCTGTGCTAGCAGCTCTCTAGGAAACCCTGTTTGGTCACTTCTGCTCCAATGCCCATTGAGCCCAGAGTGATGGAATCAAGCAGGTTGAGCACCCACACTAAACTAACATGGAGCTCCTCACTCAGAAGGCTCAAAACTCCACAGCCAAACAGAAGTTAAGCGCCCAAGCCATTTCCCGCTGCCATGAAAACCAAGTGCTCTGCCACCACTTAGGTCTGAAAGTGGATATGACACCTAGGGAACTCAGGGCGGTGGTGAATGGCAACTGCCCGAAGCAGCAGCACAGCTCTTCCAGTGCCAAAACAACTCCACCTGCCTCATGAACTTCACATACCATCAGCTGTGCTAGCAGCTGTCTGGGAAAACCTGTTTGGTTACTTCCGGTCCAATGCCAATTGAGCCCAGGGGGATGGAATCAAGCAGGGTGAGCAAACACACGAAACTAACATGGAGCTCCTCACTCAAGGCGCTCAAAACTGCACAGCCAAACACAAATTTGGTGCCCAAGCCATTTCCCGCTGCCATGGAAACCAAATGATCTGGCACCACATAGGTCTGAAAGTGGATATGATATATAGGGAACTCAGGGCGCTGGTGAATGGCAACTGCCCGAAGCAGCAGCACAGCTCTTCCAGTGCCAAAACAACTCCACCTGCCTCATGAACTTCACACACCATCAGCTGTGCTAGCAGGCTCTAGGAAAGCCTGGTTGGAAACTTACGGTCCAATGCCAATTGTGCCCAGTGTGATGGAATCAAGCAGGGTGAGCACCCACACTAAACTAACATGGAGCTCCTCACTCAGAAGGCTCCAAACTCCACAGCCAAACACAAGTTCAGCGCCCAAGCCATTTCCCGCTGCCATGGAAACCAAGTGCTCTGGCACCACATATGTCTGAAAGTGCATATGACACCTAGGGAACTCAGGGCAGTGGTCAATGGCAACTGCCCGAAGCAGCAGCACAGCTCTTCCAGTGCCAAAACAACTCCATCTGCCTCATCAACTTCACATACCATAGCTGTGCTAGCAGCGTTTTAGGAAAAGCTGTTTGTTCATTTCCTGTCCAATGCCCATTGAGCCCACAGTGATTGAATCAAGTAGGGTGAGCACCCACACTAAACTAACATGGAGCTCCTCACTCAAGGCACTCAAAACTCCACAGCCAAATACAAGTTCAGCGCCCAAGCCATTTCCCGCTGCCATGGAAACCAAGTGCTCTGGCACCACATATGTCTGACAGTGGATATGATATCTAGGGAACTCAGGACGGTGGTGAATAGCAACTGCCCGAAGCAGCAGCACAGCTCTTCCAGTGCCAAAACAACTCCACCTGCCTCATGAACTTCACATACCATCAGCTGTGCTAGCAGCGTTCTAGGAAACCCTGTTTGGTCACTTCTGCTCCAATGCCCATTGAGCCCAGTGTGATGGAATCAAGCAGGTTGGGCACCCACACTAAACTAACATGGAGCTAATTACACAAGCCGCTCAAAACTCCACAGCCAAACACAAGTTCAGCGCCCAAGCCATTTCCCGCTGCCATAGAAACCAACTGCTCTGGCACCACATATATCTGAAAGTGGATATGACACCTAGGGAATTCAGGGCGCTGGTCAATGGCAACTACCAAAAGCAGCAGCACAGCTCTTCCAGTGCCAAAACAACTCCACCTGCCTCATGAACTTCACATACCATCAGCTGTGGTAGCAGCGTTCTAGGAAACCCTGTTTGGTCATATCCGGTCCAATGCCCATTGAGCCCATTGTGATGGAATCAAGCAGGGTGAGCACCCACACTAAACTAACATGGAGCTCCTCACTCAGAAGGCTCAAAACTCCACAGCCAAACACAAGTTCAGCGCCCAAGCCATTTCCCGCTGCCATGGAAACCAAGTGCTCTGGCACCACATATGTCTGAAAGTGGATATGACACCTAGGGAACTCAGGGCGGTGGTGAATGGCAACCGCCCGAAGCAGCAGCACAGCTCTTCCAGTGCCAAAACAACTCCACCTGTCTCATCAACTTCACATACCACCAGCTGTGCTAGCAGCGTTTTAGGAAAAGCTGTTTGTTCACTTCCTGTCCAATGCCCATTGAGCCCAGAGTGATTGAATCAAGTAGGGTGAGCACCCACTAAAATAACCTGGAGGTCCTCACTCAAGGCACTCAAAACTCCACAGCCAAACACAAGTTCAGCGCCCAAGCCATTTCCCGCTGCCATGGAAACCAAGTGCTCTGGCACCACATATGTCTGAAAGTGCATATGACACCTAGGGAACTCAGGGCGGTGGTGAATGGCAACCGCCCGAAGCAGCAGCACAGCTCTTCCAGTGCCAAAACAACTCCACCTGCCTCATGAACTTCACATACCATCAGCTGTGGTAGCAGCTGTCTGGGAAAACCTGTTTGGTCACTTCCGGTCCAATGCCCATTGAGCCCAGGGGGATGGAATCAAGCAGGGTGAGCAATCACACGAAACTAACATGGACCTCCTCACTGAAGCTGCTCAAAACTCCACAGCCAAACACAAGTTCAGCGCCCAAGCCATTTCCCGCTGCCATGGAAACCAAATGATCTGGCACCACATATGTCTGACAGTGGATATGATATCTAGGGAAATCAGGGCGCTGGTGAATGGCAACTGCCCGAAGCAGCAGCACAGCCCTTCCAGTGCCAAAACAACTCCACCTGCCTCATGAACTTCACATACCATCAGCTGTGCTAGCAGTCTCGAGGAAAGCCTGTTTGGAAACTTCCGGTCCAATGCCAATTGTGCCCAGTGTGATGGAATCAAGCAGGGTGAGCACCCACAATAAACTAACATGGAGCTCCTCACTCAGAAGGCTCAAAACTCCACAGCCAAACACAAGTTCAGCGCCCAAGCCATTTCCCGCTGCCATGGAAACCAAGTGCTCTGGCACCACATATGTCTGAAAGTGCATATGACACCTAGGGAACTCAGGGCAGTGGTCAATGGCAACTGCCCGAAGCAGCAGCACAGCTCTTCCAGTGCCAAAACAACTCCACCTGCCTCATGAACTTCACATACCATCAGCTGTGCTAGCAGCTCTCTAGGAAACCCTGTTTGGTCACATCCGGTCCAATGCCCATTGAGCCCATTGTGATGGAATCAAGCAGGGTGAGCACCCACACTAAACTAACATGGAGCTCCTCACTCAGAAGGCTCAAAACTCCACAGCCAAACACAAGTTCAGCGCCCAAGCCATTTCCCGCTGCCATGGAAACCAAGTGCTCTGGCACCAAATAGGTCTGAAAGTGGATATGACACCTAGGGAACTCAGGACGGTGGTGAATGGCAACTGCCCGAAGCAGCAGCACAGCTCTTCCAGTGTCAAAACAACTCCACCTGCCTCATGAACTTCACATACCATCAGCTGTGCTAGCAGCTGTCTGGGATAACCTGTTTGGTTACTTCCGGTCCAATGCCCATTGAGCCCAGGGGGATGGAATCAAGCAGGGTGAGCAATCACACGAAACTAACATGGAGCTCCTCACTGAAGCTGCTCAAAACTCCACAGCCAAACACAAGTTCAGCGCCCAAGCCATTTCCCGCTGCCATGGAAACCAAATGATCTGGCACCACATGTGTCTGACAGTGGATATGATATCTAGGGAACTCAGGGCGCTGGTGAATGGCAACTGCCCGAAGCAGCAGCACAGCCCTTCCAGTGCCAAAACAACTCCACCTGCCTCATGAACTTCACATACCATCAGCTGTGCTAGCAGTCTCGAGGAAAGGCTGTTTGGAAACTTCCGGTCCAATGCCAATTGTGCCCAGTGTGATGGAATCAAGCAGGGTGAGCACCCACAATAAACTAACATGGAGCTCCTCACTCAGAAGGCTCAAAACTCCACAGCCAAACACAAGTTCAGCGCCCAAGCCATTTCCCGCTGCCATGGAAACCAAGTGCTCTGGCACCAAATAGGTCTGAAAGTGGATATGACACCTAGGGAACTCAGGACGGTGGTGAATGGCAACTGCCCGAAGCAGCAGCACAGCTCTTCCAGTGTCAAAACAACTCCACCTGCCTCATGAACTTCACATACCATCAGCTGTGCTAGCAGCTGTCTGGGATAACCTGTTTGGTTACTTCCGGTCCAATGCCCATTGAGCCCAGTGGGATGGAATCAAGCAGGGTGAGCACCCACACGAAACTAACATGGAGCTCCTCACTCAAGGCGCTCAAAACTCCACAGCCAAACACAAGTTCAGCGCCCAAGCCATTTCCCGCTGCCATGGAAACCAAGTGCTCTGGCACCAAATAGGTCTGAAAGTGGATATGACACCTAGGGAACTCAGGACGGTGGTGAATGGCAACTGCCCGAAGCAGCAGCACAGCTCTTCCAGTGTCAAAACAACTCCACCTGCCTCATGAACTTCACATACCATCAGCTGTGCTAGCAGCTGTCTGGGATAACCTGTTTGGTTACTTCCGGTCCAATGCCCATTGAGCCCAGTGTGATGGAATCAAGCAGGGTGAGCAAACACACGAAACTAACATGGAGCTCCTCACTGAAGCCGCTCAAAACTCCACAGCCAAACACAAGTTCAGCACCCAAGCCATTTCCCACTGCCATGGAAACCAAATGATCTGGCACCACATATGTCTGACAGTGGATATGATATCTAGGGAAATCAGGGCGGTGGTGAATGGCAACTGCCCGAAGCAGCAGCACAGCTCTTCCAGTGCCAAAACAACTCCACCTGCCTCATGAACTTCACATACCATCAGCTGTGCTAGCAGCGTTCTAGGAAACCCTGTTTGGTCACTTCTGCTCCAATGCCCATTGAGCCCGTTGTGATGGAATCAAGCAGGTTGGGCACCCACACTAAACTAACATGGAGCTAATTACACAAGCCGCTCAAAACTCCACAGCCAAACACAAGTTCAGCGCCCAAGCCATTTCCCGCTGCCATGGAAACCAAGTGCTCTGCCACCACATATGTCTGAAAGTGGATATGACACCTAGGGAACTCAGGACGGTGGTCAATGGCAACTGCCCGAAGCAGCAGCACAGCTCTTCCAGTGCCAAAACAACTCCACCTGCCTCATGAACTTCACATAGCATAGCTGTGGTAGCAGCGTTCTAGGAAACCCTGTTTGGTCACTTCCGGTCCAATGTCCATTGAGCCCAGTGGGATTAAATCAAGCAGGGTGAGCACCCACACTAAACTAACCTGGAGGTCCTCACTCAAGGCGCTCAAAACTCCACAGACAAACACAAGTTCAGCACCCAAGCCATTTCCCGCTGCCATGGAAACCAAGTGCTCTGGCACCACATAGGTCTGACAGTGGATATGACACCTAGGGAACTCAGGGCGGTGGTGAATGGCAACTGCCCGAAGCAGCAGCACAGCTCTTCCAGTGCCAAAACAACTCCACCTGCCTCATGAACTTCACATACCATAGCTGTGCTAGCAGCGCTTTAGGAATAGCTGTTTGGTCACTTCCGGTCCAATGCCCATTGAGCCCAGAGTGATTGAATCAAGTAGGGTGAGCACCCACACTAAACTAACCTGGAGGTCCTCAATCAAGGCGCTCAAAACTCCACAGACAAACACAAGTTCATCTCCCAAGCCATTTCCCGCTACCATGGAAACCAAATGCTCTGCCACCACATATGTCTGACTGTGGATATAATATCTAGAGAACACAGGGCTGTGGTGAATGGCAACTGCCCAAAGCAGCGGCACAGCCCTTCCAGTGCCAAAACAACTCCACCTGCCTCATGAACTTCACATACCATCAGCTGTGCTCCCAGATATTTAGGAAACCCTTTATGAAAACTTCCGGTTAAATGCCCATTGAGAACAGTGGGATGGAATCAAGCAGGTTGAGCACCCACACTAAACTAACATGGAGCTCCTCACTCAAGACGCTCAAAACTCCACAGCCAAACACAAGTTCAGCGCCCAAGCCAATTCCCGCTGCCATGGAAACCAAGTGCTTTGGCAGCACATATGTCTGAAAGTGGATAGGACACCTAGGCAACTCAGGGCGGTGGTGAATGGCAACTGCCCGAAGCAGCAGCACAGCTCTTCCAGTGCCAAAACAACTCCACCTGCCTCATGAACTTCACATACCATCAGCTGTATTAGCAGCTGTCTAATAAAAACCGGTTTGTTCACTTCCTGTCCAATGCCCATTGACCCCAGAGTGATGGAATCAAGCAGGTTGAGCAGGCACACGAAACTAA
Source organism: Ochotona princeps (assembly GCF_030435755.1). Classification (NCBI taxonomy): domain Eukaryota; kingdom Metazoa; phylum Chordata; class Mammalia; order Lagomorpha; family Ochotonidae; genus Ochotona; species Ochotona princeps. The sequence goes on along the minus strand of NC_080859.1, from coordinate 26,036,630 downwards.
CATGGAGCTCCTCACTCAAGGCACTCAAACCTCCACAGCCAAACACAAGTTCAGCGCCCAAGCCATTTCCCACTGCCATGGAAACCAAGTGCTCTGGCACCACATATGTCTGAAATGGATATGTCACCTGGGGAACTCAGGGCGCTGGTCAATGGCAACTGAACGAAGCAGCAGCACAGCTCTTCCAGTGCCAAAACAACTCCACCTGCCTCATGAACTTCACTTACCATCAGCTGTGCTAGCAGCGTTCTAGGAAACCCTGTTTGGTCACTTCCGGTCCAATGCCCATTGAGCCCAGTGGGATGAAATCAAGCAGGGTGAGCACCCACACTAAACTAACATGGAGCTCCTCACTCAAGCCGCTCAAAACTCCACAGCCAAACACAAGTTCAGCGCCCAAGCCATTTCCCGCTGCCATGGAAACCAAGTGCTCTGCCACCACATATGTCTGACAGTGGATATGACACCTAGGGAACTCAGGGCACTGGAGAATGGCAACTGCCCGAAGCAGCAGCACAGCTCTTCCAGTGCCTAAACAACTCCACCTGCCTCATCAACTTCACATACCATAGCTGTGCTAGCAGCGTTTTAGGAAAAGCTGTTTGTTCACTTCCGGTCCAATGCCCATTGAGCCCAGAGTGATTGAATCAAGTAGGGTGAGCACCCACACTAAACTAACATGGAGCTCCTCACTCAAGGCGCTCAAAACTCCACAGCCAACTACAAGTTCAGCGCCCAAGCCATTTCCCGCTGCCATGGAAACCAAGTGCTCTGGCACCACATAGGTCTGACAGGGTATATGATATCTAGGGAACTCAGGGCGGTGGTCAATGACAACTGCCCGAAGCAGCAGCACAGCTCTTCCAGTGCCAAAACAACTCCACCTGCCTCATGAACTTCACATAGCATAGCTGTGGTAGCAGCGTTCTAGGAAACCCTGTTTGGTCACTTCCGGTCCAATGCTCATTGAGCCCAGTGGGATTAAATCAAGCAGGGTGAGCACCCACACTAAACTAACATGGAGCTCCTCACTCAAGCCGCTCAAAACTCCACAGCCAAACACAAGTTCAGCGCCCAAGCCATTTCCCGCTGCCATGGAAACCAAGTGCTCTGGCACCACATAGGTCTGAAAGTGGATATGACACCTAGGGAACTCAGGGCGCTGGTGAATGGCAACTGCCCGAAGCAGCAGCACAGCTCTTCCAGTGCCAAAACAACTCCACCTGCCTCATGAACTTCACGTACCATCAGCTGTGCTAGCAGCTGTCTAGGAAACCCTGTTTGGTCACATCCGGTCCAATGCCCATTGAGCCCGTTGTGATGGAATCAAGAAGGTTGAGCACCCACACTAAACTAACATGGAGCTCCTCACTCAGAAGGCTCAGAACTCCACAGCCAAACACAAGTTCAGCACCCAAGCCATTTCCCGCTGCCATGGAAACCAAGTGCTCTGGCACCACATAGGTCTGAAAATGGATAAGTCACCTAGGGAACTAGGGCGCTGGACAATGGCAACTGCCCGAAGCAGCAGCACAGCTCTTCCAGTGCCAAAACAACTCCACCTGCCTCATGAACTTCACATACCATAGCTGTGCTAACAGCGTTTTAGGAAAAGCTGTTTGTTAGCTTCCGGTCCAATGCCCATTGAGCCCAGAGTGATGGAATCAAGTAGGGTGAGCACCCACACTAAACTAACATGGAGGTCCTCACTCAATGCGCTCAAAACTCCACAGCCAAACACAAGATCAGCGCCCAAGCCATTTCCCGCTGCCATGGAAACCAAGTGGTCTGGCACCACATATGTCTGAAAGTGGATAGGACACCTAGGGAACTCAGGGCGGTGGTGAATGGCAACTGCCCGAAGCAGCAGCACAGCTCTTCCAGTGCCAAAACAACTCCACCTGCCTCATGAACTTCACATACCATCAGCTGTGCTAGCAGCTGTCTAAGAAAACCCTGTTTGGTCACTTCCGGTCCAATGCCCATTGAGCCCATTGGGATGGAATCAAGCAGGTTGAGCAGGCACACGAAACTAACATGGAGCTCCTCACTCAAGGCGCTCAAAACTCCACAGCCAAACACAACTTCAGTGCCCAAGCCATTTCCCACTGCCATGGAAACCAAGTGCTCTGGCACCACATATGTCTGAAATTGGATATGTCACCTGGGGAACTCAGGGCGATGGTCAATGGCAACTGCCCGAAGCAGCAGCACAGCTCTTCCAGTACGAAAACAACTCCACCTGCCTCATGAACTTCACATACCATCAGCTGTGCTAGCAGCTGTCTAGGTAACCATGTTTAGTAACTTCCGGTCCAATGCCCATTGAGCCCAGTGGGATGGAATCAAGCAGGGTGAGCACCCACACTAAAATAACGTGGAGCTAATTACCCAAGGCACTAAAAACTCCACAGCCAAACACAAGTTCAGCGTCTAAGCCATTTCCCACTCGCATGGAAACCAAGTGCTCGGGCAAAACATATGTCTGAAAGCGGATGTGACACCTAGGGAACTCAGGGCGGTGATGAATGGCAACTGCCCGAAGCAGCAGCACAGCTCTTCCAGTGCCAAAACAACTCCACCTGCCTCAGCAACTTCACATACCATAGCTGTGCTAGCAGCGCTTTAGGAATAGCTGTTTGGTCACTTCCGGTCCAATGCCCATTGAGCCCAGAGTGATTGAATCAAGTAGGGTGAGCACCCACACTAAACTAACGTGGAGGTCCTCACTCAAGCCGCTCAAAACTCCACAGACAAACACAAGTTCATCTCCCAAGCCATTTCCCGCTGCCATGGAAACCAAATGCTCTGGCACCACATATGTTTGACAGTGGATATGATATCTAGGGAACTCAGGGCTGTGGTGAATGGCAACTGCCCAAAGCAGCGGCACAGCCCTTCCACTGCCAAAACAACTCCACCTGCCTCATGAACTTCACATACCATCAGCTGTGCTCCCAGATATTTAGGAAACCCTTTATGGAAACTTCCGGTCCAATGCCCATTGAAAACAGTGGGATGGAATCAAGCAAGTTGAGCACCCACACGAAGCTAACATGGAGCTGCTCAATCAAGCAGCTCAAAACTCCACAGCCAAACACAAGATCAGCGCCCAAGCCATTTCCCGCTGCCATGGAAACCAAGTGCTCTGGCACCACATAGGTCTGAAAGTGGATAGGACACCTAGGCAACTCAGGGCGGTGGTGAATGGCAACTGCCCGAAGCAGCAGCACAGCTCTTCCAGTGCCAAAACAACTCCACCTGCCTCATGAACTTCACATACCATCAGCTGTATTAGCACCTTTTTAAGAAAACCCGGTTTGGTCACTTCCGGTCCAATGCCCATTGAGCCCAGAGTGATGGAATCAAGCAGGTTGAGCAGGCACACGAAACTAACATGGAGCTCCTCACTCAAGGCATTCAAACCTCCACAGCCAAACACAAGATCAGCGCCCAAGCCATTTCCCACTGCCATGGAAACCAAGTGCTCTGGCACCACATAGGTCTGACAGGGTATATGATATCTAGGGTACTCAGGGCGGTGGTCAATGACAACTGCCCGAAGCAGCAGCACAGCTCTTCCAGTGCCAAAACAACTCCACCTGCCTCATGAACTTCACATAGCATAGCTGTGGTAGCAGCGTTCTAGGAAACCCTGTTTGGTCACTTCCGGTCCAATGCCCATTGAGCCCAGTGGGATTAAATCAAGCAGGGTGAGCACCCACACGAAACTAACATGGAGCTCCTCACTCAAGCCGCTCAAAACTCCACAGCCAAACACAAGTTCAGCGCCCAAGCCATTTCCCGCTGCCATGGAAACCAAGGGCTCTGGCACCACATACGTCTGAAAGTGGATATGACACCTAGGGAACTCAGGGCGCTGGTGAATGGCAACTGCCCGAAGCAGCAGCACAGCTCTTCCAGTGCCAAAACAACTCCACCTGCCTCATGAACTTCACATACCATAGCTGTGCTAACAGCGTTTTAGGAAAAGCTGTTTGTTAGCTTCCGGTCCAATGCCCATTGAGCCCAGAGTGATGGAATCAAGTAGGGTGAGCACCCACTAAACTAACCTGGAGGTCCTCACTCAAGGCGCTCAAAACTCCACAGCCAAACACAAGATCAGCGCCCAAGCCATTTCCCGCTGCCATGGAAACCAAGTGGTCTGGCACCACATATGTCTGAAAGTGGATAGGACACCTAGGCAACTCAGGGCGGTGGTGAATGGCAACTGCCCGAAGCAGCAGCACAGCTCTTCCAGTGCCAAAACAACTCCACCTGCCTCATGAACTTCACATACCATCAGCTGTGCTAGCAGCTGTCTAAGAAAACCCTGTTTGGTCACTTCCGGTCCAATGCCCATTGAGCCCAGTGGGATGGAATCAAGCAGGGTGAGCACCCACACTAAAATAACGTGGAGCTAATTACCCAAGGCACTAAAAACTCCACAGCCAAACACAAGTTCAGCGTCCAAGCCATTTCCCACTCGCATGGAAACCAAGTGCTCTGGCAAAACATATGTCTGAAAGCGGATGTGACACCTAGGGAACTCAGGGCGGTGATGAATGGCAACTGCCCGAAGCAGCAGCACAGCTCTTCCAGTGCCAAAACAACTCCACCTGCCTCATGAACTTCACATACCATCAGCTGTGCTAGCAGCTGTCTAGCAAACCCTGTTTGGTCACATCCGGTCCAATGCCCATTGAGCTCATTGTGATGGAATCAAGAAGGTTGAGCACCCACAATAAACTAACATGGAGCTCCTCACTCAGAAGGCTCAAAACTCCACAGCCAAACACAAGTTCAGCGCCCAAGCCATTTCAAGCTGCCGTGGAAACCAAGTGCTCTGGCACCACATATGTCGAAAGTGGATATGACACCTAGGGAATTCAGTGTGGTGGTGAATGGCAACTGCCCGAAGTAGCAGCACATCCCTTCCTGTGCCAAAACAACTCCACCTGCCTCATGAACTTCACATACCATCAGCTGTGGTAGCACTGTTCTAGGAAACCCTGTTTGGTCACTTCCGGTCCAATGCCCATTGAGACCAGTGGGATGGAATCAAGCAGGGTGAGCACCCACACGAAACTGACATGGAGCTCCTCACTCAAGCCCCTCAAAACTCCACAGCCAAACACAAGTTCAGCGCCCAAGCCATTTCCCGCTGCCATGGAAACCAAGTGCTCTGGCACCACATAGGTCTGAAAGTGGATATGACATCTAGGGAACTCAGGGCGCTGGTCAAAGGCAACTGCCCAAAGCAGCAGCACAGCTCTTCCAGTGCCAAAACAACTCCACCTGCCTCATGAACTTCACATACCATCAGCTGTGCTAGCAGCATTCTAGGAAACCCTGTTTGGTCACTTCCGGTCCAATACCCATTGAGCCCAGAGTAATTGAATCAAGTAGGGTGAGCACCCACACTAAACTAACCTGAAGGTCCTCACTCAAGCCGCTCAAAACTCCACAGCCAAACACAAGTTCAGCGCCCAAGCCATTTCCCGCTGCCATGGAAACCAAATGCTCTGGCACCACATATGTCTGACAGTGGATATGATATCTTCGGAACTCAGGGCTGTGGTGAATGGCAACTGCCCGAAGCAGCGGCACAGCCCTTCCAGTGCCAAAACAACTCCACCTGCCTCATGAACTTCACATACCATCAGCTGTGCTCCCAGATATTTAGGAAACCCTTTATGGAAACTTCCGGTCCAATGCCCATTGAGAACAGTGGGATGAAATCAAGCACGTTGAGCACCCACACGAAGCTAACATGGAGCTCATCACTCAAGACGCTCAAAACTCCACAGCCAAACACAAGTTCAGCGCCCAAGCCATTTCCCGCTGCCATGGAAACCAAGTGCTCTGGCACCACATATGTCTGAAAGTGGATATGACACCTAGGGAACTCAGGACGCTGGTGAATGGCAACTGCCCGAAGCAGCAGCAGCACAGGTCTCCCACTGCCAAAACAACTCCAGCTGCCTCATGAACTTCACATACCATAGATGTGTTAGCAGCTATGTAGGAAACCCTGTTTGGTCTCTTCCGGTCCAATGCCCCTTGATCCCAGTGTGATGGAATCAATCAGGTTGACCACCCACACTAAACTAACATGGAGGTCCTCACTCAAACCGCTAAAAACTCCACAGCCAAACACAAGTTCAGCACCCACGCCATTTCCCGCTGCCATGGAAACCAAGTGCTCTGGCAAAACATAAGTCTGAAAGCGGATGTGACACCTATGGAGCTAAGGGCGGTGATGAATGGCAACTGCCCGAAGCAGCAGCACAGCTCTTCCAGTGTTTAAACAACTCCACCTGCCTCATGAATTTCACATACCAAGAGCTGTATTAGCAGCTGTCTAGGAAAACCCTGTTTGGTCACTTCCGGTCCAATGCCCATTGAGCCCAGTGTTATGGAATCAAGCAGGGTGAGCACCCACACTAAACTAACATGGAGCTCCTCACTCAAGCCGCTCAAAACTCCACAGCCAAACACAAGTTCAGCGAACAAGCCATTTCCCGCTGCCAAGGAAACCAAGTGCTCTGGCACCACATATTTCTGAAAGTGGATAAGTCATCTAGGGAACTCAGGGCGCTGGTCAATGGCAACTGCCCGAAGCAGCAGCACAGCTCTTCCAGTGCCTAAACAACTCCACCTGCCTCATGAACTTCACGTACCATCAGCTGTGCTAGCAGCTATGTAGGAAACTCTGTTTGGTCACATCTGGTCCAAAGCCCATTGAGAACAGTGGGATGGAATCAAGCAGGGTGAGCACCCACACTAAACTAACATGGAGCTCCTCACTCAAGCCGCTCAAAACTCCACAGCCAAACACAAGTTCCGCGAACAAGCCATTTCCCGCTGCCAAGGAAACCAAGTGCTCTGGCACCACATATGTCTGAAAGTGGATATGACACCTAGGGAACTCAGGGCGGTGGTGAATGGCAACCGCCCGAAGAAGCAGCACAGCTCTTCCAGTGCCAAAACAACTCCACCTGCCTCATGAACTTCACATACCATCAGCTGTGCTCGCAGCTATCTAGGAAACCATGTTTAGTCACTTCCGGTCCAATGCCCATTGAGCCCAGTGGGATTGAATCAAGCAGGGTGAGCACCCACACGAAATTAATATGGAGCTAATTACTCAAGGCGCTCAAAACTCCACAGCCAAACACAAGTTCAGCACCCAAGCCATTTCCCGCTGCCGTGGAAACCAAGTGCTCTGGCACCACATATGTCTGAAATTGGATATGACACCTAGGGAACTCAGAATGGTGGTGAATGGCAACTGCCCGAAGCAGCAGCACAGCATTTCAACTGCTTAAACAACTCCACCTGCCTCATGAACTTCACATACCATCAGCTGTGCTAGCAGCTCTCTAGGAAACATTGTTGTGTCGGGTCACTTCCGGTTCAATGTCCATTGAGCCCAGTGTGATAGAATCAAGCAGGGTGAGCACCCACACTAAACTAACATGGAGCTCCTCACTCAAGCCCCTCAAAACTCCACAGCCAAACACAAGTTCAGCGCCCAAGCCATTTCCCGCTGCCATGGAAACCAAGTGCTCTGCCACCACATACGTCTGAAAGTGGATATGACACCTAGGGAACTCAGGGCGCTGGTGAATGGCAACTGCCCGAAGCAGCAGCAGCACAGGTCTCCCAGTGCCAAAACAACTCCAGCTGCCTCATGAACTTCACATACCATAGATGTGTTAGCAGCTATGTAGGAAACCCTGTTTGGTCTCTTCCGGTCCAATGCCCCTTGATCCCAGTGTGATGGAATCAATCAGGTTGACCACCCACACTAAACTAACATGGAGGTCCTCACTCAAACCGCTAAAAACTCCACAGCCAAACACAAGTTCAGCACCCACGCCATTTCCCGCTGCCATGGAAACCAAGTGCTCTGGCAAAACATAAGTCTGAAAGCGGATGTGACACCTATGGAGCTAAGGGCGGTGATGAATGGCAACTGCCCGAAGCAGCAGCACAGCTCTTCCAGTGCCAAAACAACTCCACCTGCCTCATGAATTTCACATACCAAGAGCTGTATTAGCAGCTGTCTAGGAAAACCCTGTTTGGTCACTTCCGGTCCAATGCCCATTTAGCCCAGTGTTATGGAATCAAGCAGGGTGAGCACCCACACTAAACTAACATGGAGCTCCTCACTCAAGCCGCTCAAAACTCCACAGCCAAACACAAGTTCAGCGAACAAGCCATTTCCCGCTGCCAAGGAAACCAAGTGCTCTGGCACCACATATTTCTGAAAGTGGATAAGTCATCTAGGGAACTCAGGGCGCTGGTCAATGGCAACTGCCCGAAGCAGCAGCACAGCTCTTCCAGTGCCAAAACAACTCCACCTGCCTCATGAACTTCACGTACCATCAGCTGTGCTAGCAGCTATGTAGGAAACTCTGTTTGGTCACATCTGGTCCAAAGCCCATTGAGAACAGTGGGATGGAATCAAGCAGGGTGAGCACCCACACTAAACTAACATGGAGCTCCTCACTCAAGCCGCTCAAAACTCCACAGCCAAACACAAGTTCCGCGAACAAGCCATTTCCCGCTGCCAAGGAAACCAAGTGCTCTGGCACCACATATGTCTGAAAGTGGATATGACACCTAGGGAACTCAGGGCGGTGGTGAATGGCAACCGCCCGAAGAAGCAGCACAGCTCTTCCAGTGCCAAAACAACTCCACCTGCCTCATGAACTTCACATACCATCAGCTGTGCTCGCAGCTATCTAGGAAACCATGTTTAGTCACTTCCGGTCCAATGCCCATTGAGCCCAGTGGGATTGAATCAAGCAGGGTGAGCACCCACACGAAATTAATATGGAGCTAATTACTCAAGGCGCTCAAAACTCCACAGACAAACACAAGTTCAGCGCCCAAGCCATTTCCCGCTGCCGTGGAAAAAAAGTGCTCTGGCACCACATATGTCTGAAATTGGATATGACACCTAGGGAACTCAGAATGGTGGTGAATGGCAACTGCCCGAAGCAGCAGCACAGCATTTCAACTGCTTAAACAACTCCACCTGCCTCATGAACTTCACATACCATCAGCTGTGCTAGCAGCTCTCTAGGAAACATTGTTGTGTCGGGTCACTTCCGGTTCAATGTCCATTGAGCCCAGTGTGATAGAATCAAGCAGAATGAGCACCCACACTAAACTAACATGGAGCTCCTCACTCAAGCCCCTCAAAACTCCACAGCCAAACACAAGTTCAGCGCCCAAGCCATTTCCCGCTGCCATGGAAACCAAGTGCTCTGCCACCACATACGTCTGAAAGTGGATATGACACCTAGGGAACTCAGGGCGGTGGCTAACGGCCACTGCCCGAAGCAGCAGCACAGCTCTTCCAGTGCCAAAACAACTCCACCTGCCACATGAACTTCACATACCATAGCTGTGCTCCCAGATATTTAGCAAAAACTGTTTAGAAACTTCCGGTCCAATGCCCATTGAGCCCAGAGTGATTGAATCAAGCAGAGTGAGCACCCACACGAAACTAACATGGAGCTCCTCACTCAAGGCGCTCAAAGCTCCACAGCCAAAGAAAAGTTCAGCGCCCAAGCCATTTCCCGCTGCCATGGAAACCAAGTGCTCTGGCACCACATATGTCTGAAAGTGGATATGACACCTAGGGAACTCAGGAAACTGGTGAATGGCAACTGCCCGAAGCAGCTGCACAGCTCTTTCAGGGCCAAAACAACTCCACCTGCCTCATGAACTTCACATACCATCAGCTGTGCTAGCAGCTATCTGGGAAACCCTGTTTGGTCACTTCCGGTCCAATGCCCATTGAACCCAGTGGGATGGAATCAAGCAGGTTAGGCACCCACACGAAACTAACATGGAGCTCCTCACTCAAGCCGCTCAAACCTCCACAGCCAAACACAAGTTCAGGGCCCAAGCCATTTCCCGCTGACATGGAAACCAAGTGCTCTGGCACCACATAGGTCTGAAAGTGGATATGACACCTAAGGAACTCAGGGCGCTGGTCAATGGCAACTGCCCGAAGCAGCAGCACAGCTCTTCCAGTGCCAAAACAACTCCACCTACCTCATGAACTTCACATACCAACAGCTGTATTAGCAGCTGTCTAGGAAAACCCTGTTTGTTCACTTCCGGTCCAATGCCCATTGAGCCCAGTGTGATGGAATCAAGCAGGGTGAGCACCCACACGAAATTAAGATGGAGCTCCTCACTCAAGGCACTCAAAACTCCACAGCCAAACACAAGTTCAGCGCCCAAGCCATTTCCCACTGCCATGGAAACCAAGTGCTCTGCCACCACATGGGTCTGAAAGTGGATATGTCACCTAAGGAACTCAGGGCGCTGGTCAATGGCAACTGCCCGAAGCAGCAGCACAGCTCTTCCAGTGCAAAAACAACTCCACCTGCCGCATGAACTTCACATACCATCAGCTGTGCTCGCAGATATTTTGGAAACCCTGTTTGGAAACTTCCGGTCCAATGCCCATTGAGCCCAGTGGAATGGAATCAAGCAGGGTGAGCACCCACACTAAACTAACATGGAGGTCCTCACTCAAGCAGCTCAAACCTCCACAGCCAAACACAAGTTCAGCACCCAAGCCATTTCCCGCTGCCATGGAAACCAAGTGCTCTGGCACCACATATGTCTGAAAGTGGATATGACACCTAGGGAACTCAGGGCACTGGTGAATGGCAACTGCCCGAAGCAGCAGTACAGCTCTTCCAGTGCCAAAACAACTCCACCTGCCTCATGAACTTCACATACCTTCAGCTGTGCTAGCAGCATTCTAGGAAACCCTGTTTGGTCACTTCTGCTCCAATGCCCATTGAGCCCATTGTGATGGAATCAAGCAGGTTGAGCACCCACACTAAACTAACACGGAGCTAATTACACAAGCCGCTCAAAACTCCACAGCCAAACACAAGTTCAGCGCCCAAGCCATTTCCCGCTGCCATGGAAACCAAGTGCTCTGCCACCACATATGTCTGAAAGTGGATATGACACCTAGGGAACTCAGGGCGCTGGTCAATGGCAACTACCCAAAGCAGCAGCACACCTCTTTCAGTGCCAAAACAACTCCACCTGCCTCATGAACTTCACATACCATCAGCTGTGCTCGCAGCTATCTAGGAAACCCTGTTTGGTCACATCCGCTCCAATGCCCATTGAACCCAGTGGGATGGAATCAAGCAGGCTGAACAACCACACGAAACTAACATGGAGCTCCTCACTCAAGCCCCTCAAAACTCCACAGCCAAACACAAGTTCAGCGCCCAAGCCATTTCCCGCTCTCATGGAAACCAAGTGCTCTGGCACCACATGTCTGAAAGTGGATATGACACCTAGGGAACTCAGGAGGCTGGTCAATGGCAACTACCCGAAGCAGCAGCACAGCTCTTCCAGTGCCAAAACAACTCCACCTGCCTCATGAACTTCACATACCATCAGCTGTGCTAGCAGCTGTCTGGGAAAACCTGTTTGGTTACTTCCGGTCCAATGCCCATTGAGCCCAGGGGGATGGAATCAAGCAGGGTGAGCAAACACACGAAACTAACATGGACCTCCTCACTGAAGCCGCTCAAAACTCCACAGCCAAACACAAGTTCAGCGCCCAAGCCATTTCCCGCTGCCATGGAAACCAAATGAACTGGCACCACATAGGTCTGACAGTGGATATGATATCTAGGGAACTCAGGGCGGTGGTCAATGACAACTGCCCGAAGCAGCAGCACAGCTCTTCCAGTGCCAAAAAAACTCCACCTGCCTCACGAACTTCACATACCATAGCTGTGGTAGCAGCGTTCAAGGAAAGCCTGCTTGGTCACTTCCGGTCCAATGTCCATTTAGCCCAGTGGGATGGAATCAAGCAGGGTGAGCATCCACACTAAACTAACATGGAGCTCCTCACTCAGAAGGCTCAAAACTCCACAGCCAAACACAAGTTCAGCACCCAAACCATTTCCCACTGCCATGGAAACCAAGTGCTCTGGCACCACATATGTCTGAAAGTGGATATGACACCTAGGGAACTCAGGGCACTGGTGAATGGCAACTGCCCGAAGCAGCAGCACAGCTCTTCCAGTGCCAAAACAACTCCACCTGCCTCATGAACTTCACATACCATCAGCTGTGCTAGCAGCGTTCTAGGAAACCCTGTTTGGTCACTTCTGCTCCAATGCCCACTGAGCCCAGATTGATGGAATCAAGCAGGTTGGGCACCCACACTAAACTAACATGGAGCTAATTACACAAGCCGCTCAAAACTCCAAAGCCAAACACAAGTTCAGCGCCCAAGCCATTTCCCGCTGCCATAGAAACCAAGTGCTCTGCCACCACATATATCTGAAAGTGGATATGACACCTAGGGAATTCTGGGCGCTGGTCAATGGCAACTACCAAAAGCAGCAGCACAGCTCTTCCAGTGCCAAAACAACTCCACCTGCCTCATGAACTTCACATACCATCAGCTGTGCTACCAGCTCTCTAGGAAACCCTGTTTGGTCACTTCTGCTCCAATGCCCATTGAGCCCAGAGTGATTGAATCAAGTAGGGTGAGCACCCACTAAACTAACCTGGAGGTCCTCACTCAAGGCGCTCAAAACTCCACAGCCAAATACAAGTTCAGCGCCCAAGCCATTTCCCGCTGCCATGGAAACCAAATGATCTGGCACCACATATGTCTGACAGTGGATATGATATCTAGGGAAATCAGGGCGGTGGTGAATGGCAACTGCCCGAAGCAGCAGCACAGCTCTTCCAGTGCCAAAACAACTCCACCTGCCTCATGAACTTCACATACCATCAGCTGTGCTAGCAGCGTTCTAGGAAACCCTGTTTGGTCAGTTCTGCTGCAATGCCCATTGAGCCCAGTGTGATGGAATCAAGCAGGGTGAGCACCCACACTAAACTAACATGGAGCTAATTACACAAGCCGCTCAAAACTCCACAGCCAAACACAAGTTCAGCGCCCAAGCCATTTCCCGCTGCCATGGAAACCAAGTGCTCTGGCACCACTTAGGTCTGAAAGTGGATATGACACCTAGGGAACTCAGGGCGGTGGCTAACGGCAACTGCCCGAAGCAGCAGCACAGCTCTTCCAGTGCCAAAACAACTCCACCTGCCACATGAACTTCACATACCATAGCTGTGCTCCCAGATATTTAGCAAAAACTGTTTAGAAACTTCCGCTCCAATGCCCATTGAGCCCAGAGTGATGGAATCAAGCAGAGTGAGCACCCACACGAAACTAACATGGAGCTCCTCACTCAAGCCGCTCAAAGCTCCACAGCCAAACACAAGTTCAGCGCCCAAGCCATTTCCCACTGGCATGGAAACCAAGTGCTCTGGCACCACATATGTCTGAAAGTGGATATGACACCTAGGGAACTCAGGGCACTGGTGAATGGAAACTGCCCGAAGCAGCAGCACAGCTCTTCCAGTGCCAAAACAACTCCACCTGCCTCATGAACATCACATACCATCAGCTGTATTAGCAGCTGTCTAGGAAAACCCTGTTTGTTCACTTCCGGTCCAATGCCCATTGAGCCCAGTGTGATGGAATCAAGCAGGGTGAGCACCCACACGAAATTAAGATGGAGCTCCTCACTCAAGGCACTCAAAACTCCACAGCCAAACACAAGTTCAGCGCCCAAGCCATTTCCCACTGCCATGGAAACCAAGTGCTCTGGCACCAGATAGGTCTGAAAGTGGATATGTCACCTAGGGAACTCAGGGCGCTGGTCAATGGCAACTGCCCGCAGCAGCAGCACAGCTCTTCCAGTGCCAAAACAACTCCACCTGCCTCATGAACTTCACATACCATCAGCTGTGCTAGCAGTCTCGAGGAAAGCCTGTTTGGAAACTTCCGGTCCAATGCCAATTGTGCCCAGAGTGATGGAATCAAGCAGGGTGAGCACCCACAATAAACTAACATGGAGCTCCTCACTCAAGGCACTCAAAACTCCACAGCCAAACACAAGTTCAGCGCCCAAGCCATTTCCCGCTGCCATGGAAACCAAGTGCTCTGGCACCACATATGTCTGAAAGTGCATATGACACCTAGGGAACTCAGGGCAGTGGTCAATGGCAACTGCCCGAAGCAGCAGCACAGCTCTTCCAGTGCCAAAACAACTCCACCTGCCTCATCAACTTCACATACCATAGCTGTGGTAGCAGCGTTCTAGGAAAGCCTGTTTGGTCACTTCCGGTCCAATGCCCATTGAGCCCAGTGGGATGGAATCAAGCAGGGTGAGCACCCACACGAAACTAACATGGAGCTCCTCACTCAAGGCGCTCAAAACTCCACAGCCAAACACAAGTTCAGCGCCCAAGCCATTTCCCGCTGCCATGGAAACCAAGTGCTCTGGCACCAAATAGGTCTGAAAGTGGATATGATACCTAGGGAACTCAGGACGGTGGTGAATGGCAACTGCCCGAAGCAGCAGCACAGCTCTTCCAGTGTCAAAACAACTCCACCTGCCTCATGAACTTCACATACCATCAGCTGTGCTAGCAGCTGTCTGGGATAACCTGTTTGGTTACTTCCGGTCCAATGCCCATTGAGCCCAGGGGGATGGAATCAAGCAGGGTGAGCAAACACACGAAACTAACATGGAGCTCCTCACTGAAGCCGCTCAAAACTCCACAGCCAAACACAAGTTCAGGACCCAATCCATTTCCCACTGCCATGGAAACCAAATGATCTGGCACCACATATGTCTGACAGTGGATATGATATCTAGGGAAATCAGGGCGGTGGTGAATGGCAACTGCCCGAAGCAGCAGCACAGCTCTTCCAGTGCCAAAACAACTCCACCTGCCTCATGAACTTCACATACCATCAGCTGTGCTAGCAGCGTTCTAGGAAACCCTGTTTGGTCAGTTCTGCTCCAATGCCCATTGAGCCCAGTGTGATGGAATCAAGCAGGTTGGGCACCCACACTAAACTAACATGGAGCTCCTCACTCAAGGCACTCAAAACTCCACAGCCAAACACAAGTTCAGCGCCCAAGCCATTTCCCGCTGCCATGGAAACCAAGTGCTCTGGCACCACATATGTCTGAAAGTGGATATGACACCTAGGGAACTCAGGGCGCTGGTCAATGGCAACTGCCCGAAGCAGCAGCACAGCTCTTCCAGTGCCAAAACAACTCCACCTGCCTCATGAACTTCACATACCATCAGCTGTGCCAGCAGTCTCTAGGAAAGCCTGTTTGGAAACTTCCGGTCCAATTCCAATTGTGCCCAGTGTGATGGAATCAAGCGGGGTGAGCACCCACAATAAACTAACATGGAGCTCCTCACTCAGAAGGCTCAAAACTCCACAGCCAAACACAAGTTCAGCGCCCAAGCCATTTCCCGCTGCCATGGAAACCAAGTGCTCTGGCACCACATATGTCTGAAAGTGCATATGACACCTAGGGAACTCAGGGCGGTGGTCAATGGCAACTGCCCGAAGCAGCAGCACAGCTCTTCCAGTGCCAAAACAACTCCACCTGCCTCATCAACTTCACATACCATAGCTGTGCTAGCAGCGTTTTAGGAAAAGCTGTTTGTTCACTCCGGTCCAATGCCCATTGAGCCCAGTGTGGCGGAATCAAGTAGGGTGAGCACCCACACTAAACTAACATGGAGCTCCTCACTCAAGGCGCTCAAAACTCCACAGCCAAATACAAGTTCAGCGCCCAAGCCATTTCCCGCTGCCATGGAAACCAAGTGCTCTGCCACCACATACGTCTGAAAGTGGATATGATATCTAGGCAACTCAGCGCGGTGGTGAATGGCAACTGCCCGAAGCAGCAGCACAGCTCTTCCAGTGCCAAAACAACTCCACCTGCCTCATGAACTTCACATACCATAGCTGTGGTAGCAGCGTTCTAGGAAAGCCTGTTTGGTCACTTCTGCTCCAATGCCCATTGAGCCCAGTGTGATGGAATCAAGCAGGTTGGGCACCCACACTAAACTAACATGGATCTAATTACACAAGCCGCTCAAAACTCCACAGCCAAACACAAGTAAAGCACCCAAGCCATTTCCCGCTGCCATGGAAACCAAGTGCTCTGGCACCACATATGTCTGAAAGTGGATATGACACCTAGGGAACTCAGGGCGCTGGTCAATGGCAACTACCCAAAGCAGCAGCACAGCTCTTCCAGTGCCAAAACAACTCCACCTGCCTCATGAACTTCACATACCATAGCTGTGCTAGCAGCTATCTAGGAAAATCTGTTTGGTCACTTCCGGTCCAATGCCCATTGAGCCCAGTGGGATGGAATCAAGCAGGGTGAGCACCCACACGAAACTAACATGGAGCTCCTCACTGAAGCCGCTCAAAACTCCACAGCCAAACACAAGTTCAGCGCCCAAGCCATTTCCCGCTGCCATGGAAACCAAGTGCTCTGCCACCACATATGTCTGAAAGTGGATATGACACCTAGGGAACTCAGGGCGGTGGTGAATGGCAACTGCCCGAAGCAGCAGCACAGCTCTTCCAGTGCCAAAACAACTCCACCTGCCTCATGAACTTCACATACCATCAGCTGTGCTAGCAGCGTTCTAGGAAACCCTGTTTGGTCACATCCGGTCCAATGCCCATTGAGCCCATTGTGAAGGAATCAAGAAGACCGATCATCCACACTAAACTAACATGGAGCTCCTCACTCAGAAGGCTCAAAACTCCACAGCCAAACACAAGTTCAGCGCCCAAGCCATTTCCCGCTGCCATGGAAACCAAGTGCTCTGGCAAAATATATGTCTGAAAGCGGATGGGACACCTAGAGAACTCAGGGCGCTGGTCAATGACAACTGCCCGAAGCAGCAGCACAGCCCTTCCAGTGCCAAAACAACTCCACCTGCCTCATGAACTTCACATACCATCAGCTGTGCTAGCAGCGTTCTAGGAATCCCTGTTTGGTCACTTCTGCTCCAATGCCCATTGAGCCCAGTGTGATGGAATCAAGCAGGTTGGGCACCCACACTAAACTAACATGGAGCTAATTACACAAGCCGCTCAAAACTCCACAGCCAAACACAAGTTCAGCGCCCAAGCCATTTCCCGCTGCCATGGAAACCAAGTGCTCTGGCACCACATATGTCTGAAAGTGGATATGACACCTAAGGAACTCAGGTCGCTGGTCAATGGCAACTACCCAAAGCAGCAGCACAGCTCTTCCAGTGCCAAAACAACTCCACCTGCCTCATGAACTTCACATACCATCAGCTGTGCTAGCAGCTCTCTAGGAAACCCTGTTTGGACACTTCCGGTCCAAAGCCCATTGAGCCCAGAGTGATGGAATCAAGCAGGTTGAGCACCCACACTAAACTAACATGGAGCTCCTCACTCAGAAGGCTCAAAACTCCACAGCCAAATAGAAGTTCAGCGCCCAAGCCATTTCCCGCTGCCATGAAAACCAAGTGCTCTGCCACCACATAGGTCTGAAAGTGGATAGGACACCTAGGCAACTCAGGGCGGTGGTGAATGGCAACTGCCCGAAGCAGCAGCACAGCTCTTCCAGTGCCAAAACAACTCCACCTGCCTCATCAACTTCATATACCATCAGCTGTGCTCGCAGATATTTTGGAAACCCTGTTTGGAAACTTCCGGTCCAATGCCCATTGAGCCCAGGGGGATGGAATCAAGCAGGGAGAGCAAACACACTAAACTAACATGGAGCTCCTCACTGAAGCCGCTCAAAACTCCACAGCCAAATACAAGTTCAGCGCCCAAGCCATTTCCCGCTTCCATGGAAACCAAGTGCTCTGGCACCACATATGTCTGAAAGTGGATATGACACCTAGGGAACTCAGGGCACTGGTGAATGGCAACTGCCCGAAGCAGCTGCACAGCTCTTTCAGGGCCAAAACAACTCCACCTGCCTCATGAACTTCACATACCATCAGCTGTGCTAGCAGCGTTCTAGGAAACCCTGTTTGGTCACATCTGGTCCAATGCTCATTGAGCCCAGTGGGATGGAATCAAGCAGGTTAGGCACCCACACGAAACTAGCATGGAGCTCCTCACTCAAGCCGCTCAAACCTCCACAGCCAAACACAAGTTCAGCGCCCAAGCCATTTCCCGCTGCCATGGAAACCAAGTGCTCTGGCACCACATAGGTCTGAAAGTGGATATGACACCTAAGGAACTCAGGGCGCTGGTCAATGGCAACTGCCCGAAGCAGCAGCACAGCTCTTCCAGTGCCAAAACAACTCCACCTGCCTCATGAACTTCACATACCATCAGCTGTGCTAGCAGCGTTCTAGGAAACCCTGTTTGGTCACTTCTGCTCCAATGCCCATTGAGCCCAGTGTGGCGGAATCAAGCAGGGTGAGCACCCACACTAAACTAACATGGAGCTAATTACACAAGCCGCTCAAAACTCCACAGCCAAACACAAGTACAGCGCCCAAGCCATTTCCCGCTGCCATGGAAACCAAGTGCTCTGGCACCACATATGTCTGAAAGTGGATATGACACCTAGGGAACTCAGGGCGGTGGTCAATGGCAACTGCCCGAAGCAGCAACACAGCTCTTCCAGTGCCAAAACAACACCTGCCTCATGAACTTCACATACCATCAGCTGTGCTAGCAGCGTTCTAGGAAACCCTGTTTGGTCACATCTGGTCCTTTGCCATTGAGCCCAGAGTGATGGAATCAAGCAGGGTGAGCACCCACACTAAACTAACATGGAGCTCCTCACTCAGAAGGCTCAAAACTCCACAGCCAAAGACAAGTTCAGCGCCCAAGCCATTTCCCACTGGCATGGAAACCAAGTGCTCTGGCACCACATATGTCTAAAAGTGGATATGACACCTAGGGAACTCAGGGCGCTGGACAATGGCAACTGCCCGAAGAAGCAGCACAGCTCTTCCAGTGAAAAAACAACTCCACGTGCCGCATGAACTTCACATACCATCAGCTGTGCTAGCAGCGTTCTAGGAAACCCTGTTTGGTCACATCTGGTCCAATGCCCATTGAGCCCAGTGGGATGGAATCAAGTAGGGTGAGCACCCACACAAAACTAACATGGAGCTCCTCACTCAAGCCGCTCAAAACTCCACAGACAAACACAAGTTCAGCGCCCAAGCCATTTCCCGCTGCCATGGAAACCAAGGGCTCTGGCACCACATATGTCTGAAAGTGGATATGACACCTAGGGAACTCAGGGCACTGGAGAATGGCAACTGCCCGAAGCAGCAGCACAGCTCTTCCAGTACCTAAACAACTCCACCTGAATCATCAACTTCACATACCATAGCTGTGCTAGCAGCGTTTTAGGAAAAGCTGTTTGTTCACTTCCGGTCCAATGCCCATTTAGCCCAGTGGGATTGAATCAAGCAGGGTGAGCACCCACACTAAACTAACATGGAGCTCCTCACTCAAGCCGCTCAAAACTCCACAGCCAAACACAAGTTCAGCGCCCAAGCCATTTCCCGCTGCATGGAAACCAAGGGCTCTGGCACCACATATGTCTGAAAGTGCATATGACACCTAGGGAACTCAGGGCGCTGGTGAATGGCAACTGCCCGAAGCAGCAGCACAGCTCTTCCAGTGCCAAAACAACTCCACCTGCCTCATGATCTTCACATACTATCAGCTGTGCTCCCAGATATTTAGGAAACCCTTTATGGAAACTTCCGTTCCAATGCCCATTGAGAACAGTGGGATGGAATCAAGCAGGGTGAGCACCCACACGAAGCTAACATGGAGCTCCTCAATCAAGCAGCTCAAAACTCCACAGCCAAACACAAGTTCAGCGCCCAAGCCATTTCCCGCTGCCATGGAAACCAAGGGCTCTGGCACCACATATGTCTGAAAGTGGATAGGACACCTAGGCAACTCAGGGCGGTGGTGAATGGCAACTGCCCGAAGCAGCAGCACAGCTCTTCCAGTGCCAAAACAACTCCACCTGCCTCATGAACTTCACATACCATCAGCTGTGCTCCCAGATATTTAGGAAACCCTTTATGGAAACTACCGTTCCAATGCCCATTGAGACCATTGGGATGGAAACAAGCAGGTTGAGCAGGCACACGAAACTAACATGGAGCTCCTCACTCACGGCGCTCAAAACTCCACAGCCAAACACAAGTTCAGTGCCCAAGCCATTTCCCACTGCCATGGAAACCAAGTGCTCTGGCACCACATATGTCTGAAAGTGGATATGACACCTAGGGAACTCAGGGCGCTGGTCAATGGCAACTGCCCGAAGCAGCAGCACAGCTCTTCCAGTGCCAAAACAACTCCACCTGCCTCATGAACTTCACATACCATCAGCTGTGCCAGCAGTCTCTAGGAAAGCCTGTTTGGAAACTTCCGGTCCAATTCCAATTGTGCCCAGTGTGATGGAATCAAGCGGGGTGAGCACCCACAATAAACTAACATGGAGCTCCTCACTCAGAAGGCTCAAAACTCCACAGCCAAACACAAGTTCAGCGCCCAAGCCATTTCCCGCTGCCATGGAAACCAAGTGCTCTGGCACCACATATGTCTGAAAGTGCATATGACACCTAGGGAACTCAGGGCGGTGGTCAATGGCAACTGCCCGAAGCAGCAGCACAGCTCTTCCAGTGCCAAAACAACTCCACCTGCCTCATCAACTTCACATACCATAGCTGTGCTAGCAGCGTTTTAGGAAAAGCTGTTTGTTCACTCCGGTCCAATGCCCATTGAGCCCAGTGTGGCGGAATCAAGTAGGGTGAGCACCCACACTAAACTAACATGGAGCTCCTCACTCAAGGCGCTCAAAACTCCACAGCCAAATACAAGTTCAGCGCCCAAGCCATTTCCCGCTGCCATGGAAACCAAGTGCTCTGCCACCACATACGTCTGAAAGTGGATATGATATCTAGGCAACTCAGCGCGGTGGTGAATGGCAACTGCCCGAAGCAGCAGCACAGCTCTTCCAGTGCCAAAACAACTCCACCTGCCTCATGAACTTCACATACCATAGCTGTGGTAGCAGCGTTCTAGGAAAGCCTGTTTGGTCACTTCTGCTCCAATGCCCATTGAGCCCAGTGTGATGGAATCAAGCAGGTTGGGCACCCACACTAAACTAACATGGATCTAATTACACAAGCCGCTCAAAACTCCACAGCCAAACACAAGTAAAGCACCCAAGCCATTTCCCGCTGCCATGGAAACCAAGTGCTCTGGCACCACATATGTCTGAAAGTGGATATGACACCTAGGGAACTCAGGGCGCTGGTCAATGGCAACTACCCAAAGCAGCAGCACAGCTCTTCCAGTGCCAAAACAACTCCACCTGCCTCATGAACTTCACATACCATAGCTGTGCTAGCAGCTATCTAGGAAAATCTGTTTGGTCACTTCCGGTCCAATGCCCATTGAGCCCAGTGGGATGGAATCAAGCAGGGTGAGCACCCACACGAAACTAACATGGAGCTCCTCACTGAAGCCGCTCAAAACTCCACAGCCAAACACAAGTTCAGCGCCCAAGCCATTTCCCGCTGCCATGGAAACCAAGTGCTCTGCCACCACATATGTCTGAAAGTGGATATGACACCTAGGGAACTCAGGGCGGTGGTGAATGGCAACTGCCCGAAGCAGCAGCACAGCTCTTCCAGTGCCAAAACAACTCCACCTGCCTCATGAACTTCACATACCATCAGCTGTGCTAGCAGCGTTCTAGGAAACCCTGTTTGGTCACATCCGGTCCAATGCCCATTGAGCCCATTGTGAAGGAATCAAGAAGACCGATCATCCACACTAAACTAACATGGAGCTCCTCACTCAGAAGGCTCAAAACTCCACAGCCAAACACAAGTTCAGCGCCCAAGCCATTTCCCGCTGCCATGGAAACCAAGTGCTCTGGCAAAATATATGTCTGAAAGCGGATGGGACACCTAGAGAACTCAGGGCGCTGGTCAATGACAACTGCCCGAAGCAGCAGCACAGCCCTTCCAGTGCCAAAACAACTCCACCTGCCTCATGAACTTCACATACCATCAGCTGTGCTAGCAGCGTTCTAGGAATCCCTGTTTGGTCACTTCTGCTCCAATGCCCATTGAGCCCAGTGTGATGGAATCAAGCAGGTTGGGCACCCACACTAAACTAACATGGAGCTAATTACACAAGCCGCTCAAAACTCCACAGCCAAACACAAGTTCAGCGCCCAAGCCATTTCCCGCTGCCATGGAAACCAAGTGCTCTGGCACCACATATGTCTGAAAGTGGATATGACACCTAAGGAACTCAGGTCGCTGGTCAATGGCAACTACCCAAAGCAGCAGCACAGCTCTTCCAGTGCCAAAACAACTCCACCTGCCTCATGAACTTCACATACCATCAGCTGTGCTAGCAGCTCTCTAGGAAACCCTGTTTGGACACTTCCGGTCCAAAGCCCATTGAGCCCAGAGTGATGGAATCAAGCAGGTTGAGCACCCACACTAAACTAACATGGAGCTCCTCACTCAGAAGGCTCAAAACTCCACAGCCAAATAGAAGTTCAGCGCCCAAGCCATTTCCCGCTGCCATGAAAACCAAGTGCTCTGCCACCACATAGGTCTGAAAGTGGATAGGACACCTAGGCAACTCAGGGCGGTGGTGAATGGCAACTGCCCGAAGCAGCAGCACAGCTCTTCCAGTGCCAAAACAACTCCACCTGCCTCATCAACTTCATATACCATCAGCTGTGCTAGCAGCTGTCTGGGAAAACCTGTTTGGTTACTTCCGGTCCAATGCCCATTGAGCCCAGGGGGATGGAATCAAGCAGGGAGAGCAAACACACTAAACTAACATGGAGCTCCTCACTGAAGCCGCTCAAAACTCCACAGCCAAATACAAGTTCAGCGCCCAAGCCATTTCCCGCTTCCATGGAAACCAAGTGCTCTGGCACCACATATGTCTGAAAGTGGATATGACACCTAGGGAACTCAGGGCACTGGTGAATGGCAACTGCCCGAAGCAGCTGCACAGCTCTTTCAGGGCCAAAACAACTCCACCTGCCTCATGAACTTCACATACCATCAGCTGTGCTAGCAGCGTTCTAGGAAACCTTGTTTGGTCACATCTGGTCCAATGCTCATTGAGCCCAGTGGGATGGAATCAAGCAGGTTAGGCACCCACACGAAACTAGCATGGAGCTCCTCACTCAAGCCGCTCAAACCTCCACAGCCAAACACAAGTTCAGCGCCCAAGCCATTTCCCGCTGCCATGGAAACCAAGTGCTCTGGCACCACATAGGTCTGAAAGTGGATATGACACCTAAGGAACTCAGGGCGCTGGTCAATGGCAACTGCCCGAAGCAGCAGCACAGCTCTTCCAGTGCCAAAACAACTCCACCTGCCTCATGAACTTCACATACCATCAGCTGTGCTAGCAGCGTTCTAGGAAACCCTGTTTGGTCACTTCTGCTCCAATGCCCATTGAGCCCAGTGTGGCGGAATCAAGCAGGGTGAGCACCCACACTAAACTAACATGGAGCTAATTACACAAGCCGCTCAAAACTCCACAGCCAAACACAAGTACAGCGCCCAAGCCATTTCCCGCTGCCATGGAAACGAAGTGCTCTGGCACCACATATGTCTGAAAGTGGATATGACACCTAGGGAACTCAGGGCGGTGGTCAATGGCAACTGCCCGAAGCAGCAACACAGCTCTTCCAGTGCCAAAACAACACCTGCCTCATGAACTTCACATACCATCAGCTGTGCTAGCAGCGTTCTAGGAAACCCTGTTTGGTCACATCTGGTCCTTTGCCATTGAGCCCAGAGTGATGGAATCAAGCAGGGTGAGCACCCACACTAAACTAACATGGAGCTCCTCACTCAGAAGGCTCAAAACTCCACAGCCAAAGACAAGTTCAGCGCCCAAGCCATTTCCCACTGGCATGGAAACCAAGTGCTCTGGCACCACATATGTCTAAAAGTGGATATGACACCTAGGGAACTCAGGGCGCTGGACAATGGCAACTGCCCGAAGAAGCAGCACAGCTCTTCCAGTGAAAAAACAACTCCACGTGCCGCATGAACTTCACATACCATCAGCTGTGCTAGCAGCGTTCTAGGAAACCCTGTTTGGTCACATCTGGTCCAATGCCCATTGAGCCCAGTGGGATGGAATCAAGTAGGGTGAGCACCCACACAAAACTAACATGGAGCTCCTCACTCAAGCCGCTCAAAACTCCACAGACAAACACAAGTTCAGCGCCCAAGCCATTTCCCGCTGCCATGGAAACCAAGGGCTCTGGCACCACATATGTCTGAAAGTGGATATGACACCTAGGGAACTCAGGGCACTGGAGAATGGCAACTGCCCGAAGCAGCAGCACAGCTCTTCCAGTACCTAAACAACTCCACCTGAATCATCAACTTCACATACCATAGCTGTGCTAGCAGCGTTTTAGGAAAAGCTGTTTGTTCACTTCCGGTCCAATGCCCATTTAGCCCAGTGGGATTGAATCAAGCAGGGTGAGCACCCACACTAAACTAACATGGAGCTCCTCACTCAAGCCGCTCAAAACTCCACAGCCAAACACAAGTTCAGCGCCCAAGCCATTTCCCGCTTCCATGGAAACCAAGTGCTCTGGCACCACATATGTCTGAAAGTGCATATGACACCTAGGGAACTCAGGGCGCTGGACAATGGCAACTGCCCGAAGCAGCAGCACAGCTCTTCCAGTGCCAAAACAACTCCACCTGCCTCATGAACTTCACATACCATAGCTGTGGTAGCAGCGTTCTAGGAAACCCTGTTTGGTCACTTCCGGTCCAATGCCCATTGAGCCCAGAGTGATGGATTAAATCAAGCAGGGTGAGCACCCACACTAAACTAACATGGAGCTCCTCACTCAAGGCGCTCCAAACTCCACAGCCAAACACAAGTTCAGCGCCCAAGCCATTTCCCGCTGCATGGAAACCAAGGGCTCTGGCACCACATATGTCTGAAAGTGCATATGACACCTAGGGAACTCAGGGCGCTGGTGAATGGCAACTGCCCGAAGCAGCAGCACAGCTCTTCCAGTGCCAAAACAACTCCACCTGCCTCATGATCTTCACATACTATCAGCTGTGCTCCCAGATATTTAGGAAACCCTTTATGGAAACTTCCGTTCCAATGCCCATTGAGAACAGTGGGATGGAATCAAGCAGGGTGAGCACCCACACGAAGCTAACATGGAGCTCCTCAATCAAGCAGCTCAAAACTCCACAGCCAAACACAAGTTCAGCGCCCAAGCCATTTCCCGCTGCCATGGAAACCAAGGGCTCTGGCACCACATATGTCTGAAAGTGGATAGGACACCTAGGCAACTCAGGGCGGTGGTGAATGGCAACTGCCCGAAGCAGCAGCACAGCTCTTCCAGTGCCAAAACAACTCCACCTGCCTCATGAACTTCACATACCATCAGCTGTGCTCCCAGATATTTAGGAAACCCTTTATGGAAACTACCGTTCCAATGCCCATTGAGACCATTGGGATGGAAACAAGCAGGTTGAGCAGGCACACGAAACTAACATGGAGCTCCTCACTCACGGCGCTCAAAACTCCACAGCCAAACACAAGTTCAGTGCCCAAGCCATTTCCCACTGCCATGGAAACCAAGTGCTCTGGCACCACATATGTCTGAAATTTTATATGTCACTTGGGGATCTCAGGGCGGTGGTCAATGGCAACTGCCCGAAGCAGCAGCACAGCTCTTCCAGTGCCAAAACAACTCCACCTGCCTCATGAACTTCACATACCATCAGCTGTGCTAGCAGCTGTCTAGGTAACCATGTTTAGTAACTTCCGCTCCAATGCCCATTAAGCCCAGTGGGATGAAATCAAGCAGGGTGAGCACCCACACTAAACTAACATGGAACTAATTACCCAAGGCGCTCAAAACTCCACAGCCAAACACAAGTTCAGCGTCCAAGCCATTTCCCACTGCCATGGAAACCAAGTGCTCTGGCAAAATATATGTCTGAAAGCGGATGTGACACCTAGGGAGCTAAGGGCGGTGATGAATGGCAACTGCCCGAAGCAGCAGCACAGCTCTTCCAGTGGCAAAACAACTCCACCTGCCTCATGAACTTCACATACCATCAGCTGTGCTAGCAGCTCTCCAGGAAACATTGTTGTGTCGGGTCACTTCCTGTCCAATGCCCATTGAGCCCAGAGTGATGGAATCAAGTAGGTGGAACACCCACACTAAACTAACATGGAGCTCCTCACTCAAGCCCCTCAAAACTCCACAGCCAAACACAAGTTCAGCGCCCAAGCCATTTCCCACTGTCATGGAAACCAAGTGCTCTGGCACCACATATGTCTGAAAGTGCATATGACACCTAGGGAACTCAGGGCGGTGGTGAATGGCAACCGCCCGAAGCAGCAGCACAGCTCTTCCAGTGCCAAAACAACTCCACCTGCCTCATGAACTTCACATACCAACAGCTGTATTAGCAGCAGTCTAGGAAAACCCTGTTTGTTCACTTTCGGTCCAATGCCCATTGAGCCCAGTGTGATGGAATCATGCAGGGTGAGCACCCACACGAAATTAAGATGGAGCTCCTCACTCAAGGCACTCAAAACTCCACAGCCAAACACAAGTTCAGCGCCCAAACCATTTCCCACTGCCATGGAAACCAAGTGCTCTGGCACCACATAGGTCTGAAAGTGGATATGACACCTAGCAACTCATGGCGGTGGTAAATGGCAACTGCCCGAAGCAGCAGCACAGCCCTTAAAGTGCCAAAACAACTCCACCTGCCTCATGAACTTCAAATACCATAGCTGTGGTAGCAGCGTTCTAGGAAACCCTGTTTGGTCACTTCCGGTCCAATGCCCATTGAGCTCAGTGGGATGGAACCAAGCACGTTGAACACATACACTAAACTAACATGAAGCTCCTCACTCAAGGCACTCAAAACTCCACAGCCAAACACAAGTTCAGCGCCCAAGCCATTTCCCGCTGCCATGGAAATCAAGTGCTCTGGCACCACATATGTCTAAAAGTGGATATGTCACCTAGGGAACTCAGGGCAGTGGTCAATGGCAACTGCCCGAAGCAGCAGCACAGCTCTTCCAGTGCCAAAACAACTCCACCTGCCTCATCAACTTCACATACCATAGCTGTGCTAGCAGCGTTTTAGGAAAAGCTGTTTGTTCACTTCCTGTCCAATGCCCATTGAGCCCACAGTGATTGAATCAAGTAGGGTGAGCACCCACACTAAACTAACATGGAGCTCCTCACTCAAGGCACTCAAAACTCCACAGCCAAATACAAGTTCAGCGCCCAAGCCATTTCCCGCTGCCATGGAAACCAAGTGCTCTGGCACCACATATGTCTGACAGTGGATATGATATCTAGGGAACTCAGGACGGTGGTGAATGGCAACTGCCCGAAGCAGCAGCACAGCTCTTCCAGTGCCAAAACAACTCCACCTGCCTCATGAACTTCACATACCATAGCTGTGGTAGCAGCGTTCTAGGAAAGCCTGTTTGGTCACTTCCGGTCCAATGCCCATTTAGCCCAGTGGGATGGAATCAAGCAGGGTGAGCACCCACACGAAACTAACATGGAGCTCCTCACTCAAGCCGCTCAAAACTCCACAGACAAACACAAGTTCAGCGAACAAGCCATTTCCCGCTGCCATGGAAACCAAGTGCTCTGGCACCAAATAGGTCTGAAAGTGGATATGACACCTAGGGAACTCAGGACGGTGGTGAATGGCAACTGCCCGAAGCAGCAGCACAGCTCTTCCAGTGTCAAAACAACTCCACCTGCCTCATGAACTTCACATACCATCAGCTGTGCTAGCAGCTGTCTGGGATAACCTGTTTGGTTACTTCCATTCCAATGCCCATTGAGCCCAGGGGGATGGAATCAAGCAGGGTGAGCAAACACACTAAACTAACATGGAGCTCCTCACTGAAGCCCCTCAAAACTCCACAGCCAAACACAAGTTCAGCACCCAAGCCATTTCCCGCTGCCATGGAAACCAACTGCTCTGGCACCACATATGTCTGACAGTGGATATGATATCTAGGGAACTCAGGACGGTGGTGAATGGCAACTGCCCGAAGCAGCAGCACAGCTCTTCCAGTGCCAAAACAACTCCACCTGCCTCATGAACTTCACATACCATCAGCTGTGCTAGCAGCGTTCTAGGAAACCCTGTTTGGTCAGTTCTACTCCAATGCCCATTGAGCCCAGTGTGATGGAATCAAGCAGGTTGGGCACCCACACTAAACTAACATGGAGCTAATTACACAAGCCGCTCAAAACTCCACAGCCAAACACAAGTTCAGCGCCCAAGCCATTTCCCGCTGCCATGGAAACCAAGTGCTCTGGCACCACATATGTCTGAAAGTGGATATGACACCTAGGGAACTCAGGGCGCTGGTCAATGGCAACTACCCAAAGCAGCAGCACAGCTCTTCCAGTGCCAAAACAACTCCACCTGCCTCATGAACATCACATACCATCAGCTGTGCTAGCAGCTCTCTAGGAAACCCTGTTTGGTCACTTCTGCTCCAATGCCCATTGAGCCCAGAGTGATGGAATCAAGCAGGTTGAGCACCCACACTAAACTAACATGGAGCTCCTCACTCAGAAGGCTCAAAACTCCACAGCCAAACAGAAGTTAAGCGCCCAAGCCATTTCCCGCTGCCATGAAAACCAAGTGCTCTGCCACCACTTAGGTCTGAAAGTGGATATGACACCTAGGGAACTCAGGGCGCTGGTCAATGGCAACTGCCCGAAGCAGCAGCACAGCTCTTCCAGTGCCAAAACAACTCCACCTGCCTCATGAACTTCACATACCATCAGCTGTGCTAGCAGCTGTCTGGGAAAACCTGTTTGGTTACTTCCGGTCCAATGCCCATTGAGCCCAGGGGGATGGAATCAAGCAGGGTGAGCAAACACACGAAACTAACATGGAGCTCCTCACTCAAGGCGCTCAAAACTGCACAGCCAAACACAAATTTGGTGCCCAAGCCATTTCCCGCTGCCATGGAAACCAAATGATCTGGCACCACATATGTCTGAAAGTGGATATGATATCTAGGGAACTCAGGGCGCTGGTGAATGGCAACTGCCCGAAGCAGCAGCACAGCTCTTCCAGTGCCAAAACAACTCCACCTGCCTCATGAACTTCACACACCATCAGCTGTGCTAGCAGGCTCTAGGAAAGCCTGGTTGGAAACTTACGGTCCAATGCCAATTGTGCCCAGTGTGATGGAATCAAGCAGGGTGAGCACCCACAATAAACTAACATGGAGCTCCTCACTCAGAAGGCTCCAAACTCCACAGCCAAACACAAGTTCAGCGCCCAAGCCATTTCCCGCTGCCATGGAAACCAAGTGCTCTGGCACCACATATGTCTGAAAGTGCATATGACACCTAGGGAACTCAGGGCAGTGGTCAATGGCAACTGCCCGAAGCAGCAGCACAGCTCTTCCAGTGCCAAAACAACTCCACCTGCCTCATCAACTTCACATACCATAGCTGTGCTAGCAGCGTTTTAGGAAAAGCTGTTTGTTCATTTCCTGTCCAATGCCCATTGAGCCCACAGTGATTGAATCAAGTAGGGTGAGCACCCACACTAAACTAACATGGAGCTCCTCACTCAAGGCACTCAAAACTCCACAGCCAAATACAAGTTCAGCGCCCAAGCCATTTCCCGCTGCCATGGAAACCAAGTGCTCTGGCACCACATATGTCTGACAGTGGATATGATATCTAGGGAACTCAGGACGGTGGTGAATGGCAACTGCCCGAAGCAGCAGCACAGCTCTTCCAGTGCCAAAACAACTCCACCTGCCTCATGAACTTCACATACCATAGCTGTGGTAGCAGCGTTCTAGGAAAGCCTGTTTGGTCACTTCCGGTCCAATGCCCATTGAGCCCAGGGGGATGGAATCAAGCAGGGTGAGCACCCACACGAAACTAACATGGAGCTCCTCACTCAAGGCGCTCAAAACTCCACAGACAAACACAAGTTCAGCGCCCAAGCCATTTCCCGCTGCCATGGAAACCAAGTGCTCTGGCACCAAATAGGTCTGAAAGTGGATATGACACCTAGGGAACTCAGGACGGTGGTGAATGGCAACTGCCCGAAGCAGCAGCACAGCTCTTCCAGTGTCAAAACAACTCCACCTGCCTCATGAACTTCACATACCATCAGCTGTGCTAGCAGCTGTCTGGGATAACCTGTTTGGTTACTTCCGGTCCAATGCCCATTTAGCCCAGTGGGATGGAATCAAGCAGGGTGAGCACCCACAAGAAACTAACATGGAGCTCCTCACTCAAGGCGCTCAAAACTCCACAGACAAACACAAGTTCAGCACCCAAGCCATTTCCCGCTGCCATGGAAACCAACTGCTCTGGCACCACATATGTCTGACAGTGGATATGATATATAGGGAACTCAGGGCGGTGGTGAATGGCAACTGCCCGAAGCAGCAGCACAGCTCTTCCAGTGCCAAAACAACTCCACCTGCCTCATGAACTTCACATACCATCAGCTGTGCTAGCAGCGTTCTAGGAAACCCTGTTTGGTCAGTTCTGCTCCAATGCCCATTGAGCCCAGTGTGATGGAATCAAGCAGGTTGGGCACCCACACTAAACTAACATGGAGCTAATTACACAAGCCGCTCAAAACTCCACAGCCAAACACAAGTTCAGCGCCCAAGCCATTTCCCGCTGCCATGGAAACCAAGTGCTCTGGCACCACATATGTCTGAAAGTGGATATGACACCTAGGGAACTCAGGGCGCTGGTCAATGGCAACTACCCAAAGCAGCAGCACAGCTCTTCCAGTGCCAAAACAACTCCACCTGCCTCATGAACATCACATACCATCAGCTGTGCTAGCAGCTCTCTAGGAAACCCTGTTTGGTCACTTCTGCTCCAATGCCCATTGAGCCCAGAGTGATGGAATCAAGCAGGTTGAGCACCCACACTAAACTAACATGGAGCTCCTCACTCAGAAGGCTCAAAACTCCACAGCCAAACAGAAGTTAAGCGCTCAAGCCATTTCCCGCTGCCATGAAAACCAAGTGCTCTGCCACCACTTAGGTCTGAAAGTGGATATGACACCTAGGGAACTCAGGGCGGTGGTGAATGGCAACTGCCCGAAGCAGCAGCACAGCTCTTCCAGTGCCAAAACTACTCCACCTGCCACATGAACTTCACATACCATCAGCTCTGCTTGCAGCTGTCTAGGAAACCCTGTTTGGTCACTTCCGGTCCACTGCCCATTGAGCCCAGGGTGATGGAATCAAGCAGGGTGAGCACCCACACGAAACTAACATGGACCTCCTCACTGAAGCCGCTCAAAACTCCACAGCCAAACACAAGTTCAGTGCCCAAGCCATTTCCCGCTGCCATGGAAACCAAGTGCTCTGGCACCACATGTCTGAAAGTGGATATGACACCTAGGGAACTCAGGGCGCTGGTCAATGGCAACTGCCCGAAGCAGCAGCACAGCTCTTCCAGTGCCAAAACAACTCCACCTGCCTCATGAACTTCACATACCATCAGCTGTGCTAGCAGCTGTCTGGGAAAACCTGTTTGGTTACTTCCGGTCCAATGCCCATTGAGCCCAGGGGGATGGAATCAAGCAGGGTGAGCAAACACACGAAACTAACATGGAGCTCCTCACTCAAGGCGCTCAAAACTGCACAGCCAAACACAAATTTGGTGCCCAAGCCATTTCCCGCTGCCATGGAAACCAAATGATCTGGCACCACATATGTCTGAAAGTGGATATGATATCTAGGGAACTCAGGGCGCTGGTGAATGGCAACTGCCCGAAGCAGCAGCACAGCTCTTCCAGTGCCAAAACAACTCCACCTGCCTCATGAACTTCACACACCATCAGCTGTGCTAGCAGGCTCTAGGAAAGCCTGGTTGGAAACTTACGGTCCAATGCCAATTGTGCCCAGTGTGATGGAATCAAGCAGGGTGAGCACCCACAATAAACTAACATGGAGCTCCTCACTCAGAAGGCTCCAAACTCCACAGCCAAACACAAGTTCAGCGCCCAAGCCATTTCCCGCTGCCATGGAAACCAAGTGCTCTGGCACCACATATGTCTGAAAGTGCATATGACACCTAGGGAACTCAGGGCAGTGGTGAATGGCAACTGCCCGAAGCAGCAGCACAGCTCTTCCAGTGCCAAAACAACTCCACCTGCCTCATCAACTTCACATACCATAGCTGTGCTAGCAGCGTTTTAGGAAAAGCTGTTTGTTCATTTCCTGTCCAATGCCCATTGAGCCCACAGTGATTGAATCAAGTAGGGTGAGCACCCACACTAAACTAACATGGAGCTCCTCACTCAAGGCACTCAAAACTCCACAGCCAAATACAAGTTCAGCGCCCAAGCCATTTCCCGCTGCCATGGAAACCAAGTGCTCTGGCACCACATATGTCTGACAGTGGATATGATATCTAGGGAACTCAGGACGGTGGTGAATGGCAACTGCCCGAAGCAGCAGCACAGCTCTTCCAGTGCCAAAACAACTCCACCTGCCTCATGAACTTCACATACCATAGCTGTGGTAGCAGCGTTCTAGGAAAGCCTGTTTGGTCACTTCCGGTCCAATGCCCATTTAGCCCAGTGGGATGGAATCAAGCAGGGTGAGCACCCACACGAAACTAACATGGAGCTCCTCACTCAAGGCGCTCAAAACTCCACAGACAAACACAAGTTCAGCGCCCAAGCCATTTCCCGCTGCCATGGAAACCAAGTGCTCTGGCACCAAATAGGTCTGAAAGTGGATATGACACCTAGGGAACTCAGGACGGTGGTGAATGGCAACTGCCCGAAGCAGCAGCACAGCTCTTCCAGTGTCAAAACAACTCCACCTGCCTCATGAACTTCACATACCATCAGCTGTGCTAGCAGCTGTCTGGGATAACCTGTTTGGTTACTTCCGGTCCAATGCCCATTGAGCCCAGGGGGATGGAATCAAGCAGGTTGAGCACCCACACTAAACTAACATGGAGCTCCTCACTGAAGCCGCTCAAAACTCCACAGCCAAACACAAGTTCAGCACCCAAGCCATTTCCCGCTGCCATGGAAACCAACTGCTCTGGCACCACATATGTCTGACAGTGGATATGATATATAGGGAACTCAGGGCGGTGGTGAATGGCAACTGCCCGAAGCAGCAGCACAGCTCTTCCAGTGCCAAAACAACTCCACCTGCCTCATGAACTTCACATACCATCAGCTGTGCTAGCAGCGTTCTAGGAAACCCTGTTTGGTCAGTTCTGCTCCAATGCCCATTGAGCCCAGTGTGATTGAATCAAGCAGGTTGGGCACCCACACTAAACTAACATGGAGCTAATTACACAAGCCGCTCAAAACTCCACAGCCAAACACAAGTTCAGCGCCCAAGCCATTTCCCGCTGCCATGGAAACCAAGTGCTCTGGCACCACATATGTCTGAAAGTGGATATGACACCTAGGGAACTCAGGGCGCTGGTCAATGGCAACCACCCAAAGCAGCAGCACAGCTCTTCCAGTGCCAAAACAACTCCACCTGCCTCATGAACATCACATACCATCAGCTGTGCTAGCAGCTCTCTAGGAAACCCTGTTTGGTCACTTCTGCTCCAATGCCCATTGAGCCCAGAGTGATGGAATCAAGCAGGTTGAGCACCCACACTAAACTACCATGGAGCTCCTCACTCAGAAGGCTCAAAACTCCACAGCCAAACAGAAGTTAAGCGCCCAAGCCATTTCCCGCTGCCATGAAAACCAAGTGCTCTGCCACCACTTAGGTCTGACAGTGGATATGACACCTAGGGAACTCAGGGCGGTGGTGAATGGCAACTGCCCGAAGCAGCAGCACAGCTCTTCCAGTGCCAAAACTACTCCACCTGCCACATGAACTTCACATACCATCAGCTCTGCTTGCAGCTGTCTAGGAAACCCTGTTTGGTCACTTCCGGTCCACTGCCCATTGAGCCCAGGGTGATGGAATCAAGCAGGGTGAGCACCCACACGAAACTAACATGGACCTCCTCACTGAAGCCGCTCAAAACTCCACAGCCAAACACAAGTTCAGTGCCCAAGCCATTTCCCGCTGCCATGGAAACCAAGTGCTCTGGCACCACATGTCTGAAAGTGGATATGACACCTAGGGAACTCAGGGCGCTGGTCAATGGCAACTGCCCGAAGCAGCAGCACAGCTCTTCCAGTGCCAAAACAACTCCACCTGCCTCATGAACTTCACATACCATCAGCTGTGCTAGCAGCTGTCTGGGAAAACCTGTTTGGTTACTTCCAGTCCAATGCCCATTGAGCCCAGGGGGATGGAATCAAGCAGGGTGAGCAAACACACGAAACTAACATGGACCTCCTCCCTGAAGCCGCTCAAAACTCCACAGCCAAACACAAGTTCAGCGCCCAAGCCATTTCCCGCTGCCATGGAAACCAAATGATCTGGCACCACATATGTCTGAAAGTGGATATGATATCTAGGGAACTCAGGGCGCTGGTGAATGGCAACTGCCCGAAGCAGCAGCACAGCTCTTCCAGTGCCAAAACAACTCCACCTGCCTCATCAACTTCACATATCATAGCTGTGCTAGCAGCGTTTTAGGAAAAGCTGTTTGTTCACTTCCTGTCCAATGCCCATTGAGCCCAGAGTGATTGAATCAAGTAGGGTGAGCACCCACACGAAACTAACATGGAGGTCCTCACTCAAGGCGCTCAAAACTCCACAGCCAAACACAAGTTCAGCACCCAAACCATTTCCCACTGCCATGGAAACCAAGTGCTCTGACACCACATATGTCTGAAAGTGGATATGACACCTAGGGAACTCAGGGCGGTGGTGAATAGCAACTGCCCGAAGCAGCAGCACAGCTCTTCCAGTGCCAAAACAACTCCACCTGCCTCATGAACTTCACATACCATCAGCTGTGCTAGCAGCGTTCTAGGAAACCCTGTTTGGTCACTTCTGCTCCAATGCCCATTGAGCCCAGTGTGATGGAATCAAGCAGGTTGGGCACCCACACTAAACTAACATGGAGCTAATTACACAAGCCGCTCAAAACTCCACAGCCAAACACAAGTTCAGCGCCCAAGCCATTTCCCGCTGCCATAGAAACCAAGTGCTCTGCCACCACATATATCTGAAAGTGGATATGACACCTAGGGAATTCAGGGCGCTGGTCAATGGCAACTACCAAAAGCAGCAGCACAGCTCTTCCAGTGCCAAAACAACTCCACCTGCCTCATGAACTTCACATACCATAGCTGTGCTAGCAGCGTTTTAGGAAACCCTGTTTGGTCATATCCGGTCCAATGCCCATTGAGCCCAGAGTGATGGAATCAAGCAGGGTGAGCACCTACACTAAACTAACATGGAGCTCCTCACACAAGCCGCTCCAAACTCCACAGCCAAACACAAGTTCAGCGCCCAAGCCATTTCCCGCTGCCATGGAAACCAAGTGCTCTGGCAGCATATATGTTTGAAAGTGGATATGACACCTAGGGAACACAGGGCGCTGGTCAATGGCAACTGCCCGAAGCAGCAGCACAGCTCTACCAGCGCCAAACAACTCCACCTGCCTCATGAACTTCACATACCACCAGCTGTGCTAGCAGCGTTTTAGGAAAAGCTGTTTGTTCACTTCCTGTCCAATGCCCATTGAGCCCAGAGTGATGGAATCAAGTAGGGTGAGCACCCACTAAAATAACCTGGAGGTCCTCACTCAAGGCACTCAAAACTCCACAGCCAAACACAAGTTCAGCGCCCAAGCCATTTCCCGCTGCCATGGAAACCAAGTGCTCTGGCACCACATATGTCTGAAAGTGCATATGACACCTAGGGAACTCAGGGCGGTGGTGAATGGCAACCGCCCGAAGCAGCAGCACAGCTCTTCCAGTGCCAAAACAACTCCACCTGCCTCATGAACTTCACATACCATCAGCTGTGGTAGCAGCTGTCTGGGATAACCTGTTTGGTTACTTCCGGTCCAATGCCCATTGAGCCCAGGGGGATGGAATCAAGCAGGGTGAGCAATCACACGAAACTAACATGGACCTCCTCACTGAAGCTGCTCAAAACTCCACAGCCAAACACAAGTTCAGCGCCCAAGCCATTTCCCGCTGCCATGGAAACCAAATGATCTGGCACCACATATGTCTGACAGTGGATATGATATCTAGGGAAATCAGGGCGCTGGTGAATGGCAACTGCCCGAAGCAGCAGCACAGCCCTTCCAGTGCCAAAACAACTCCACCTGCCTCATGAACTTCACATACCATCAGCTGTGCTAGCAGTCTCGAGGAAAGCCTGTTTGGAAACTTCCGGTCCAATGCCAATTGTGCCCAGTGTGATGGAATCAAGCAGGGTGAGCACCCACAATAAACTAACATGGAGCTCCTCACTCAGAAGGCTCAAAACTCCACAGCCAAACACAAGTTCAGCGCCCAAGCCATTTCCCGCTGCCATGGAAACCAAGTGCTCTGGCACCACATATGTCTGAAAGTGCATATGACACCTAGGGAACACAGGGCGCTGGTCAATGGCAACTGCCCGAAGCAGCAGCACAGCTCTTCCAGTGCCAAAACAACTCCACCTGCCTCATGAACTTCACATACCATCAGCTGTGCTAGCAGCTCTCTAGGAAACCCTGTTTGGTCACATCCGGTCCAATGCCCATTGAGCCCATTGTGATGGAATCAAGCAGGGTGAGCACCCACACTAAACTAACATGGAGCTCCTCACTCAGAAGGCTCAAAACTCCACAGCCAAACACAAGTTCAGCGCCCAAGCCATTTCCCGCTGCCATGGAAACCAAGTGCTCTGGCACCAAATAGGTCTGAAAGTGGATATGACACCTAGGGAACTCAGGACGGTGGTGAATGGCAACTGCCCGAAGCAGCAGCACAGCTCTTCCAGTGTCAAAACAACTCCACCTGCCTCATGAACTTCACATACCATCAGCTGTGCTAGCAGCTGTCTGGAATAACCTGTTTGGTTACTTCCGGTCCAATGCCCATTGAGCCCAGGGGGATGGAATCAAGCAGGGTGAGCAAACACACGAAACTAACATGGAGCTCCTCACTGAAGCCGCTCAAAACTCCACAGCCAAACACAAGTTCAGCACCCAAGCCATTTCCCACTGCCATGGAAACCAAATGATCTGGCACCACATATGTCTGACAGTGGATATGATATCTAGGGAAATCAGGGCGGTGGTGAATGGCAACTGCCCGAAGCAGCAGCACAGCTCTTCCAGTGCCAAAACAACTCCACCTGCCTCATGAACTTCACATACCATCAGCTGTGCTAGCAGCGTTCTAGGAAACCCTGTTTGGTCAGTTCTGCTCTAATGCCCATTGAGCCCAGTGTGATGGAATCAAGCAGGTTGGGCACCCACACTAAACTAACATGGAGCTAATTACACAAGCCGCTAAAAACTCCACAGCCAAACACAAGTTCAGCGCCCAAGCCATTTCCCGCTGCCATGGAAACCAAGTGCTCTGGCACCACATATGTCTGAAAGTGGATATGACACCTAGGGAACTCAGGGCGCTGGTCAATGGCAACTACCCAAAGCAGCAGCACAGCTCTTCCAGTGCCAAAACAACTCCACCTGCCTCATGAACTTCACATACCATCAGCTGTGCTAGCAGCTCTCTAGGAAACCCTGTTTGGTCACTTCTGCTCCAATGCCCATTGAGCCCAGAGTGATGGAATCAAGCAGGTTGAGCACCCACACTAAACTAACATGGAGCTCCTCACTCAGAAGGCTCAAAACTCCACAGCCAAACAGAAGTTAAGCGCCCAAGCCATTTCCCGCTGCCATGAAAACCAAGTGCTCTGCCACCACTTAGGTCTGAAAGTGCATATGACACCTAGGGAACTCAGGGCGGTGGTGAATGGCAACTGCCCGAAGCAGCAGCACAGCTCTTCCAGTGCCAAAACAACTCCACCTGCCTCATCAACTTCACATACCATAGCTGTGCTAGCAGCGTTTTAGGAAAAGCTGTTTGTTCACTTCCTGTCCAATGCCCATTGAGCCCAGAGTGATTGAATCAAGTAGGGTGAGCACCCACACTAAAATAACCTGGAGGTCCTCACTCAAGGCGCTCAAAACTCCACAGCCAAATACAAGTTCAGCGCCCAAGCCATTTCCCGCTGCCATGGAAACCAAGTGCTCTGCCACCACATATGTCTGAAAGTGGATATGACACCTAGGGAACTCAGGGCACTGGTGAATGGCAACTGCCCGAAGCAGCTGCACAGCTCTTTCAGGGCCAAAACAACTCCACCTGCCTCATGAACTTCACATACCATCAGCTGTGCTAGCAGCTATCTGGGAAACCCTGTTTGGTCACTTCCGGTCCAATGCCCATTGAACCCAGTGGGATGGAATCAAGCAGGTTAGGCACCCACACGAAACTAACATGGAGCTCCTCACTCAAGCCGCTCAAACCTCCACAGCCAAACACAAGTTCAGGGCCCAAGCCATTTCCCGCTGACATGGAAACCAAGTGCTCTGGCACCACATAGGTCTGAAAGTGGATATGACACCTAAGGAACTCAGGGCGCTGGTCAATGGCAACTGAACGAAGCAGCAGCACAGCTCTTCCAGTGCCAAAACAACTCCACCTGCCTCATGAACTTCACATACCATCAGCTGTGCTAGCAGCGTTCTAGGAAACCCTGTTTGGCCAATTCTGCTCCAATGCCCATTGAGCCCAGTGTGATGGAATCAAGCAGGTTGGGCACCCACACTAAACTAACATGGAGCTAATTACACAAGCCGCTCAAAACTCCACAGCCAAACACAAGTTCAGCGCCCAAGCCATTTCCCGCTGCCATGGAAACCAAGTGCTCTGGCACCACATATGTCTGAAAGTGGATATGACACCTAGGGAACTCAGGGCGCTGGTCAATGGCAATTACCCAAAGCAGCAGCACAGCTCTTCCAGTGCCCAAACAACTCCACCTGCCTCATGAACTTCACATACCATCAGCTGTGCTAGCAGCTCTCTAGGAAACCCTGTTTGGTCACTTCTGCTCCAATGCCCATTGAGCCCAGAGTGATGGAATCAAGCAGGTTGAGCACCCACACTAAACTAACATGGAGCTCCTCACTCAGAAGGCTCAAAACTCCACAGCCAAACAGAAGTTAAGCGCCCAAGCCATTTCCCGCTGCCATGAAAACCAAGTGCTCTGCCACCACATATGTCTGAAAGTGGATATGACACCTAGGGAACTCAGGGCGCTGGTCAATGGCAACTGCCCGAAGCAGCAACACAGCTCTTCCAGTGCCAAAACAACTCCACCTGCCTCATGAACTTCACATACCATCAGCTGTGCTAGCAGCGTTCTAGGAAACCCTGTTTGGTCACATCTGGTCCAATGCCCATTGAGCCCATAGTGATGGAATCAAGCAGGGTGAGCACCCACACTAAACTAACATGGAGCTCCTCACTCAGAAGGCTCAAAACTCCACAGCCAAACAGAAGTTCAGCACCCAAGCCATTTCCACGCTGCCATGAAAACCAAGTGCTCTGCCACCACATAGGTCTGAAAGTGGATATGCCACCTAGGGAACTCAGGGCGGTGGTGAATGGCAACTGCCCAAAGCAGCAGCACAGCTCTTCCAGTGCCAAAACAACTCCACCTGCCTCATCAACTTCACATACCATAGCTGTGCTAGCAGCGTTTTAGGAAAAGCTGTTTGTTCACTTCCTGTCCAATGCCCATTGAGCCCAGAGTGATTGAATCAAGTAGGGTGAGCACCCACACTAAAATAACCTGGAGCTCCTCACTCAAGGCGCTCAAAACTCCACAGCCAAATACAAGTTCAGCGCCCAAGCCATTTCCCGCTGCCATGGAAACCAAGTGCTCTGGCACCACATATGTCTGACAGTGGATATGATATCTAGGGAACTCAGGGTGGTGGTCAATGACAACTGCCCGAAGCAGCAGCACAGCTCTTCCAGTGCCAAAACAACTCCACCTGCCTCATGAACTTCACATACCATCAGCTGTGGTAGCAGCTGTCTGGGAAAACCTATTTGGTCACTTCCGGTCCAATGCCCATTGAGCCCAGGGGGATGGAATCAAGCAGGGTGAGCAATCACACGAAACTAACATGGAGCTCCTCACTGAAGCTGCTCAAAACTCCACAGCCAAACACAAGTTCAGCGCCCAAGCCATTTCCCGCTGCCATGGAAACCAAATGATCTGGCACCACATGTGTCTGACAGTGGATATGATATCTAGGGAAATCAGGGCGCTGGTGAATGGCAACTGCCCGAAGCAGCAGCACAGCCCTTCCAGTGCCAAAACAACTCCACCTGCCTCATGAACTTCACATACCATCAGCTGTGCTAGCAGTCTCGAGGAAAGGCTGTTTGGAAACTTCCGGTCCAATGCCAATTGTGCCCAGTGTGATGGAATCAAGCAGGGTGAGCACCACAATAAACTAACATGGAGCTCCTCACTCAAGCCGCTCAAAACTCCACAGCCAAACACAAGTTCAGCGCCCAAGCCATTTCCCGCTGCCATGGAAACCAAGTGCTCTGGCACCAAATAGGTCTGAAAGTGGATATGACACCTAGGGAACTCAGGACGGTGGTGAATGGCAACTGCCCGAAGCAGCAGCACAGCTCTTCCAGTGTCAAAACAACTCCACCTGCCTCATGAACTTCACATACCATAATTGTGGTAGCAGCGTTCTAGGAAAGCCAGTTTGGTCACTTCCGGTCCAATGCCCATTGAGCCCAGTGGGATGGAATCAAGCAGGGTGAGCACCCACACGAAACTAACATGGAGCTCCTCACTCAAGGCGCTCAAAACTCCACAGCCAAACACAAGTTCAGCGCCCAAGCCATTTCCCGCTGCCATGGAAACCAAGTGCTCTGGCACCAAATAGGTCTGAAAGTGGATATGACACCTAGGGAACTCAGGACGGTGGTGAATGGCAACTGCCCGAAGCAGCAGCACAGCTCTTCCAGTGTCAAAACAACTCCACCTGCCTCATGAACTTCACATACCATCAGCTGTGCTAGCAGCTGTCTGGGATAACCTGTTTGGTTACTTCCGGTCCAATGCCCATTGAGCCCAGTGTGATGGAATCAAGCAGGGTGAGCAAACACACGAAACTAACATGCAGCTCCTCACTGAAGCCGCTCAAAACTCCACAGCCAAACACAAGTTCAGCACCCAAGCCATTTCCCGCTGCCATGGAAACCAAGTGCTCTGGCACCACATAGGTCTGAAAGTGGATATGACACCTAAGGAACTCAGGGCGCTGGTCAATGGCAACTGCCCGAAGCAGCAACACAGCTCTTCCAGTGCCAAAACAACTCCACCTGCCTGATGAACTTCACATACCATCAGCTGTGCTAGCAGCGTTCTAGGAAACCCTGTTTGGTCACTTCTGCTCCAATGCCCATTGAGCCCGTTGTGATGGAATCAAGCAGGTTGGGCACCCACACTAAACTAACATGGAGCTAATTACACAAGCCGCTCAAAACTCCACAGCCAAACACAAGTTCAGCGCCCAAGCCATTTCCCGCTGCCATGGAAACCAAGTGCTCTGCCACCACATATGTCTGAAAGTGGATATGACACCTAGGGAACTCAGGGCGCTGGTCAATGGCAACTGCCCGAAGCAGCAACACAGCTCTTCCAGTGCCAAAATAACTCCACCTGCCTCATGAACTTCACATACCATCAGCTGTGCTAGCAGCGTTCTAGGAAACCCTGTTTGGTCACATCTGGTCCTTTGCCCATTGAGCCCAGAGTGATGGAATCAAGCAGGGTGAGCACCCACACTAAACTAACATGGAGCTCCTCACTCAGAAGGCTCAAAACTCCACAGCCAAACACAAGTTCAGCGCCCAAGCCATTTCCCGCTGCCATGGAAACCAAGTGCTCTGGCACCACATATGTCTGAAAGTGGATATGACACCTAGGGAACTCAGGGCGCTGGACAATGGCAACTGCCCGAAGCAGCAGCACAGCTCTTCCAGTGCCAAAACAACTCCACCTGCCTCATCAACTTCACATACCATAGCTGTGCTAGCAGCGTTTTAGGAAAAGCTGTTTGTTCACTTCCTGTCCAATGCCCATTGAGCCCAGAGTGATTGAATCAAGTAGGGTGAGCACCCACTAAACTAACCTGGAGGTCCTCACTCAATGCGCTCAAAACTCCACAGCCAAATACACGTTCAGCGCCCAAGCCATTTCCTGCTGTCATGGAAACCAAGTGCTCTGGCACGACATATGTCTTACAGGGGATATGATATCTAGGAAACTCAGGGCGGTGGTCAATGGCAACTGCCCGAAGCAGCAGCACAGCTCTTCCAGTGCCAAAACAACTCCACCTGCCTCATGAACTTCACATAGCATAGCTGTGGTAGCAGCGTTCTAGGAAACCCTGTTTGGTCACTTCCGGTCCAATGTCCATTGAGCCCAGTGGGATTAAATCAAGCAGGGTGAGCACCCACACTAAACTAACCTTGAGGTCCTCACTCAAGGCGCTCAAAACTCCACAGACAAACACAAGTTCAGCACCCAAGCCATTTCCCGCTGCCATGGAAACCAAGTGCTCTGGCACCACATAGGTCTGACAGTGGATATGACACCTAGGGAACTCAGGGCGGTGGTGAATGGCAACTGCTCGAAGCAGCAGCACAGCTCTTCCAGTGCCAAAACAACTCCACCTGCCTCATGAACTTCACATACCATAGCTGTGCTAGCAGCGCTTTAGGAATAGCTGTTTGGTCACTTCCGGTCCAATGCCCATTGAGCCCAGAGTGATTGAATCAAGTAGGGTGAGCACCCACACTAAACTAACCTGGAGGTCCTCAATCAAGGCGCTCAAAACTCCACAGACAAACACAAGTTCATCTCCCAAGCCATTTCCCGCTGCCATGGAAACCAAATGCTCTGCCACCACATATGTCTGACAGTGGATATGATATCTAGAGAACTCAGGGCTGTGGTGAATGGCAACTGCCCAAAGCAGCGGCACAGCCCTTCCAGTGCCAAAACAACTCCACCTGCCTCATGAACTTCACATACCATCAGCTGTGCTCCCAGATATTTAGGAAACCCTTTATGGAAACTTCCGGTTAAATGCCCATTGAGAACAGTGGGATGGAATCAAGCAGGTTGAGCACCCACACGAAGCTAACATGGAGCTCCTCACTCAAGACGCTCAAAACTCCACAGCCAAACACAAGTTCAGCGCCCAAGCCAATTCCCGCTGCCATGGAAACCAAGTGCTTTGGCAGCACATATGTCTGAAAGTGGATAGGACACCTAGGCAACTCAGGGCGGTGGTGAATGGCAACTGCCCGAAGCAGCAGCACAGCTCTTCCAGTGCCAAAACAACTCCACCTGCCTCATGAACTTCACATACCATCAGCTGTATTAGCAGCTGTCTAATAAAAACCGGTTTGTTCACTTCCTGTCCAATGCCCATTGACCCCAGAGTGATGGAATCAAGCAGGTTGAG
The DNA here is from genome assembly GCF_030435755.1 of Ochotona princeps. Lineage (NCBI taxonomy): Eukaryota > Metazoa > Chordata > Mammalia > Lagomorpha > Ochotonidae > Ochotona > Ochotona princeps. The sequence continues at coordinate 25,993,167 of NC_080859.1, read as the reverse complement.
CAGGCACACGAAACTAACATGGAGCTCCTCACTCAAGGCACTCAAACCTCCACAGCCAAACACAAGTTCAGCGCCCAAGCCATTTCCCACTGCCATGGAAACCAAGTGCTCTGGCACCACATATGTCTGAAATGGATATGTCACCTGGGGAACTCAGGGCGCTGGTCAATGGCAACTGAACGAAGCAGCAGCACAGCTCTTCCAGTGCCAAAACAACTCCACCTGCCTCATGAACTTCACTTACCATCAGCTGTGGTAGCAGCGTTCTAGGAAACCCTGTTTGGTCACTTCCGGTCCAATGCCCATTGAGCCCAGTGGGATGAAATCAAGCAGGGTGAGCACCCACACTAAACTAACATGGAGCTCCTCACTCAAGCCGCTCAAAACTCCACAGCCAAACACAAGTTCAGCGCCCAAGCCATTTCCCGCTGCCATGGAAACCAAGTGCTCTGCCACCACATATGTCTGACAGTGGATATGACACCTAGGGAACTCAGGGCACTGGAGAATGGCAACTGCCCGAAGCAGCAGCACAGCTCTTCCAGTGCCTAAACAACTCCACCTGCCTCATCAACTTCACATACCATAGCTGTGCTAGCAGCGTTTTAGGAAAAGCTGTTTGTTCACTTCCGGTCCAATGCCCATTGAGCCCAGAGTGATTGAATCAAGTAGGGTGAGCACCCACACTAAACTAACATGGAGGTCCTCACTCAAGGCGCTCAAAACTCCACAGCCAACTACAAGTTCAGCGCCCAAGCCATTTCCCGCTGCCATGGAAACCAAGTGCTCTGGCACCACATAGGTCTGACAGGGTATATGATATCTAGGGAACTCAGGGCGGTGGTCAATGACAACTGCCCGAAGCAGCAGCACAGCTCTTCCAGTGCCAAAACAACTCCACCTGCCTCATGAACTTCACATAGCATAGCTGTGGTAGCAGCGTTCTAGGAAACCCTGTTTGGTCACTTCCGGTCCAATGCTCATTGAGCCCAGTGGGATTAAATCAAGCAGGGTGAGCACCCACACTAAACTAACATGGAGCTCCTCACTCAAGCCGCTCAAAACTCCACAGCCAAACACAAGTTCAGCGCCCAAGCCATTTCCCGCTGCCATGGAAACCAAGGGCTCTGGCACCACATACGTCTGAAAGTGGATATGACACCTAGGGAACTCAGGGCGCTGGTGAATGGCAACTGCCCGAAGCAGCAGCACAGCTCTTCCAGTGCCAAAACAACTCCACGTGCCTCATGAACTTCACGTACCATCAGCTGTGCTAGCAGCTGTCTAGGAAACCCTGTTTGGTCACATCCGGTCCAATGCCCATTGAGCCCGTTGTGATGGAATCAAGAAGGTTGAGCACCCACACTAAACTAACATGGAGCTCCTCACTCAGAAGGCTCAAAACTCCACAGCCAAACACAAGTTCAGCACCCAAGCCATTTCCCGCTGCCATGGAAACCAAGTGCTCTGGCACCACATAGGTCTGAAAATGGATAAGTCACCTAGGGAACTAGGGCGCTGGACAATGGCAACTGCCCGAAGCAGCAGCACAGCTCTTCCAGTGCCAAAACAACTCCACCTGCCTCATGAACTTCACATACCATAGCTGTGCTAACAGCGTTTTAGGAAAAGCTGTTTGTTAGCTTCCGGTCCAATGCCCATTGAGCCCAGAGTGATGGAATCAAGTAGGGTGAGCACCCACTAAACTAACCTGGAGGTCCTCACTCAATGCGCTCAAAACTCCACAGCCAAACACAAGATCAGCGCCCAAGCCATTTCCCGCTGCCATGGAAACCAAGTGGTCTGGCACCACATATGTCTGAAAGTGGATAGGAAACCTAGGGAACTCAGGGCGGTGGTGAATGGCAACTGCCCGAAGCAGCAGCACAGCTCTTCCAGTGCCAAAACAACTCCACCTGCCTCATGAACTTCACATACCATCAGCTGTGCTAGCAGCTGTCTAAGAAAACCCTGTTTGGTCACTTCCGGTCCAATGCCCATTGAGCCCATTGGGATGGAATCAAGCAGGTTGAGCAGGCACACGAAACTAACATGGAGCTCCTCACTCAAGGCGCTCAAAACTCCACAGCCAAACACAACTTCAGCACCCAAGCCATTTCCCACTGCCATGGAAACCAAGTGCTCTGGCACCACATATGTCTGAAATTGGATATGTCACCTGGGGAACTCAGGGCGATGGTCAATGGCAACTGCCCGAAGCAGCAGCACAGCTCTTCCAGGGCCAAAACAACTCCACCTGCCTCATGAACTTCACATACCATCAGCTGTGCTAGCAGCTGTCTAGGTAACCATGTTTAGTAACTTCCGGTCCAATGCCCATTGAGCCCAGTGGGATGGAATCAAGCAGGGTGAGCACCCACACTAAAATAACGTGGAGCTAATTACCCAAGGCACTAAAAACTCCACAGCCAAACACAAGTTCAGCGTCCAAGCCATTTCCCACTCGCATGGAAACCAAGTGCTCGGGCAAAACATATGTCTGAAAGCGGATGTAACACCTAGGGAACTCAGGGCGGTGATGAATGGCAACTGCCCGAAGCAGCAGCACAGCTCTTCCAGTGCCAAAACAACTCCACCTGCCTCAGCAACTTCACATACCATAGCTGTGCTAGCAGCGCTTTAGGAATAGCTGTTTGGTCACTTCCGGTCCAATGCCCATTGAGCCCAGAGTGATTGAATCAAGTAGGGTGAGCACCCACACTAAACTAACGTGGAGGTCCTCACTCAAGCCGCTCAAAACTCCACAGACAAACACAAGTTCATCTCCCAAGCCATTTCCCGCTGCCATGGAAACCAAATGCTCTGGCACCACATATGTCTGACAGTGGATATGATATCTAGGGAACTCAGGGCTGTGGTGAATGGCAACTGCCCAAAGCAGCGGCACAGCCCTTCCACTGCCAAAACAACTCCACCTGCCTCATGAACTTCACATACCATCAGCTGTGCTCCCAGATATTTAGGAAACCCTTTATGGAAACTTCCGGTCCAATGCCCATTGAAAACAGTGGGATGGAATCAAGCAGGTTGAGCACCCACACGAAGCTAACATGGAGCTGCTCAATCAAGCAGCTCCAAACTCCACAGCCAAACACAATATCAGCGCCCAAGCCATTTCCCGCTGCCATGGAAACCAAGTGCTCTGGCACCACATAGGTCTGAAAGTGGATAGGACACCTAGGCAACTCAGGGCGGTGGTGAATGGCAACTGCCCGAAGCAGCAGCACAGCTCTTCCAGTGCCAAAACAACTCCACCTGCCTCATGAACTTCACATACCATCAGCTGTATTAGCACCTTTCTAAGAAAACCCGGTTTGGTCACTTCCTGTCCAATGCCCATTGAGCCCAGAGTGATGGAATCAAGCAGGTTGAGCAGGCACACGAAACTAACATGGAGCTCCTCACTCAAGGCACTCAAACCTCCACAGCCAAACACAAGATCAGCGCCCAAGCCATTTCCCACTGCCATGGAAACCAAGTGCTCTGGCACCACATATGTCTGAAATGGATATGTCACCTGGGGAACTCAGGGCGCTGGTCAATGGCAACTGAACGAAGCAGCAGCACAGCTCTTCCAGTGCCTAAACAATTCCACCTGCCTCATCAACTTCACATACCATAGCTGTGCTAGCAGCGTTTTAGGAAAAGCTGTTTGTTCACTTCCGGTCCAATGCCCATTGAGCCCAGAGTGATTGAATCAAGTAGGGTGAGCACCCACACTAAACTAACATGGAGCTCCTCACTCAAGGCGCTCAAAACTCCACAGCCAACTACAAGTTCAGCGCCCAAGCCATTTCCCGCTGCCATGGAAACCAAGTGCTCTGGCACCACATAGGTCTGACAGGGTATATGATATCTAGGGTACTCAGGGCGGTGGTCAATGACAACTGCCCGAAGCAGCAGCACAGCTCTTCCAGTGCCAAAACAACTCCACCTGCCTCATGAACTTCACATAGCATAGCTGTGGTAGCAGCGTTCTAGGAAACCCTGTTTGGTCACTTCCGGTCCAATGCCCATTGAGCCCAGTGGGATTAAATCAAGCAGGGTGAGCACCCACACTAAACTAACATGGAGCTCCTCACTCAAGCCGCTCAAAACTCCACAGCCAAACACAAGTTCAGCGCCCAAGCCATTTCCCGCTGCCATGGAAACCAAGGGCTCTGGCACCACATACGTCTGAAAGTGGATATGACACCTAGGGAACTCAGGGCGCTGGTGAATGGCAACTGCCCGAAGCAGCAGCACAGCTCTTCCAGTGCCAAAACAACTCCACCTGCCTCATGAACTTCACATACCATAGCTGTGCTAACAGCGTTTTAGGAAAAGCTGTTTGTTAGCTTCCGGTCCAATGCCCATTGAGCCCAGAGTGATGGAATCAAGTAGGGTGAGCACCCACTAAACTAACCTGAAGGTCCTCACTCAAGGCGCTCAAAACTCCACAGCCAAACACAAGATCAGCGCCCAAGCCATTTCCCGCTGCCATGGAAACCAAGTGGTCTGGCACCACATATGTCTGAAAGTGGATAGGACACCTAGGCAACTCAGGGCGGTGGTGAATGGCAACTGCCCGAAGCAGCAGCACAGCTCTTCCAGTGCCAAAACAACTCCACCTGCCTCATGAACTTCACATACCATCAGCTGTGCTAGCAGCTGTCTAAGAAAACCCTGTTTGGTCACTTCCGGTCCAATGCCCATTGAGCCCAGTGGGATGGAATCAAGCAGGGTGAGCACCCACACTAAAATAACGTGGAGCTAATTACCCAAGGCACTAAAAACTCCACAGCCAAACACAAGTTCAGCGTCCAAGCCATTTCCCACTCGCATGGAAACCAAGTGCTCTGGCAAAACATATGTCTGAAAGCGGATGTAACACCTAGGGAACTCAGGGCGGTGATGAATGGCAACTGCCCGAAGCAGCAGCACAGCTCTTCCAGTGCCAAAACAACTCCACCTGCCTCAGTAACTTCACATACCATAGCTGTGCTAGCAGCGCTTTAGGAATAGCTGTTTGGTCACTTCCGGTCCAATGCCCATTGAGCCCAGAGTGATTGAATCAAGCAGGGTGAGCACCCACACTAAACTAACGTGGAGGTCCTCACTCAAGGCGCTCAAAACTCCACAGACAAACACAAGTTCATCTCCCAAGCCATTTCCCGCTGCCATGGAAACCAAATGCTCTGGCACCACATATGTCTGACAGTGGATATGATATCTAGGGAACTCAGGGCGGTGGTGAATGGCAACTGCCCAAAGCAGCGACACAGCCCTTCCACTGCCAAAACAACTCCACCTGCCTCATGAACTTCACATACCATCAGCTGTGCTCCAAGATATTTAGGAAACCCTTTATGGAAACTTCCGGTCCAATGCCCATTGAAAACAGTGGGATGGAATCAAGCAGGTTGAGCACCCACACGAAGCTAACATGGAGCTGCTCAATCAAGCAGCTCCAAACTCCACAGCCAAACACAAGATCAGCGCCCAAGCCATTTCCCGCTGCCATGGAAACCAAGTGCTCTGGCACCACATAGGTCTGAAAGTGGATAGGACACCTAGGCAACTCAGGGCGGTGGTGAATGGCAACTGCCCGAAGCAGCAGCACAGCTCTTCCAGGGCCAAAACAACTCCACCTGCCTCATCAACTTCACATACCATCAGCTCTGCTAGCAGCTGTCTAGGTAACCATGTTTGGTCACTTCCGGTCCAATGTACATTGAGCCCAGTGGGATGGAATCAAGCAGGGTGAGCACCCACACGAAACTAACATGGAGCTCCTCACTCAAGGCGCTCAAAACTCCACAGCCAAACACAAGTTCAGCGTCCAAGATATTTCCCACTGGCATGGAAACCAAGTGCTCTGGCAAAACATATGTCTGAAAGCGGATGTGACACCTAGGGAGCTAAGGGCGGTGATGAATGGCAACTGCCCGAAGCAGCAGCACAGCTCTTCCAGTGTTTAAACAACTCCACCTGCCTCATGAACTTCACATACCAAAAGCTGTATTAGCAGCTGTCTAGGAAAACCCTGTTTGGTCACTTCCGGTCCAATGCCCATTGAGCCCAGTGTGATGGAATCAAGCAGGGTGAGCACCCACACGAAACTAACATGGAGCTCCTCAATCAAGCAGCTCAAAACTCCACAGCCAAACACAAGTTCAGCGCCCAAGCCATTTCCCGCTTCCATGGAAACCAAGTGCTCTGGCACCACATATTTCTGAAAGTGGATAAGTCACCTAGGGAACTCAGGGCGCTGGTCAATGGCAACTGCCCGAAGCAGCAGCACAGCTCTTCCAGTGCCAAAACAACTCCACCTGCCTCATGAACTTCACATACCATCAGCTGTGCTAACAGCTATCTAGGAAACCCTGTTTGGTTACTTATGGTCCAATGTCCATAGAGCTCAGTGTGATGGAATCAAGCAGGGTGAGCACCCACACGAAACTAACATGGAGCTCCTCACTCAAGGCACTCAAAACTCCACAGCCAAACACAAGTTCAGCTCTAAAGCTATTGCCCGCTGCCATGGAAACTAAGTGCTCTGGCACCACATAGGTCTGAAAGTGGATATGACACCTAGGGAACTAAGGGCGCTGGTGAATGTCAACTGCCCGAAGCAGCAGCACAGCTCTTCCAGTGCCAAAACAACTCCACCTGCCTCATGAACTTCACATACCATCAGCTGTGCTAGCAGCTGTCTAGCAAACCCTGTTTGGTCACATCCGGTCCAATGCCCATTGAGCTCATTGTCATGGAATCAAGAAGGTTGAGCACCCACAATAAACTAACATGGAGCTCCTCACTCAGAAGGCTCAAAACTCCACAGCCAAACACAAGTTCAGCGCCCAAGCCATTTCAAGCTGCCGTGGAAACCAAGTGCTCTGGCACCACATATGTCGAAAGTGGATATGACACCTAGGGAATTCAGTGTGGTGGTGAATGGCAACTGCCCGAAGTAGCAGCACATCCCTTCCTGTGCCAAAACAACTCCACCTGCCTCATGAACTTCACATACCATAGCTGTGGTAGCACTGTTCTAGGAAACCCTGTTTGGTCACTTCCGGTCCAATGCCCATTGAGACCAGTGGGATGGAATCAAGCAGGGTGAGCACCCACACGAAACTGACATGGAGCTCCTCACTCAAGCCCCTCAAAACTCCACAGCCAAACACAAGTTCAGTGCCCAAGCCATTTCCCGCTGCCATGGAAACCAAGTGCTCTGGCACCACATATGTCTGAAAGTGGATATGACATCTAGGGAACTCAGGGCGCTGGTCAAAGGCAACTGCCCAAAGCAGCAGCACAGCTCTTCCAGTGCCAAAACAACTCCACCTGCCTCATGAACTTCACATACCATCAGCTGTGCTAGCAGCATTCTAGGAAACCCTGTTTGGTCACTTCCGGTCCAATACCCATTGAGCCCAGAGTGATTGAATCAAGTAGGGTGAGCACCCACACTAAACTAACCTGAAGGTCCTCACTCAAGCCGCTCAAAACTCCACAGCCAAACACAAGTTCAGCGCCCAAGCCATTTCCCGCTGCCATGGAAACCAAATGCTCTGGCACCACATATGTCTGACAGTGGATATGATATCTTCGGAACTCAGGGCTGTGGTGAATGGCAACTGCCCGAAGCAGCGGCACAGCCCTTCCAGTGCCAAAACAACTCCACCTGCCTCATGAACTTCACATACCATCAGCTGTGCTCCCAGATATTTAGGAAACCCTTTATGGAAACTTCCGGTCCAATGCCCATTGAGAACAGTGGGATGAAATCAAGCACGTTGAGCACCCACACGAAGCTAACATGGAGCTCATCACTCAAGACGCTCAAAACTCCACAGCCAAACACAAGTTCAGCGCCCAAGCCATTTCCCGCTGCCATGGAAAGCAAGTGCTCTGGCACCACATATGTCTGAAAGTGGATATGACACCTAGGGAACACAGGACGCTGGTGAATGGCAACTGCCCGAAGCAGCAGCAGCACAGGTCTCCCACTGCCAAAACAACTCCAGCTGCCTCATGAACTTCACATACCATAGATGTTTTAGCAGCTATGTAGGAAACCCTGTTTGGTCTCTTCCGGTCCAATGCCCCTTGATCCCAGTGTGATGGAACCAATCAGGTTGACCACCAACACTAAACTAACATGGAGGTCCTCACTCAAACCGCTAAAAACTCCACAGCCAAACACAAGTTCAGCACCCACGCCATTTCCCGCTGCCATGGAAACCAAGTGCTCTGGCAAAACATAAGTCTGAAAGCGGATGTGACACCTATGGAGCTAAGGGCGGTGATGAATGGCAACTGCCCGAAGCAGCAGCACAGCTCTTCCAGTGTTTAAACAACTCCACCTGCCTCATGAATTTCACATACCAAGAGCTGTATTAGCAGCTGTCTAGGAAAACCCTGTTTGGTCACTTCCGGTCCAATGCCCATTGTGCCCAGTGTTATGGAATCAAGCAGGGTGAGCACCCACACTAAACTAACATGGAGCTCCTCACTCAAGCCGCTCAAAACTCCACAGCCAAACACAAGTTCAGCGAACAAGCCATTTCCCGCTGCCAAGGAAACCAAGTGCTCTGGCACCACATATTTCTGAAAGTGGATAAGTCATCTAGGGAACTCAGGGCGCTGGTCAATGGCAACTGCCCGAAGCAGCAGCACAGCTCTTCCAGTGCCAAAACAACTCCACCTGCCTCATGAACTTCACGTACCATCAGCTGTGCTAGCAGCTATGTAGGAAACTCTGTTTGGTCACATCTGGTCCAAAGCCCATTGAGAACAGTGGGATGGAATCAAGCAGGGTGAGCACCCACACTAAACTAACATGGAGCTCCTCACTCAAGCCGCTCAAAACTCCACAGCCAAACACAAGTTCCGCGAACAAGCCATTTCCCGCTGCCAAGGAAACCAAGTGCTCTGGCACCACATATGTCTGAAAGTGGATATGACACCTAGGGAACTCAGGGCGGTGGTGAATGGCAACCGCCCGAAGAAGCAGCACAGCTCTTCCAGTGCCAAAACAACTCCACCTGCCTCATGAACTTCACATACCATCAGCTGTGCTCGCAGCTATCTAGGAAACCATGTTTAGTCACTTCCGGTCCAATGCCCATTGAGCCCAGTGGGATTGAATCAAGCAGGGTGAGCACCCACACGAAATTAATATGGAGCTAATTACTCAAGGCGCTCAAAACTCCACAGCCAAACACAAGTTCAGCACCCAAGCCATTTCCCGCTGCCGTGGAAACCAAGTGCTCTGGCACCACATATGTCTGAAATTGGATATGACACCTAGGGAACTCAGAATGGTGGTGAATGGCAACTACCCGAAGCAGCAGCACAGCATTTCAACTGCTTAAACAACTCCACCTGCCTCATGAACTTCACATACCATCAGCTGTGCTAGCAGCTCTCTAGGAAACATTGTTGTGTCGGGTCACTTCCGGTTCAATGTCCATTGAGCCCAGTGTGATAGAATCAAGCAGGGTGAGCACCCACACTAAACTAACATGGAGCTCCTCACTCAAGCCCCTCAAAACTCCACAGCCAAACACAAGTTCAGCGCCCAAGCCATTTCCCGCTGCCATGGAAACCAAGTGCTCTGCCACCACATACGTCTGAAAGTGGATATGACACCTAGGGAACTCAGGGCGCTGGTGAATGGCAACTGCCCGAAGCAGCAGCAGCACAGGTCTCCCAGTGCCAAAACAACTCCAGCTGCCTCATGAACTTCACATACCATAGATGTGTTAGCAGCTATGTAGGAAACCCTGTTTGGTCTCTTCCGGTCCAATGCCCCTTGATCCCAGTGTGATGGAATCAATCAGGTTGACCACCCACACTAAACTAACATGGAGGTCCTCACTCAAACCGCTAAAAACTCCACAGCCAAACACAAGTTCAGCACCCACGCCATTTCCCGCTGCCATGGAAACCAAGTGCTCTGGCAAAACATAAGTCTGAAAGCGGATGTGACACCTATGGAGCTAAGGGCGGTGATGAATGGCAACTGCCCGAAGCAGCAGCACAGCTCTTCCAGTGCCAAAACAACTCCACCTGCCTCATGAATTTCACATACCAAGAGCTGTATTAGCAGCTGTCTAGGAAAACCCTGTTTGGTCACTTCCGGTCCAATGCCCATTGTGCCCAGTGTTATGGAATCAAGCAGGGTGAGCACCCACACTAAACTAACATGGAGCTCCTCACTCAAGCCGCTCAAAACTCCACAGCCAAACACAAGTTCAGCGAACAAGCCATTTCCCGCTGCCAAGGAAACCAAGTGCTCTGGCACCACATATTTCTGAAAGTGGATAAGTCATCTAGGGAACTCAGGGCGCTGGTCAATGGCAACTGCCCGAAGCAGCAGCACAGCTCTTCCAGTGCCAAAACAACTCCACCTGCCTCATGAACTTCACGTATCATCAGCTGTGCTAGCAGCTATGTAGGAAACTCTGTTTGGTCACATCTGGTCCAAAGCCCATTGAGAACAGTGGGATGGAATCAAGCAGGGTGAGCACCCACACTAAACTAACATGGAGCTCCTCACTCAAGCCGCTCAAAACTCCACAGCCAAACACAAGTTCAGCGCCCAAGCCATTTCCCGCTGCCAAGGAAACCAAGTGCTCTGGCACCACATATGTCTGAAAGTGGATATGACACCTAGGGAACTCAGGGCGGTGGTGAATGGCAACCGCCCGAAGAAGCAGCACAGCTCTTCCAGTGCCAAAACAACTCCACCTGCCTCATGAACTTCACATACCATCAGCTGTGCTCGCAGCTATCTAGGAAACCATGTTTAGTCACTTCCGGTCCAATGCCCATTGAGCCCAGTGGGATTGAATCAAGCAGGGTGAGCACCCACACGAAATTAATATGGAGCTAATTACTCAAGGCGCTCAAAACTCCACAGCCAAACACAAGTTCAGCGCCCAAGCCATTTCCCGCTGCCGTGGAAAAAAAGTGCTCTGGCACCACATATGTCTGAAATTGGACATGACACCTAGGGAACTCAGAATGGTGGTGAATGGCAACTGCCCGAAGCAGCAGCACAGCATTTCAACTGCTTAAACAACTCCACCTGCCTCATGAACTTCACATACCATCAGCTGTGCTAGCAGCTCTCTAGGAAACATTGTTGTGTCGGGTCACTTCCGGTTCAATGTCCATTGAGCCCAGTGTGATAGAATCAAGCAGAATGAGCACCCACACTAAACTAACATGGAGCTCCTCACTCAAGCCCCTCAAAACTCCACAGCCAAACACAAGTTCAGCGCCCAAGCCATTTCCCGCTGCCATGGAAACCAAGTGCTCTGCCACCACATACGTCTGAAAGTGGATATGACACCTAGGGAACTCAGGGCGGTGGCTAACGGCAACTGCCCGAAGCAGCAGCACAGCTCTTCCAGTGCCAAAACAACTCCACCTGCCACATGAACTTCACATACCATAGCTGTGCTCCCAGATATTTAGCAAAAACTGTTTAGAAACTTCCGCTCCAATGCCCATTGAGCCCAGAGTGATTGAATCAAGCAGAGTGAGCACCCACACGAAACTAACATGGAGCTCCTCACTCAAGGCGCTCAAAGCTCCACAGCCAAAGAAAAGTTCAGCGCCCAAGCCATTTCCCGCTGCCATGGAAACCAAGTGCTCTGGCACCACATATGTCTGAAAGTGGATATGACACCTAGGGAACTCAGGAAACTGGTGAATGGCAACTGCCCGAAGCAGCTGCACAGCTCTTTCAGGGCCAAAACAACTCCACCTGCCTCATGAACTTCACATACCATCAGCTGTGCTAGCAGCTATCTGGGAAACCCTGTTTGGTCACTTCCGGTCCAATGCCCATTGAACCCAGTGGGATGGAATCAAGCAGGTTAGGCACCCACACGAAACTAACATGGAGCTCCTCACTCAAGCCGCTCAAACCTCCACAGCCAAACACAAGTTCAGGGCCCAAGCCATTTCCCGCTGACATGGAAACCAAGTGCTCTGGCACCACATAGGTCTGAAAGTGGATATGACACCTAAGGAACTCAGGGCGCTGGTCAATGGCAACTGCCCGAAGCAGCAGCACAGCTCTTCCAGTGCCAAAACAACTCCACCTACCTCATGAACTTCACATACCAACAGCTGTATTAGCAGCTGTCTAGGAAAACCCTGTTTGTTCACTTCCGGTCCAATGCCCATTGAGCCCAGTGTGATGGAATCAAGCAGGGTGAGCACCCACACGAAATTAAGATGGAGCTCCTCACTCAAGGCACTCAAAACTCCACAGCCAAACACAAGTTCAGCGCCCAAGCCATTTCCCACTGCCATGGAAACCAAGTGCTCTGCCACCACATAGGTCTGAAAGTGGATATGTCACCTAAGGAACTCAGGGCGCTGGTCAATGGCAACTGCCCGAAGCAGCAGCACAGCTCTTCCAGTGCAAAAACAACTCCACCTGCCGCATGAACTTCACATACCATCAGCTGTGCTCGCAGATATTTCGGAAACCCTGTTTGGAAACTTCCGGTCCAATGCCCATTGAGCCCAGTGGAATGGAATCAAGCAGGGTGAGCACCCACACTAAACTAACATGGAGCTCCTCACTCAAGCAGCTCAAACCTCCACAGCCAAACACAAGTTCAGCACCCAAGCCATTTCCCGCTGCCATGGAAACCAAGTGCTCTGGCACCACATATGTCTGAAAGTGGATATGACACCTAGGGAACTCAGGGCACTGGTGAATGGCAACTGCCCGAAGCAGCAGCACAGCTCTTCCAGTGCCAAAACAACTCCACCTGCCTCATGAACTTCACATACCTTCAGCTGTGCTAGCAGCATTCTAGGAAACCCTGTTTGGTCACTTCTGCTCCAATGCCCATTGAGCCCATTGTGATGGAATCAAGCAGGGTGAGCACCCACACTAAACTAACACGGAGCTAATTACACAAGCCGCTCAAAACTCCACAGCCAAACACAAGTTCAGCGCCCAAGCCATTTCCCGCTGCCATGGAAACCAAGGGCTCTGCCACCACATATGTCTGAAAGTGGATATGACACCTAGGGAACTCAGGGCGCTGGTCAATGGCAACTACCCAAAGCAGCAGCACACCTCTTTCAGTGCCAAAACAACTCCACCTGCCTCATGAACTTCACATACCATCAGCTGTGCTCGCAGCTATCTAGGAAACCCTGTTTGGTCACTTCTGCTCCAATGCCCATTGAACCCAGTGGGATGGAATCAAGCAGGCTGAACAACCACACGAAACTAACATGGAGCTCCTCACTCAAGCCCCTCAAAACTCCACAGCCAAACACAAGTTCAGCGCCCAAGCCATTTCCCGCTCTCATGGAAACCAAGTGCTCTGGCACCACATGTCTGAAAGTGGATATGACACCTAGGGAACTCAGGAGGCTGGTCAATGGCAACTACCCGAAGCAGCAGCACAGCTCTTCCAGTGCCAAAACAACTCCACCTGCCTCATGAACTTCACATACCATCAGCTGTGCTAGCAGCTGTCTGGGAAAACCTGTTTGGTTACTTCCGGTCCAATGCCCATTGAGCCCAGGGGGATGGAATCAAGCAGGGTGAGCAAACACACGAAACTAACATGGACCTCCTCACTGAAGCCGCTCAAAACTCCACAGCCAAACACAAGTTCAGCGAACAAGCCATTTCCCGCTGCCATGGAAACCAAGTGCTCTGGCACCACATAGGTCTGACAGTGGATATGATATCTAGGGAACTCAGGGCGGTGGTCAATGACAACTGCCCGAAGCAGCAGCACAGCTCTTCCAGTGCCAAAAAAACTCCACCTGCCTCACGAACTTCACATACCATAGCTGTGGTAGCAGCGTTCAAGGAAAGCCTGCTTGGTCACTTCCGGTCCAATGTCCATTTAGCCCAGTGGGATGGAATCAAGCAGGGTGAGCATCCACACTAAACTAACATGGAGCTCCTCACTCAGAAGGCTCAAAACTCCACAGCCAAACACAAGTTCAGCACCCAAACCATTTCCCACTGCCATGGAAACCAAGTGCTCTGGCACCACATATGTCTGAAAGTGGATATGACACCTAGGGAACTCAGGGCACTGGTGAATGGCAACTGCCCGAAGCAGCAGCACAGCTCTTCCAGTGCCAAAACAACTCCACCTGCCTCATGAACTTCACATACCATCAGCTGTGCTAGCAGCGTTCTAGGAAACCCTGTTTGGTCACTTCTGCTCCAATGCCCACTGAGCCCAGATTGATGGAATCAAGCAGGTTGGGCACCCACACTAAACTAACATGGAGCTAATTACACAAGCCGCTCAAAACTCCAAAGCCAAACACAAGTTCAGCGCCCAAGCCATTTCCCGCTGCCATAGAAACCAAGTGCTCTGCCACCACATATATCTGAAAGTGGATATGACACCTAGGGAATTCTGGGCGCTGGTCAATGGCAACTACCAAAAGCAGCAGCACAGCTCTTCCAGTGCCAAAACAACTCCACCTGCCTCATGAACTTCACATACCATCAGCTGTGCTACCAGCTCTCTAGGAAACCCTGTTTGGTCACTTCTGCTCCAATGCCCATTGAGCCCAGAGTGATTGAATCAAGTAGGGTGAGCACCCACTAAACTAACCTGGAGGTCCTCACTCAAGGCGCTCAAAACTCAACAGCGAAATACAAGTTCAGCGCCCAAGCCATTTCCCGCTGCCATGGAAACCAAATGATCTGGCACCACATATGTCTGACAGTGGATATGATATCTAGGGAAATCAGGGCGGTGGTGAATGGCAACTGCCCGAAGCAGCAGCACAGCTCTTCCAGTGCCAAAACAACTCCACCTGCCTCATGAACTTCACATACCATCAGCTGTGCTAGCAGCGTTCTAGGAAACCCTGTTTGGTCAGTTCTGCTGCAATGCCCATTGAGCCCAGTGTGATTGAATCAAGCAGGGTGAGCACCCACACGAAACTAACATGGAGCTAATTACACAAGCCGCTCAAAACTCCACAGCCAAACACAAGTTCAGCGCCCAAGCCATTTCCCGCTGCCATGGAAACCAAGTGCTCTGGCACCACTTAGGTCTGAAAGTGGATATGACACCTAGGGAACTCAGGGCGGTGGCTAACGGCAACTGCCCGAAGCAGCAGCACAGCTCTTCCAGTGCCAAAACAACTCCACCTGCCACATGAACTTCACATACCATAGCTGTGCTCCCAGATATTTAGCAAAAACTGTTTAGAAACTTCCGCTCCAATGCCCATTGAGCCCAGAGTGATGGAATCAAGCAGAGTGAGCACCCACACGAAACTAACATGGAGCTCCTCACTCAAGCCGCTCAAAGCTCCACAGCCAAACACAAGTTCAGCGCCCAAGCCATTTCCCACTGGCATGGAAACCAAGTGCTCTGGCACCACATATGTCTGAAAGTGGATATGACACCTAGGGAACTCAGGGCACTGGTGAATGGAAACTGCCCGAAGCAGCAGCACAGCTCTTCCAGTGCCAAAAACAACTCCACCTGCCTCATGAACATCACATACCAAAAGCTGTATTAGCAGCTGTCTAGGAAAACCCTGTTTGTTCACTTCCGGTCCAATGCCCATTGAGCCCAGTGTGATGGAATCAAGCAGGGTGAGCACCCACACGAAATTAAGATGGAGCTCCTCACTCAAGGCACTCAAAACTCCACAGCCAAACACAAGTTCAGCGCCCAAGCCATTTCCCACTGCCATGGAAACCAAGTGCTCTGGCACCAGATAGGTCTGAAAGTGGATATGTCACCTAGGGAACTCAGGGCGCTGGTCAATGGCAACTGCCCGAAGCAGCAGCACAGCTCTTCCAGTGCCAAAACAACTCCACCTGCCTCATGAACTTCACATACCATCAGCTGTGCTAGCAGTCTCGAGGAAAGCCTGTTTGGAAACTTCCGGTCCAATGCCAATTGTGCCCAGAGTGATGGAATCAAGCAGGGTGAGCACCCACAATAAACTAACATGGAGCTCCTCACTCAGAAGGCTCCAAACTCCACAGCCAAACACAAGTTCAGCGCCCAAGCCATTTCCCGCTGCCATGGAAACCAAGTGCTCTGGCACCACATATGTCTGAAAGTGCATATGACACCTAGGGAACTCAGGGCAGTGGTGAATGGCAACTGCCCGAAGCAGCAGCACAGCTCTTCCAGTGCCAAAACAACTCCACCTGCCTCATCAACTTCACATACCATAGCTGTGCTAGCAGCGCTTTAGGAAAAGCTGTTTGTTCACTTCCTGTCCAATGCCCATTGAGCCCACAGTGATTGAATCAAGTAGGGTGAGCACCCACACTAAACTAACATGGAGCTCCTCACTCAAGGCACTCAAAACTCCACAGCCAAACACAAGATCAGCGCCCAAGCCATTTCCCGCTGCCATGGAAACCAACTGCTCTGGCACCACATATGTCTGACAGTGGATATGATATCTAGGGAACTCAGGACGGTGGTTAATGGCAACTGCCCGAAGCAGCAGCACAGCTCTTCCAGTGCCAAAACAACTCCACCTGCCTCATGAACTTCACATACCATAGCTGTGGTAGCAGCGTTCTAGGAAAGCCTGTTTGGTCACTTCCGGTCCAATGCCCATTGAGCCCAGTGGGATGGAATCAAGCAGGGTGAGCACCCACACGAAACTAACATGGAGCTCCTCACTCAAGGCGCTCAAAACTCCACAGCCAAACACAAGTTCAGCGCCCAAGCCATTTCCCGCTGCCATGGAAACCAAGTGCTCTGGCACCAAATAGGTCTGAAAGTGGATATGATACCTAGGGAACTCAGGACGGTGGTGAATGGCAACTGCCCGAAGCAGCAGCACAGCTCTTCCAGTGTCAAAACAACTCCACCTGCCTCATGAACTTCACATACCATCAGCTGTGCTAGCAGCTGTCTGGGATAACCTGTTTGGTTACTTCCGGTCCAATGCCCATTGAGCCCAGGGGGATGGAATCAAGCAGGGTGAGCAAACACACGAAACTAACATGGAGCTCCTCACTGAAGCCGCTCAAAACTCCACAGCCAAACACAAGTTCAGGACCCAATCCATTTCCCACTGCCATGGAAACCAAATGATCTGGCACCACATATGTCTGACAGTGGATATGATATCTAGGGAAATCAGGGCGGTGGTGAATGGCAACTGCCCGAAGCAGCAGCACAGCTCTTCCAGTGCCAAAACAACTCCACCTGCCTCATGAACTTCACATACCATCAGCTGTGCTAGCAGCGTTCTAGGAAACCCTGTTTGGTCAGTTCTGCTCCAATGCCCATTGAGCCCAGTGTGATGGAATCAAGCAGGTTGGGCACCCACACTAAACTAACATGGAGCTCCTCACTCAAGGCACTCAAAACTCCACAGCCAAACACAAGTTCAGCGCCCAAGCCATTTCCCGCTGCCATGGAAACCAAGTGCTCTGGCACCACATATGTCTGAAAGTGGATATGACACCTAGGGAACTCAGGGCGCTGGTCAATGGCAACTACCCAAAGCAGCAGCACAGCTCTTCCAGTGCCAAAACAACTCCACCTGCCTCATGAACTTCACATACCATCAGCTGTGCTAGCAGCTCTCTAGGAAACCCTGTTTGGTCACTTCCGGTCCAATGCCCATTGAGCCCAGAGTGATGGAATCAAGCAGGTTGAGCACCCACACTAAACTAACATGGAGCTCCTCACTCAGAAGGCTCAAAACTCCACAGCCAAACAGAAGTTAAGCGCCCAAGCCATTTCCCGCTGCCATGAAAACCAAGTGCTCTGCCACCACTTATGTCTGAAAGTGGATATGACACCTAGGGAACTCAGGGCGGTGGTGAATGGCAACTGCCCGAAGCAGCAGCACAGCTCTTCCAGTGCCAAAACAACTCCACCTGCCTCATGAACTTCACATACCATAGCTGTGCTAGCAGCGTTTTAGGAAAAGCTGTTTGTTCACTTCCTGTCCAATGCCCATTGAGCCCAGAGTGATTGAATCAAGTAGGGTGAGCACCCACACTAAAATAACCTGGAGGTCCTCACTCAAGGCGCTCAAAACTCCACAGCCAAATACAAGTTCAGCGCCGAAGCCATTTCCCGCTTCCATGGAAACCAAGTGCTCTGCCACCACATATGTCTGAAAGTGGATATGACACCTAGGGAACTCAGGGCACTGGTGAATGGCAACTGCCCGAAGCAGCTGCACAGCTCTTTCAGGGCCAAAACAACTCCACCTGCCTCATGAACTTCACATACCATCAGCTGTGCTAGCAGCTATCTGGGAAACCCTGTTTGGTCACTTCCGGTCCAATGCCCATTGAACCCACAGTGATTGAATCAAGTAGGTTAGGCACCCACACAAAACTAACATGGAGCTCCTCACTCAAGCCGCTCAAACCTCCACAGCCAAACACAAGTTCAGGGCCGAAGCCATTTCCCGCTGCCATGGAAACCAAGTGCTCTGGCACCACATATGTCTGAAAGTGCATATGACACCTAGGGAACTCAGGGCAGTGGTCAATGGCAACTGCCCGAAGCAGCAGCACAGCTCTTCCAGTGCCAAAACAACTCCACCTGCCTCATCAACTTCACATACCATAGCTGTGCTAGCAGCGCTTTAGGAAAAGCTGTTTGTTCACTTCCTGTCCAATGCCCATTGAGCCCACAGTGATTGAATCAAGTAGGGTGAGCACCCACACTAAACTAACATGGAGCTCCTCACTCAAGGCACTCAAAACTCCACAGCCAAACACAAGATCAGCGCCCAAGCCATTTCCCGCTGCCATGGAAACCAACTGCTCTGGCACCACATATGTCTGACAGTGGATATGATATCTAGGGAACTCAGGACGGTGGTTAATGGCAACTGCCCGAAGCAGCAGCACAGCTCTTCCAGTGCCAAAACAACTCCACCTGCCTCATGAACTTCACATACCATAGCTGTGGTAGCAGCGTTCTAGGAAAGCCTGTTTGGTCACTTCCGGTCCAATGCCCATTGAGCCCAGTGGGATGGAATCAAGCAGGGTGAGCACCCACACGAAACTAACATGGAGCTCCTCACTCAAGGCGCTCAAAACTCCACAGCCAAACACAAGTTCAGCGCCCAAGCCATTTCCCGCTGCCATGGAAACCAAGTGCTCTGGCACCAAATAGGTCTGAAAGTGGATATGATACCTAGGGAACTCAGGACGGTGGTGAATGGCAACTGCCCGAAGCAGCAGCACAGCTCTTCCAGTGTCAAAACAACTCCACCTGCCTCATGAACTTCACATACCATCAGCTGTGCTAGCAGCTGTCTGGGATAACCTGTTTGGTTACTTCCGGTCCAATGCCCATTGAGCCCAGGGGGATGGAATCAAGCAGGGTGAGCAAACACACGAAACTAACATGGAGCTCCTCACTCAAGGCACTCAAATCTCCACAGCCAAACACAAGTTCAGGACCCAATCCATTTCCCACTGCCATGGAAACCAACTGCTCTGGCACCACATATGTCTGACAGTGGATATGATATCTAGGGAACTCAGGACGGTGGTGAATGGCAACTGCCCGAAGCAGCAGCACAGCTCTTCCAGTGCCAAAACAACTCCACCTGCCTCATCAACTTCACATACCATAGCTGTGCTAGCAGCGTTCTAGGAAAGCCTGTTTGGTCACTTCCGGTCCAATGCCCATTGAGCCCAGTGTGATGGAATCAAGCAGGGTGAGCACCCACACGAAACTAACATGGAGCTCCTCACTCAAGGCGCTCCAAACTCCACAGCCAAACACAAGTTCAGCGCCCAAGCCATTTCCCGCTGCCATGGAAACCAACTGCTCTGGCACCAAATAGGTCTGAAAGTGGATATGACACCTAGGGAACTCAGGACGGTGGTGAATGGCAACTGCCCGAAGCAGCAGCACAGCTCTTCCAGTGTCAAAACAACTCCACCTGCCTCATGAACTTCACATACCATCAGCTGTGCTAGCAGCTGTCTGGGATAACCTGTTTGGTTACTTCCGGTCCAATGCCCATTGAGTCCAGGGGGATGGAATCAAGCAGGGTGAGCAAACACACGAAACTAACCTGGAGGTCCTCACTGAAGCCGCTCAAAACTCCACAGCCAAACACAAGTTCAGCACCCAAGCCATTTCCCACTGCCATGGAAACCAAATGATCTGGCACCACATATGTCTGACAGTGAATATGATATCTAGGGAAATCAGGGCGGTGGTGAATGGCAACTGCCCGAAGCAGCAGCACAGCTCTTCCAGTGCCAAAACAACTCCACCTGCCTCATGAACTTCACATACCATCAGCTGTGCTAGCAGCGTTCTAGGAAACCCTGTTTGGTCACTTCTGCTCCAATGCCCATTGAGCCCAGTGTGATGGAATCAAGCAGGTTGGGCACCCACACTAAACTAACATGGAGCTAATTACACAAGCCGCTCAAAACTCCACAGCCAAACACAAGTTCAGCGCCCAAGCCATTTCCCACTGCCATGGAAACCAAGTGCTCTGGCACCACATATGTCTGAAAGTGCATATGACACCTAGGGAACTCAGGGCCCTGGTCAATGGCAACTGCCCGAAGCAGCAGCACAGCTCTTCCAGTGCCAAAACAACTCCACCTGCCTCATCAACTTCACATACCATAGCTGTGCTAGCAGCGTTCTAGGAAAGCCTGTTTGGTCAATTCCGGTCCAATGCCCATTGAGCCCAGTGTGATTGAATCAAGTAGGGTGAGCACCCACACTAAACTAACATGGAGCTCCTCACTCAAGGCGCTCAAAACTCCACAGCCAAATACAAGTTCAGCGCCCAAGCCATTTCCCGCTTCCATGGAAACCAAGTGCTCTGCCACCACATATGTCTGAAAGTGGATATGACACCTAGGGAACTCAGGGCACTGGTGAATGGCAACTGCCCGAAGCAGCTGCACAGCTCTTTCAGGGCCAAAACAACTCCACCTGCCTCATGAACTTCACATACCATAGATGTGGTAGCACTGTTCTAGGAAACCCTGTTTGGTCACTTCCGGTCCAATGCCCATTGAGACCAGTGGGATGGAATCAAGCAGGGTGAGCACCCACACGAAACTAACATGGAGCTCCTCACTCAAGCCGCTCAAACCTCCACAGCCAAACACAAGTTCAGGGCCCAAGCCATTTCCCGCTGACATGGAAACCAAGTGCTCTGGCACCACATAGGTCTGAAAGTGGATATGACACCTAAGGAACTCAGGGCGCTGGTCAATGGCAACTGCCCAAAGCAGCAGCACAGCTCTTCCAGTGCCAAAACAACTCCACCTGCCTGATGAACTTCACATACCATCAGCTGTGCTAGCAGCGTTCTAGGAAACCCTGTTTGGTCACTTCTGCTCCAATGCCCATTGAGCCCAGTGTGATGGAATCAAGCAGGTTGGGCACCCACACTAAACTAACATGGAGCTAATTACACAAGCCGCTCAAAACTCCACAGCCAAACACAAGTTCAGCGCCCAAGCCATTTCCCGCTGCCATGGAAACCAAGTGCTCTGCCACCACATATGTCTGAAAGTGGATATGACACCTAGGGAACTCAGGGCGCTGGTCAATGGCAACTGCCCGAAGCCGCAACACAGCTCTTCCAGTGCCAAAATAACTCCACCTGCCTCATGAACTTCACATACCATCAGCTGTGCTAGCAGCGTTCTAGGAAACCCTGTTTGGTCACATCTGGTCCTTTGCCCATTGAGCCCAGAGTGATGGAATCAAGCAGGGTGAGCACCTACACTAAACTAACATGGAGCTCCTCACACAAGCCGCTCCAAACTCCACAGCCAAACACAAGTTCAGCGCCCAAGCCATTTCCCGCTGCCATGGAAACGAAGTGCTCTGGCAGCATATATGTTTGAAAGTGGATATGACACTTAGGGAACACAGGGCGCTGGTCAATGGCAACTGCCCGAAGCAGCAGCACAGCTCTACCAGCGCCAAACAACTCCACCTGCCTCATGAACTTCACATACCATCAGCTGTGCTAGCAGCGTTCTAGGAAACCCTGTTTGGTCACATCCGGTCCAATGCCCATTGAGCCCATTGTGATGGAATCAAGCAGGGTGAGCACCCACACTAAACTAACATGGAGCTCCTCACTCAGAAGGCTCAAAACTCCACAGCCAAACACAAGTTCAGCGCCCAAGCCATTTCCCGCTGCCATGGAAACCAAGTGCTCTGGCACCACATATGTCTGAAAGTGCATATGACACCTAGGGAACTCAGGGCGGTGGTGAATGGCAACCGCCCGAAGCAGCAGCACAGCTCTTCCAGTGCCAAAACAACTCCACCTGTCTCATCAACTTCACATACCACCAGCTGTGCTAGCAGCGTTTTAGGAAAAGCTGTTTGTTCACTTCCTGTCCAATGCCCATTGAGCCCAGAGTGATTGAATCAAGTAGGGTGAGCACCCACTAAACTAACCTGGAGGTCCTCACTCAAGGCGCTCAAAACTCCACAGCCAAATACAAGTTCAGCGCCCAAGCCATTTCCCGCTGCCATGGAAACCAAGTGCTCTGGCACCACATATGTCTGAAAGTGGATATGACACCTAGGGAACTCAGGGCGGTGGTTAATGGCAACTGCCCGAAGCAGCAACACAGCTCTTCCAGTGCCAAAACAACTCCACCTGCCTCATGAACTTCACATACCATCAGCTGTGCTAGCAGCGTTCTAGGAAACCCTGTTTGGTCACTTCCGGTCCAATGCCCATTGAGCCCAGAGTGATGGAATCAAGCAGGGTGAGCACCTACACTAAACTAACATGGAGCTCCTCACACAAGCCGCTCCAAACTCCACAGCCAAACACAAGTTCAGCGCCCAAGCCATTTCCCACTGCCATGGAAACCAAGTGCTCTGCCACCACATATGTTTGAAAGTGGATATGACACCTAGGGAACACAGGGCGCTGGTCAATGGCAACTGCCCGAAGCAGCAGCACAGCTCTACCAGCGCCAAACAACTCCACCTGCCTCATGAACTTCACATACCATCAGCTGTGCTAGCAGCGTTCTAGGAAACCCTGTTTGGTCACATCCGTTCCAATGCCCATTGAGCCCATTGTGATGGAATCAAGCAGGGTGAGCACCCACACTAAACTAACATGGAGCTCCTCACTCAGAAGGCTCAAAACTCCACAGCCAAACACAAGTTCAGCGCCCAAGCCATTTCCCGCTGCCATGGAAACCAAGTGCTCTGGCACCACATATGTCTGAAAGTGGATATGACACCTAGGGAACTCAGGGCGCTGGTCAATGGCAACCGCCCGAAGCAGCAGCAGAGCTCTTCCAGTGCCAAAACAACTCCACCTGTCTCATCAACTTCACATACCACCAGCTGTGCTAGCAGCGTTTTAGGAAAAGCTGTTTGGTCACTTCCTGTCCAATGCCCATTGAGCCCAGAGTGATTGAATCAAGTAGGGTGAGCACCCACTAAACTAACATGGAGCTCCTCACTCAAGGCGCTCAAAACTCCACAGCCAAATACAAGTTCAGCGCCCAAGCCATTTCCCGCTGCCATGGAAACCAAGTGCTCTGGCACCACATATGTCTGAAAGTGGATATGACACCTAGGGAACTCAGGGCGCTGGACAATGGCAACTGCCCGAAGCAGCAGCACAGCTCTTCCAGTGCCAAAACAACTGCACCTGCTGCATCAACTCACATACCATAGCTGTGCTAGCAGCGTTTTAGGAAAAGCTGTTTGTTCACTTGAGCTCCAATGCCCATTGAGCCGAGAGTGATGGAATCAAGTAGGTTGAGCACCCACTAAACTAACCTGGAGGTCCTCACTCAAGGCGCTCAAAATTCCACAGCCAAATACAAGTTCAGCGCCCAAGCCATTTCCCGCTGCCATGGAAACCAAATGATCTGGCACCACATATGTCTGACAGTGGATATGATATCTAGGGAAATTAGGGCGCTGGTGAATGGCAACTGCCCGAAGCAGCAGCACAGCCCTTCCAGTGCCAAAACAACTCCACCTGCCTCATGAACTTCACATACCATCAGCTGTGCTAGCAGTCTCTAGGAAAGCCTGTTTGGAAACATCCGGTCCAATGCAAATTGTGCCCAGTGTGATGGAATTAAGCAGGGTGAGCACCCACAATAAACTAACATGGAGCTCCTCACTGAAGCCGCTCAAAACTCCACAGCCAAACACAAGTTCAGCGCCCAAGCCATTTCCCGCTGCCATGGAAACCAAGTGCTCTGGCACCACATATGTCTAAAAGTGCATATGACACCTAGGGAACTCAGGGCAGTGGTCAATGGCAACTGCCCGAAGCAGCAGCACAGCTCTTCCAGTGCCAAAACAACTCCACCTGCCTCATCAACTTCACATACCATAGCTGTGCTAGCAGCGTTTTAGGAAAAGCTGTTTGTTCACTTCCTGTCCAATGCCCATTGAACCCACAGTGATTGAATCAAGTAGGGTGAGCACCCACACTAAACTAACATGGACCTCCTCACTCAAGGCACTCAAAACTCCACAGCCAAATACAAGTTCAGCGCCCAAGCCATTTCCCGCTGCCATGGAAACCAACTGCTCTGGCACCACATATGTCTGACAGTGGATATGATATCTAGGGAACTCAGGACGGTGGTGAATGGCAACTGCCCGAAGCAGCAGCACAGCTCTTCCAGTGCCAAAACAACTCCACCTGCCTCATGAACTTCACATACCATAGCTGTGGTAGCAGCGTTTTAGGAAAGCCTGTTTGGTCACTCTCGGTCCAATGCCCATTGAGCCCAGTGGGATGGAATCAAGCAGGGTGAGCACCCACACGAAACTAACATGGAGCTCCTCACTCAAGGCACTCAAAACTCCACAGCCAAACACAAGTTCAGCGCCCAAGCCATTTCCCGCTGCCATGGAAACCAAGTGCTCTGGCACCAAATAGGTCTGAAAGTGGATATGACACCTAGGGAACTCAGGACGGTGGTGAATGGCAACTGCCCGAAGCAGCAGCACAGCTCTTCCAGTGTCAAAACAACTCCACCTGCCTCATG
Source organism: Ochotona princeps (assembly GCF_030435755.1). Lineage (NCBI taxonomy): Eukaryota > Metazoa > Chordata > Mammalia > Lagomorpha > Ochotonidae > Ochotona > Ochotona princeps. The sequence goes on along the minus strand of NC_080859.1, from coordinate 25,968,137 downwards.
AACTTCACATACCATCAGCTGTGCTAGCAGCTGTCTGGGATAACCTGTTTGGTTACTTCCGGTCCAATGCCCATTGAGCCCAGGGGGATGGAATCAAGCAGAGTGAGCAAACACACGAAACTAACATGGAGCTCCTCACTGAAGCCGCTCAAAACTCCACAGCCAAACACAAGTTCAGCGCCCAAGCCATTTCCCACTGCCATGGAAACCAAATGATCTGGCACCACATATGTCTGACAGTGGATATGATATCTAGGGAAATCAGGGCGGTGGTGAATGGCAACTGCCCGAAGCAGCAACACAGCTCTTCCAGTGCCAAAACAACTCCACCTGCCTCATGAACTTCACATACCATCAGCTGTGCTAGCAGCGTTCTAGGAAACCCTGTTTGGTCACTTCCGGTCCAATGCCCATTGAGCCCAGTGGGATTAAATCAAGCAGGGTGAGCACCCACACTAAACTAACATGGAGCTCCTCACTCAGAAGGCTCAAAACTCCACAGCCAAACACAAGTTCAGCGCCCAAGCCATTTCCCGCTGCCATGGAAACCAAGGGCGCTGGCACCACATACGTCTGAAAGTGGATATGACACCTAGGGAACTCAGGGCGCTGGTCAATGGCAACTGCCCGAAGCAGCAGCACAGCTCTTCCAGTGCCAAAACAACTCCACCTGCCTCATGAACTTCACATACCATCAGCTGTGCTAGCAGCTGTCTAGGAAACCCTGTTTGGTCACATCCGGTCCAATGCCCATTGAGCCCGTTGTGATGGAATAAAGAAGGTTGAGCACCCACACTAAACTAACATGGAGCTCCTCACTCAGAAGGCACAAAACTCCACAGCCAAACACAAGTTCAGCGCCCAAGCCATTTCCCACTGCCATGGAAACCAAGTGCTCTGGCACCACATAGGTCTGAAAGTGGATATGACACCTAGGGAACTCAGGGCGGTGGTGAATGGCAACTGCCCGAAGCAGCAGCAGAGCTCTTCCAGTGCCAAAACAACTCCACCTGCCTCATGAACTTCACATACCATAGCTGTGCTAGCAGCGCTTTAGGAATAGCTGTTTGGTCACTTCCGGTCCAATGCCCATTGAGCCCAGAGTGATTGAATCAAGTAGGGTGAGCACCCACACTAAACTAACCTGGAGGTCCTCAATCAAGGCGCTCAAAACTCCACAGACAAACACAAGTTCATCTCCCAAGCCATTTCCCGCTGCCATGAAAACCAAATGCTCTGCCACCACATATGTCTGACAGTGGATATGATATCTAGGGAACTCAGGGCACTGGTGAATGGCAACTGCCCAAAGCAGCGGCACAGCCCTTCCAGTGCCAAAACAACTCCACCTGCCTCATGAACTTCACATACCATCAGCTGTGCTCCCAGCTATTTAGGAAAACCTTTATGGAAACTTCCGGTCCAATGCCCATTGAGAACAGTGGGATGGAATCAAGCAGGTTGAGCACCCACATGAAGCTAACATGGAGCTCCTCACTCAAGACGCTCAAAACTCCACAGCCAAACACAAGATCAGCGCCCAAGCCATTTCCCACTGCCATGGAAACCAAGTGCTCTGGCACCACATATGTCTGAAATGGATATGTCACCTGGGGAACTCAGGGCGCTGGTCAATGGCAACTGAACGAAGCAGCAGCACAGCTCTTCCAGTGCCAAAACAACTCCACCTGCCTCATGAACTTCACTTACCATCAGCTGTGCTAGCAGCGTTCTAGGAAACCCTGTTTGGTCACTTCCGGTCCAATGCCCATTGAGCCCAGGGGGATGAAATCAAGCAGGGTGAGCACCCACACTAAACTAACATGGAGCTCCTCACTCAAGCCGCTCAAAACTCCACAGCCAAACACAAGTTCAGCGCCCAAGCCATTTCCCGCTGCCATGGAAACCAAGTGCTCTGCCACCACATATGTCTGAAAGTGGATATGACACCTAGGGAACTCAGGGCACTGGAGAATGGCAACTGCCCGAAGCAGCAGCACAGCTCTTCCAATGCCTAAACAACTCCACCTGCCTCATCAACTTCACATACCATAGCTGTGCTAGCAGAGTTTTAGGAAAAGCTGTTTGTTCACTTCCGGTCCAATGCCCATTGAGCCCAGAGTGATTGAATCAAGTAGGGTGAGCACCCACACTAAACTAACATGGAGGTCCTCACTCAAGGCGCTCAAAACTCCACAGCCAACTACAAGTTCAGCGCCCAAGCCATTTCCCGCTGCCATGGAAACCAAGTGCTCTGGCACCACATATGTCTGACAGGGTATATGATATCTAGGGAACTAGGGCGGTGGTCAATGACAACTGCCCGAAGCAGCAGCACAGCTCTTCCAGTGCCAAAACAACTCCACCTGCCTCATGAACTTCACATAGCATAGCTGTGGTAGCAGCGTTCTAGGAAACCCTATTTGGTCACTTCCGGTCCAATGCCCATTGAGCCCAGTGGGATTAAATCAAGCAGGGTGAGCACCCACACTAAACTAACATGGAGCTCCTCACTCAAGCCGCTCAAAACTCCACAGCCAAACACAAGTTCAGCGCCCAAGCCATTTCCCGCTGCCATGGAAACCAAGGGCTCTGCCACCACTTATGTCTGAAAGTGGATATGACACCTAGGGAACTCAGGGCGCTGGTGAATGGCAACTGCCCGAAGCAGCAGCACAGCTCTTCCAGTGCCAAAACAACTCCACCTGCCTCATGAACTTCACATACCATCAGCTGTGCTAGCAGCTGTCTAGGAAACCCTGTTTGGTCACATCTGGTCCAATGCCCATTGAGCCCATTGTGATGGAATCAAGCAGGTTGAGCACCCACACTAAACTAACATGGAGCTCCTCACTCAGAAGGCTCAAAACTCCACAGCCAAACACAAGTTCAGCGCCCAAGCCATTTCCCGCTGCCATGGAAACCAAGTGCTCTGGCACCACATAGGTCTGAAAATGGATAATTCACCTAGGGAACTAGGGCGCTGGACAATGGCAACTGCCCGAAGCAGCAGCACAGCTCTTCCAGTGCCAAAACAACTCCACCTGCCTCATGAACTTCACATACCATAGCTGTGCTAACAGCGTTTTAGGAAAAGCTGTTTGTTCACTTCCGGTCCAATGCCCATTGAGCCCAGAGTGATGGAATCAAGTAGGGTGAGCACCCACTAAACTAACCTGGAGGTCCTCACTCAAGGCGCTCAAAACTCCACAGCCAAACACAAGTTCAGTGCCCAAGCCATTTCCCACTGCCATGGAAACCAAGTGCTCTGGCACCACATATGTCTGAAATTGATATGTCACCTGGGGAACTCAGGGCGGTGGTCAATGGCAACTGCCCGAAGCAGCAGCACAGCTCTTCCAGTGCCAAAACAACTCCACCTGCCTCATGAACTTCACATACCATCAGCTGTGCTAACAGCTATCTAGGAAACCCTGTTTGGTTACTTATGGTCCAATGCCCATTGAGCTCAGTGTGATGGAATCAAGCAGGGTGAGCACCCACACGAAACTAACATGGAGCTCCTCACTCAAGGCACTCAAAACTCCACAGCCAAACACAAGTTCAGCTCTAAAGCTATTGCCCGCTGCCATGGAAACCAAGTGCTCTGGCACCACTTATGTCTGAAAGTGGATATGACACCTAGGGAACTAAGGGCGCTGGTGAATGGCAACTGCCCGAAGCAGCAGCACAGCTCTTCCAGTGCCAAAACAACTCCACCTGCCTCATGAACTTCACATACCATCAGCTGTGCTAGCAGCATTTTAGGAAAAGCTGTTTGGTCACTTCCGGTCCAATACCCATTGAGCCCAGAGTGATTGAATCAAGTAGGGTGAGCACCCACACTAAACTAACCTGAAGGTCCTCACTCAAGCCGCTCAAAACTCCACAGCCAAACACAAGTTCAGCGCCCAAGCCATTTCCCGCTGCCATGGAAACCAACTGCTCTGGCACCACATATGTCTGACAGTGGATATGATATGTAGGGAACTCAGGGCTGTGGTGAATGGCAACTGCCCGAAGCAGCGGCACAGCCCTTCCAGTGCCAAAACAACTCCACCTGCCTCATGAACTTCACATACCATCAGCTGTGCTCCCAGATATTTAGGAAACCCTTTATGGAAACTTCCGGTCCAATGCCCATTGAGAACAGTGGGATGAATCAAGCACGTTGAGCACCCACACGAAGCTAACATGGAGCTCCTCACTCAAGACGCTCAAAACTCCACAGCCAAACACAAGTTCAGCGCCCAAGCCATTTCCCGCTGCCATGGAAACCAAGTGCTCTGGCACCACATATGTCTGAAAGTGGATATGACACCTAGGGAACTCAGGACGCTGGTGAATGGCAACTGCCCGAAGCAGCAGCAGCACAGGTCTCCCAGTGCCAAAACAACTCCAGCTGCCTCATGAACTTCACATACCATAGATGTGTTAGCAGCTATGTAGGAAACCCTGTTTGGTCTCTTCCGGTCCAATGCCCCTTGATCCCATTGTGATGGAATCAATCAGGTTGACCACTCACACTAAACTAACATGGAGGTCCTCACTCAAACCGCTAAAAACTCCACAGCCAAACACAAGTTCAGCACCCACGCCATTTCCCGCTGCCATGGAAACCAAGTGCTCTGGCAAAACATAAGTCTGAAAGCGGATGTGACACCTATGGAGCTAAGGGCGGTGATGAATGGCAACTGCCCGAAGCAGCAGCACAGCTCTTCCAGTGCCAAAACAACTCCACCTGCCTCATGAACTTCACATACCAAGAGCTGTATTAGCAGGTGTCTAGGAAAACCCTGTTTGGTCACTTCCGGTCCAATGCCCATTGAGCCCAGTGTGATGGAATCAAGCAGGGTGAGCACCCACACTAAACTAACATGGAGCTCCTCACTCAAGCCGCTCAAAACTCCACAGCCAAACACAAGTTCGGCGCCCAAGCCATTTCCCGCTGCCAAGGAAACCAAGTGCTCTGGCACCACATATTTCTGAAAGTGGATAAGTCATCGAGGGAACTCAGGGCGCTGGTCAATGGCAACTGCCCGAAGCAGCAGCACAGCTCTTCCAGTGCCAAAACAACTCCACCTGCCTCATGAACTTCACGTACCATCAGCAGTGCTAGCAGTCTCTAGGAAAGCCTGTTTGGTCACATCCGGTCCAATGTACATTGAGCCCAGTGAGATGGAATCAAGCAGGGTGAGCACCCACACTAAACTAACATGGAGCTCCTCACTCAAGCCGCTCCAAACTCCACAGCCAAACACAAGTTCAGCGAACAAGCCATTTCCACGCTGCCAAGGAAACCAAGTGCTCTGGCACCACATATGTCTGAAAGTGGATATGACACCTAGGGAACTCAGGGCGGTGGTGAATGGCAACTGCCCGAAGCAGCAGCACAGCTCTTCCAGTGCCAAAACAACTCCACCTGCCTCATGAACTTCACATACCATCAGCTGTGCTCGCAGCTATCTAGGAAACCATGTTTAGTCATTTCCGGTCCAATGCCCATTGAGCCCAGTGGGATTGAATCAAGCAGGGTGAGCACCCACACGAAATTAACATGGAGCTAATTACTCAAGGCGCTCAAAACTCCACAGCCAAAAACAACTTCAGCGCCCAAGCCATTTCCCGCTGCCGTGGAAACCAAGTGCTCTGGCACCACATATGTCTGAAATTGGATATGACACCTAGGGAACTCAGAATGGTGGTGAATGGCAACTGCCCGAAGCAGCAGCACAGCATTTCAACTGCTTAAACAACTCCACCTGCCTCATGAACTTCACATACCATCAGCTGTGCTAGCAGCTCTCTAGGAAACATTGTTGTGTCGGGTCACTTCCGGTTCAATGTCCATTGAGCCCAGTGTGATAGAATCAAGCAGGGTGAGCACCCACACTAAACTAACATGGAGCTCCTCACTCAAGCCGCTCAAAACTCCACAGCCAAACACAAGTTCAGCGCCCAAGACATTTCCCACTGCCATGGAAACCAAGTGCTCTGGCACCACATATGTCTGAAAGTGGATATGACACCTAGGGAACTCAGGGCGCTGGTGAATGGCAACTGCCCGAAGCAGCAGCAGTTCAGCTCTTCCAGTGCCAAAACAACTCCACCTGCCACATGAACTTCACATACCATCAGCTGTGCTTGCAGCTATGTAGGAAACCCTGTTGGTCTCTTTCGGTCCAGTACCCATTGAGCCCATTGTGATAGAATCAAGCAGGGTGAGCACCCACACGAAACTAACATGGAGCTCCTCACTCAAGAGGCTCAAAACTCCACAGCCAAACACAAGTTCAGCGCCCAAGCCATTTCCCGCTGCCATGGAAACCAAGTGCTCTGCCACCACATACGTCTGAAAGTGGATATGACACCTAGGGAACTCAGGGCGGTTGCTAACGGCAACTGCCCGAAGCAGCAGCACAGCTCTTCCAGTGCCAAAACAACTCCACCTGCCACATGAACTTCACATACCATAGCTGTGCTCCCAGATATTTAGCAAAAACTGTTTAGAAACTTCCGCTCCAATGCCCATTGAGCCCAGAGTGATTGAATCAAGCAGAGTGAGCACCCACACGAAACTAACATGGAGCTCCTCACTCAAGGCGCTCAAAGCTCCACAGCCAAAGACAAGTTCAGCGCCCAAGCCATTTCCCACTGGCATGGAAACCAAGTGCTCTGGCACCACATATGTCTGAAAGTGGATATCACACCTAGGGAACTCAGGGCACTGGTGAATGGAAACTGCCCGAAGCAGCAGCACAGCTCTTCCAGTGCCAAAACAACTCCACCTGCCTCATGAACTTCACATACCAACAGCTGTATTAGCAGCTGTCTAGGAAAACCCTGTTTGGTCACATCTGGTCCAATGCCCATTGAGCCCAGTGTGATGGAACCAAGCAGGGTGAGCACCCACACGAAATTAAGATGGAGCTCCTCACTCAAGGCACTCAAAACTCCACAGCCAAACACAAGTTCAGCGCCCAAGCCATTTCCCACTGCCATGGAAACCAAGTGCTCTGGCACCAGATAGGTCTGAAAGTGGATATGTCACCTAGGGAACTCAGGGCGCTGGTCAATGGCAACTGCCCGAAGCAGCAGCACAGCTCTTCCAGTGCCAAAACAACTCCACCTGCCTCATGAACTTCACATACCATCAGCAGTGCTAGCAGTCTCTAGGAAAGCCTGTTTGGTCACATCCGGTCCAATGTACATTGAGCCCAGTGAGATGGAATCAAGCAGGGTGAGCACCCACACTAAATTAAAATGGAGCTCCTCACTCAAGAGGCTCAAAACTCCACAGACAAACACAAGTTCAGCGCCCAAGCCATTTCCCGCTGCCTTGGAAACCAGTGCTGTGGCAGCACATATGTCTGAAAGTGGATATGACACCTAGGCACACAGGGCGGTGTAGAATGGCAACTGCCCGAAGCAGCTGCACAGCTCTTCCAGTGCCAAAACAACTCCACCTACCTCATCAACTTCACATACCATCAGCTGTGCTAGCAGGGTTCTAGGAAACCCTGTTTGGTCACTTCCGGTCCAATGCCCATTGAGCCCAGTGTGATGGAATCAAGCAGGGTTGAGCACCCACACGAAACTAACATGGAGCTTCAAACTCAAGGCGCTCAAAACTCCACAGCCAAACACAAGTTCAAGGCAAAAGCCATTTCCCGCTGCCATGGAAACCAAGTGCTCTGGCACCACATACGTCTGAAAGTGGATATGACACCTAGGAAACTCAGGGCGGTGGTGAATGGCAACTGCCCGAAGCAGCAGCACAGCTCTTCCAGTGCAAAAACAACTCCACCTGCCGCATGAACTTCACATACCATCAGCTGTGCTCGCAGATATTTCGGAAACTCTGTTTGGAAACTTCCGGTCCAATGCCCATTGAGCCCAGGGGGATGGAATCAAGCAGGGTGAGCAAACACACGAAACTAACATGGACCTCCTCACTGAAGCCGCTCAAAACTCCACAGCCAAACACAAGTTCAGCGCCCAAGCCATTTCCCGCTGCCATGGAAACCAAATGATCTGGCACCACATATGTCTGAAAGTGGATATGATATCTAGGGAACTCAGGGCGCTGGTGAATGGCAACTGCCCGAACTAGCAGCACAGCTCTTCCAGTGCCAAAACAACTCCACCTGCCTCATGAACTTCACACACCATCAGCTGTGCTAGCAGGCTCTAGGAAAGCCTGGTTGGAAACTTACGGTCCAATGCCCATTGTGCCCAGTGTGATGGAATCAAGCAGGGTGAGCACCCACAATAAACTAACATGGAGCTCCTCACTCAGAAGGCTCAAAACTCCACAGCCAAACACAAGTTCAGCGCCCAAGCCATTTCCCGCTGCCATGGAAACCAAGTGCTCTGGCACCACATATGTCTGAAAGTGGATATGACACCTAGGGTGCTAAGGGCGGTGGTCAATTGCAACTGCCCGAAGCAGCAGCACATCTCTTCCAGTGCCAAAACAACTCCACCTGCCTCATGAACTTCACATACCATCAGCTGTGCTAGCAGCTCTCTAGGAAACCCTGTTTGGTCACTTCTGCTCCAATGCCCATTGAGCCCAGAGTGATGGAATCAATTAGGGTGAACACCCACACGAAACTAACATGGAGCTCCTCACTCAGAAGGCTCAAAACTCCACAGCCAAACACAAGTTCAGCGCCCAAGCCATTTCCACGCTGCCATGAAAACCAAGTGCTCTGCCACCACATAGGTCTGAAAGTGGATATGACACCTAGGGAACTCAGGGCGGTGGTGAATGGCAACTGCCCAAAGCAGCAGCACAGCTCTTCCAGTGCCAAAACAACTCCACCTGCCTCATCAACTTCACATACCATAGCTGTGCTAGCAGCGTTTTAGGAAAAGCTGTTTGTTCACTTCCTGTCCAATGCCCATTGAGCCCAGAGTGATTGAATCAAGTAGGGTGAGCACCCACACTAAAATAACCTGGAGCTCCTCACTCAAGGCGCTCAAAACTCCACAGCCAAATACAAGTTCAGCGCCCAAGCCATTTCCCGCTGCCATGGAAACCAAGTGCTCTGCCACCACATATGTCTGAAAGTGGATATGACACCTAGGGAACTCAGGGCACTGGTGAATGGCAACTGCCCGAAGCAGCAGCACAGCTCTTTCAGGGCCAAAACAACTCCACCTGCCTCATGAACTTCACATACCATCAGCTGTGCTAGCAGCTATCTAGGAAACCCTGTTTGGTCACTTCCGGTCCAATGCCCATTGAACCCAGTGGGATGGAATCAAGCAGGGTGAGCACCCACAATAAACTAACATGGAGCTCCTCACTCAAGGCGCTCAAAACCTCCACAGCAAAAACACAAGTTCAGCGCCCAAGCCATTTCCCGCTGCCATGGAAACCAAGTGCTCTGGCACCACATATGTCTGAAAGTGGATATGACACCTAAGGAACTCAGGGCGCTGGTCAATGGCAATTGCCCGAAGCAGCAGCACAGCTCTTCCCGTGCTAAAACAACTCCACCTGCCTCATGAACTTCACATACCACCAGCTGTGCTAGCAGCGTTTTAGGAAAAGCTGTTTGTTCACTTCCTGTCCAATGCCCATTGAGCCCAGAGTGATTGAATCAAGTAGGGTGAGCACCCACTAAACTAACCTGGAGGTCCTCACTCAAGGCGCTCAAAACTCCACAGCCAAATACAAGTTCAGCGCCCAAGCCATTTCCCGCTGCCATGGAAACCAAGTGCTCTGGCACCACATATGTCTGAAAGTGGATATGACACCTAGGGAACTCAGGGCGGTGGTTAATGGCAACTGCCCGAAGCAGCAGCACAGCTCTTCCAGTGCCAAAACAACTCCACCTGCCTCATGAACTTCACATACCATCAGCTGTGCTAGCAGCGTTCTAGGAAACCCTGTTTGGTCACATCCGGTCCAATGCCCATTGAGCCCAGAGTGATGGAATCAAGCAGGGTGAGCACCTACACTAAACTAACATGGAGCTCCTCACACAAGCCGCTCCAAACTCCACAGCCAAACACAAGTTCAGCGCCCAAGCCATTTCCCGCTGCCATGGAAACCAAGTGCTCTGGCAGCATATATGTTTGAAAGTGGATATGACACCTAGGGAACACAGGGCGCTGGTCAATGGCAACTGCCCGAAGCAGCAGCACAGCTCTACCAGCGCCAAACAACTCCACCTGCCTCATGAACTTCACATACCATCAGCTGTGCTAGCAGCGTTCTAGGAAACCCTGTTTGGTCACATCCGGTCCAATGCCCATTGAGCCCATTGTGATGGAATCAAGCAGGGTGAGCACCCACACTAAACTAACATGCAGCTCCTCACTCAGAAGGCTCAAAACTCCACAGCCAAACACAAGTTCAGCGCCCAAGCCATTTCCCGCTGCCATGGAAACCAAGTGCTCTGGCACCACATATGTCTGAAAGTGGATATGACACCTAGGGAAATCAGGGCGGTGGTGAATGGCAACCGCCCGAAGCAGCAGCACAGCTCTTCCAGTGCCAAAACAACTCCACCTGTCTCATCAACTTCACATACCACCAGCTGTGCTAGCAGCGTTTTAGGAAAAGCTGCTTGTTCACTTCCTGTCCAATGCCCATTGAGCCCAGAGTGATTGAATCAAGTAGGGTGAGCACCCACTAAACTAACCTGGAGGTCCTCACTCAAGGCGCTCAAAACTCCACAGCCAAATACAAGTTCAGCGCCCAAGCCATTTCCCGCTGCCATGGAAACCAAGTGCTCTGGCACCACATATGTCTGAAAGTGGATATGACACCTAGGGAACTCAGGGCGCTGGACAATGGCAACTGCCCGAAGCAGCAGCACAGCTCTTCCAGTGCCAAAACAACTCCACCTGCCTCATGAACTTCACATACCATCAGCTGTGGTAGCAGCTGTCTGGGAAAACCTGTTTGGTCACTTCCGGTCCAATGCCCATTGAGCCCAGGGGGATGGAATCAAGCAGGTTGGGCACCCACACTAAACTAACATGGAGCTCCTCACTGAAGCTGCTCAAAACTCCAAAGCCAAACACAAGTTCAGCGCCCAAGCCATTTCCCGCTGCCATGGAAACCAAATGATCTGGCACCACATATGTCTGACAGTATATATGATATCTAGGGAAATCAGGGCACTGGTGAATGGCAACTGCCCGAAGCAGCAGCACAGCCCTTCCAGTGCCAAAACAACTCCACCTGCCTCATGAACTTCACATACCATCAGCTGTGCTAGCAGTCTCTAGGAAAGCCTGTTTGGAAACTTCCGGTCCAATGCCAATTGTGCCCAGTGTGATGGAATCAAGCAGGGTGAGCACCCACAATAAACTAACATGGAGCTCCTCACTCAGAAGGCTCAAAACTCCACAGCCAAACACAAGTTCAGCGCCCAAGCCATTTCCCGCTGCCATGGAAACCAAGTGCTCTGGCACCACATATGTCTGAAAGTGCATATGACACCTAGGGAACTCAGGGCAGTGGTCAATTGCAACTGCCCGAAGCAGCAGCACAGCTCTTCCAGTGCCAAAACAACTCCACCTGCCTCAGCAACTTCACATACCATAGCTGTGCTAGCAGCGTTTTAGGAAAAGCTGTTTGTTCACTTCCTGTCCAATGCCCATTGAGCCCACAGTGATTGAATCAAGTAGGGTGAGCACCCACACTAAACTAACATGGAGCTCCTCACTCAAGGCACTCAAAACTCCACAGCCAAATACAAGTTCAGCGCCCAAGCCATTTCCCACTGCCATGGAAACCAACTGCTCTGGCACCACATATGTCTGACAGTGGATATGATATCTAGGGAACTCAGGATGGTGGTGAATGGCAACTGCCCGAAGCAGCAGCACAGCTCTTCCAGTGCCAAAACAACTCCACCTGCCTCAGCAACTTCACATACCATAGCTGTGCTAGCAGCGTTTTAGGAAAAGCTGTTTGTTCACTTCCGGTCCAATGCCCATTGAGCCCAGTGGGATGGAATCAAGCAGGGTGAGCACCCACACGAAACTAACATGGAGCTCCTCACTCAAGGCGCTCAAAACTCCACAGCCAAACACAAGTTCAGCGCCCAAGCCATTTCCCGCTGCCATGGAAACCAAGTGCTCTGGCACCAAATAGGTCTGAAAGTGGATATGACACCTAGGGAACTCAGGACGGTGGTGAATGGCAACTGCCCGAAGCAGCAGCACAGCTCTTCCAGTGTCAAAACAACTCCACCTGCCTCATGAACTTCACATACCATCAGCTGTGCTAGCAGCTGTCTGGGATAACCTGTTTGGTCACTTCCGATCCAATGCCCATTGAGCCCAGGGGGATGGAATCAAGCAGGGTGAGCAAAAACACGAAACTAACATGGAGCTCCTCACTGAAGCCGCTCAAAACTCCACAGCCAAACACAAGTTCAGCACCCAAGCCATTTCCCACTGCCATGGAAACCAAATGATCTGGCACCACATATGTCTGACAGTGGATATGATATCTAGGGAAATCAGGGCACTGGTGAATGGCAACTGCCCGAAGCAGCAACACAGCTCTTCCAGTGCCAAAACAACTCCACCTGCCTCATGAACTTCACATACCATCAGCTGTGCTAGCAGCGTTCTAGGAAACCCTGTTTGGTCAGTTCTGCTCCAATGCCCATTGAGCCCAGTGTGATGGAATCAAGCAGGTTGGGCACCCACACTAAACTAACATGGAGCTAATTACACAAGCCGCTCAAAACTCCACAGCCAAACACAAGTTCAGCGCCCAAGCCATTTCCCGCTGCCATGGAAACCAAGTGCTCTGCCACCACATATGTCTGAAAGTGGATATGACACCTAGGGAACTCAGGGCGCTGGACAATGGCAACTGCCCGAAGCAGCAGCACAGCTCTTCCAGTGCCAAAACAACTCCACCTGCCTCATGAACTTCACATAGCATAGCTGTGGTAGCAGCGTTCTAGGAAACCCTGTTTGGTCACTTCCGGTCCAATGCCCATTGAGCCCAGTGGGATCGAATCAAGCAGGGTGAGCACCCACACTAAACTAACATGGAGCTCCTCACTCAAGCTGCTCAAAACTCCACAGCCAAACACAAGTTCAGCGCACAAGCCATTTCCCGCTGCCATGGAAACCAAGGGCTCTGGCACCACATAGGTCTGAAAGTGGATATGACACCTAGGGAACTCAGGGCGCTGGTGAATGGCAACTGCCCGAAGCAGCAGCACAGATCTTCCAGTGCCAAAACAACTCCACCTGCCTCATGAACTTCACATACCATCAGCTGTGCTAGCAGCTGTCTAGGAAACCCTGTTTGGTCACATCCGGTCCAATGCCCATTGAGCCCGTTGTGATGGAATCAAGAAGGTTGAGCACCCACACTAAACTAACATGGAGCTCCTCACTCAGAAGGCTCAAAACTCCACAGCCAAACACAAGTTCAGCGCCCAAGCCATTTCCTGCTGCCATGGAAACCAAGTGCTCTTGAAGCACATGTGTCTGAAAGTGGCTATTACACCTAGGGAACTCAGGACGCTGGTCAATGGCAACTGACTGAAGCAGCAGCACAGCTCTTCCAGTGCCAAAACAACTCCACCTGCCTCATGAACTTCACGTACCATCAGCTGTGCTAATAGATAACTAGGAAACCCTGTTTGGTCACTCCCGTCCAATGCCCATTGAACCAAGTGGTTGGAATCAAGCGGGGTGAGCACCCACACTAAGTTAACATGGAGCTCCTCACTCAAGGCGCTCAAAACTCCACAGCCAAACACAAGTTCAGCGCCCAAGCCATTTCCCGCTGACATGGAAACCAAGTGCTCTGGCACCACATGTATCTGAAAGTCTATATGACACCTAGGGAACTCAGTGTGGTTATAAATGGCAACTGCCCGAAGCAGCAGCACAGCTCTTCCAGTGCCAAAACAAATCCACCTGCCTCATGAACTTCACATACCATAAGCTGTGCTAGCAGATATCTAGGAAACCCTGTTTGGTCAGTTCTGCTCCAATGCCCATTGAGCCCAGTGTGATGGAATCAAGCAGGGTGAGCACCCACAATAAACTAACATGGAGCTCCTCACTCAAGGCGCTCCAAACTCCAAAGCCAAACACAAGTTCAGCGCCCAAGCCATTTCCCGCTGCCATGGAAACCGAGTGCTCTGGCACCACATATGTCTGAAGGTGGATATGACACCTAGGGAACTCAGTGTGGTGATCAATGGCAACTGCCCGAAGCAGCAGCACAACTCTTCCAGTGCCAAAACAACTCCACCTGCCTCATGAACTTCACATACCATCAGCTGTGCTAGTAGATATGTAGGAAACCCTATTGGGTCGGGTCACTTCCGGTCCAATGCCCATTGAGTCCAGTGTGGCGTAATCAAGCAGGGTGAGTACCCACACTAAACTAACATGGAGCTCCTCACTCAAGGCGCTCCAAACTCCACAGCCAAACACAAGTTCAGCGCCCAAGCCATTTCCCGCTGCCATGGAAACCAAGTGCTCTGGCACCACATATGTCTGAGAGTGGATATGACACCTAGGGAACTCAGTGTGGTGGTCAATGGCAACTGCCCGAAGCAGCAGCACAACTCTTCCAGTGCCAAAACAACTCCACCTGCCTCATGAACTTCACATACCATCAGCTGTGTTAGCAGCTATGTAGGAAACCCTGTTTGGTCACTTTCGGTCCAATTCCCATTGAGCCCAGTGTGATGGAATCAAGCAGGGTGAACACCAACACTAAACTAACATGGAGCTACTCACTCAAGCCGCTCAAAACTCCACAGCCAAACACAAGTTCAGCGCCCAAGCCATTTCCCGCTGCCATGGAAACCAAGTGCTCTTGCACCACATATGTCTGAAAGTGGCTATAACACCTAGGGAACTCAGTGTGGTGATCAATGGCAACTGCCCGAAGCAGCAGCACAGCTCTTCCAGTGCCAAAACAACTCCACCTGCCTCAAGAACTTCACATACCATCAGCTGTGCTAATAGATAACTAGGAAACCCTGTTTGGTCACTCCCGTCCAATGCCCATTGAACCAAGTGGTTGGAATCAAGCGGGGTGAGCACCCACACTAAGTTAACATGGAGCTCCTCACTCAAGCCGCTCAAAACTCCACAGCCAAACACAAGTTCAGCGCCCAAGCCATTTCCCGCTGGCATGAAAACCAAGTGCTCTGGCACCACATATGTCTGAGAGTGGTTATGACACCTAGGGAATTCAGTGTGGTGATCAATGGCAACTGCCCGAAGCAGCAGCACAGCTCTTCCAGTGCCAAAACAACTCCACCTGCCTCATGAACTTCACATACCATCAGCTGTGCTAGCAGCGTTATAAGAAACCCTGTTTGGTCACTTCCGGTAAAATGCCCATTGAGCCCAGTGTGATGGAATCAAGCAGGTTGAGCACAAACACTAAACTAACATAGAGCTCCTCACTCAAGGCGCTCCAAACTCCACCGCCAAACACAAGTTCAGCGCCCAAGCCATTTCCCGCTGCCATGGAAACCAAGTGCTCTGGCACCACATATGTCTGAAAGTGGATATGACACCTAGGGAACTCAGTGTGGTGATCAATGACAACTGCCCGAAGCAGCAGCACAACTCTTCCAGTGCCAAAACAAATCCAACTGCCTCAGCAACTTCACATACCATCAGCTGTGCTAGCAGATATCTAGGAAACCCTGTTTGGTCACATCTGGTCCAATGCCCATTGAGCCCAGGGGGATGGAAACAAGCACGTTGAGCAACCACACTAAACTAACATGGAGCTCCTCATTCAAGCCGCTCAAAACTCCACAGCGAAACACAAGTTCAGCGCCCAAGCCATTTCCCGCTGCCATGGAAACCAAGTGCTCTTGAAGCACATGTGTCTGAAAGTGGCTATGACACCTAGGGAACTCAGGGCGCTGGTCAATGGCAACTGACTGAAGCAGCAGCACAGCTCTTCCAGTGCCAAAACAACTCCACCTGCCTCATGAACTTCACGTACCATCAGCTGTGCTAGCAGATATCTAGGAAACCCTGTTTGGTCACTCCTGGTCCAATGCCCGTTGAGCCCAGTGTGATGGAATCAAGCAGGGTGAGCACCCACACGAAACTAACATGGAGCTCCTCACTCAAGGCGCTCAAAACTCCACAGCCAAACACAAGTTCAGCGCCCAAGCCATTGCCCGCTGCCATGGAAACCAAGTGCTCTGGCACCACATGTATCTGAAAGTCTATATGACACCTAGGGAACTCAGTGTGGTTATAAATGGCAACTGCCCGAAGCAGCAGCACAGCTCTTCCAGTGCCAAAACAACTCCACCTGCCTCATGAACTTCACAAACCATCAGCTGTGCTAGCAGATATCTAGGAAACCCTGTTTGGTCACTTCCGGTCCAATGCCCATTGAGTCCAGTGTGATGGAATCAAGCAGGGTGAGCACCCACAATAAACTAACATGGAGCTCCTCACTCAAGGCGCTCCAAACTCCACAGCCAAACACAAGTTCAGCGCCCAAGCCATTTCCCGCTGCCATGGAAACCGAGTGCTCTGGCACCACATATGTCTGAAGGTGGATATGACACCTAGAGAACTCAGTGTGGTCGTGAATGGCAACTGCCCGAAGCAGCAGCACAACTCTTCCAGTGCCAAAACAACTCCACCTGCCTCATGAACTTCACATACCATCAGCTGTGCTAGTAGATATGTAGGAAACCCTATTGGGTCGGGTCACTTCCGGTCCAATGCCCATTGAGTCCAGTGTGGCGTAATCAAGCAGGGTGAGTACCCACACTAAACTAACATGGAGCTCCTCACTCAAGGCGCTCCAAACTCCACAGCCAAACACAAGTTCAGCGCCCAAGCCATTTCCCGCTGCCATGGAAACCAAGTGCTCTGGCACCACATATGTCTGAAAGTGGATATGACATCTATGGAACTCATGTGGTGGTGAATGTCAACTACTAGAAGCAGCAGCACAGCTCTTCCAGTGCCAAAACAACTCCACCTGCCTCAGGATCTTCACATACCATCAGCTGTGCTAGCAACGTTCTAGGAAACCCTGTTTGTTCACTTCCGCTTTAATGCCCATTGAGCCCAGTGTGATGGAATCAAGCAGGGTGAGCACCCACACTAAATTAACATGGAGCTCCTCACTTGAGCCGCTCAGAACTCCCAAGCCAAACACAAGTTCATCGCCCAAGCCATTTCCCGCTGCCATGGAAACCAAGTGCTCTGGCACCACATATGTCTGAAATTGGATATGACACCTAGGGAACTCAGTGTGGTGTTGAATGGCAACTGCCCGAAGCAGCAGAACAGCTCTTCCAGTGCCAAAATAACTCCACCTGCCTCAACAAAGTCACATACCATCAGCTGTGCTAGCAGCTATCTAGGAAACCCTGTTTGTTCAATTCCGGTCCAATGCCCATTGAGCCCAGTGGGATAAATCGAGCAGGGTGAGCACCCACACTAAACTAACATGGAGCTCCTCACTCAAGCCGCTCAAAACTCCACAGCCAAACACAAGTTCAGCGCCCAAGCCATTTCGCGCTGACATGGAAACCAAGTGCTCTGGCACCACATATGTCTGAAAGTGGTTATGACACCTTGGGAACTCAGTGTGGTGAATGGCAATTGCTAGAAGCTGCAGCACAGCTCTTCCAGTGCCAAAACAACTCCACCTGCCTCATGAACTTCACATACCATCAGCTGTGCTAATAGATATCTAAGAAACCATTTTTGGTCACTCCCGTCCAATGCCCATTGAACCAAGTGGTTGGAATCAAGCGAGTGAGCACCCACACTAAACTAACATGGAGCTCCTCACTCAAGCCGCTTCAAACTCCACAGCCAAACACAAGTTCAGCGCCCAAGCCATATCGCGCTGACATGGAAACCAAGTGCTCTGGCACCACATATGTCTGAAAGTGGATATGACACCTAGGGAACTCAGTGTGGTCGTGAATGGCAACTGCCTCAAGCAGCAGCACAGCTCTTCCAGTGCCAAAACAACTCCACCTGCCTCATGACTTCACATACCATCAGCTGTATTAGCAGCTGTCTAGGAAAACCATGGTGGGTTGGGTTACTTCCGGTCCAATGCCAATTGAGCCCAGGGTGATGGAATCAAGCAGGGTGAGCACCCACACGAAACTAACATGGAGCTCCTCACTCAAGGCCCTATAAACTCCACAGCCAAACACAAGTTCAGCGCCCAAGCCATATCGCGCTGACATGGAAACCAAGTGCTCTGGCACCACATATGTCTGAAAGTGGCTATGACACCTAGGGAACTCAGTGTGGTGATCAATGGCAACTGCCCGAAGCAGCAGCACAGCTCTTCCAGTGCCAAAACAACTCCACCTGCCTCATCAACTTCACATACCATCAGCTGTGCTAGCAGCATTCTAGGAAACCCTGTTTGGTCACTTCCGGTCCAATGCCCATTGAGCCCAGTGTGATGGAATCAAGCAGGGTGAGCACCCACACTAAACTGACATGGAGCTCCTCACTCAAGGCGCTCCAAACTCCACAGCCAAACACAAGTTCAGAGAACAAGCCATTTCCCACTGCCATGGAAACCAAGTGCTCTGGCACCACATATGTCTGAAAGTGGATATGACACCTAGGGAACTCAGGGCGCTGGTGAATGGCAACTGCCCGAAGCAGCAGCACAGCTCTTCCAGTGCCAAAACAACTCCACCTGCCTCATGAACTTCACATACCATCAGCTGTGCTAGCAGCGTTATAAGAAACCCTGTTTGGTCACTTCCGGTCCAATGCCCATTGAGCCCAGTGGTTGGAATCAAGCGGGGTGAGCAACCACACTAAACTAACATGGAGCTCCTCACTCAAGCCGCTCAAAACTCCACAGCCAAACACAAGTTCAGCGAACAAGCCATTTCCCGCTGCCATGGAAACCAAGTGCTCTGGCACCACATATGTCTGAAAGTGGATATGACACCTAGGGAACTCAGTGTGGCGCTGGTGAATGGCAACTGCCCGAAGCAGCAGCACAGCTCTTCCAGTGCCAAAACAACTCCACCTGCCTCATGAACTTCACATACCATCAGTTGTGCTAGCAGCGTTATAAGAAACCCTGTTTGGTCTCTTCCGGTCAAATGCCCATTGAGCCCAGTGTGATGGAATCAAGCAGGGTGAGCACCCACACTAAACTAACATGGAGCTCCTCACTCGAGCCGCTCCAAACTCCACAGCCAAACACAAGTTCAGCACCAAAGCCATTTCCCGCTGCCATGGAAACTAAGTGCTCTGGCACCACATATGTCTGAAAGTGGTTATGACACATAGGGAACTCAGTGTGGTGATCAATGGCAATTGCTAGAAGCTGCAGCACAGCTCTTCCAGTGCCAAATCAACTCCA
Source organism: Ochotona princeps (assembly GCF_030435755.1). Taxonomy (NCBI): domain Eukaryota; kingdom Metazoa; phylum Chordata; class Mammalia; order Lagomorpha; family Ochotonidae; genus Ochotona; species Ochotona princeps. The sequence goes on along the minus strand of NC_080859.1, from coordinate 25,948,774 downwards.
CCTGCCTCAGCAACTTCACATACCATCAGCTGTGCTAGCAGATATCTAGGAAACCCTGTTTGTTCACTTCCGGTCCAATGCCCTTTGAGCCCAGGGTGATGGAATCAAGCAGGGTGAGCACCCACACGAAACTAACATGGAGCTCCTCACTCAAGCCGCTCAAAACTCCACAGCCAAACACAAGTTCAGCGCCCAAGCCATTTCCCGCTGCCATGGAAACCAAGTGCTCTGGCACCACAGATGTCTGAAAGTGGATATGACACCTAGGGAACTCAGTGTGGTCGTGAATGGCAACTGCCCCAAGCAGCAGCACAGCTCTTCCAGTGCCAAAACAACTCCACCTGCCTCAGCAACTTCACATACCATCAGCTGTGCTAGCAGCTGTCTTGGAAACCCTGTTGGGTCGGGTTACTTCCGGTCCAATGCCCATTGAGCCCAGTGTGATGGAATCAAGCAGGGTGAGCACCCACACTAAACTAACATGGAGCTCCTCACTCAAGGCGCTCAAAACTCCACAGCCAAACACAAGTTCAGCGCCCAAGCCATTTCCCGCTGCCATGGAAACCAAGTGCTCTGGCACCACATATGTCTGAAAGTGGCTATGACACCTAGGGAACTCAGAGTGGTGATCAATGGCAACTGCCCGAAGCAGCAGCACAGCTCTTCCAGTGCCAAAACAACTCCACCTGCCTCATGAACTTCACATACCATCAGCTGTGCTAGCAGCTATGTAGGAAACCCTGTTTGTCCACTTCCGGTCCAATGCCCATTGAGCCCAGTGGGATGAATCAGGCAGGGTGAGCACCCACACGAAACTAACATGGAGCTCCTCACTCAAGCCGCTCAAAACTCCAAAGCCAAACACAAGTTCAGCACCCAAGCCATTTCCCGCTGCCATGGAAACCAACTGCTCTTAAAGCACATGTGTCTGAAAGTGGCTATGACACCTAGGGAACTCAGTACGCTGGTCAATGGCAACTGCCCGAAGCAGCAGCACAGCTCTTCCAGTGCCAAAACAACTCCACCTGCCTCATGAACTTCACATACCATCAGCTGTGCTAGCAGTTATCGAGGCAACCCAGTTTGGTCACTTCCGGTCCAATGCCCATTGAACCAAGTGGTTGGAATCAAGCGGGGTGAACACCCACACTGAACTAACATGGAGCTCCTCACTCAAGCCGCACCAAACTCCACAGCCAAACACACGTTCAGCGCCCAAGCCATTTCCCGCTGCCATGGAAACCAAGTGCTCTGGCACCACATATGTCTGAAAGTGGATATGACACCTAAGGAACTCAGTGTGGTGATCAATGGCAACTGCCCGAAGCAGCAGCACAGCTCTTCCAGTGCCAAAACAACTCCACCTGCCTCATGAACTTCACATACCATCAGCTGTGCTAGCAGCGTTATAAGAAACCCTGTTTGGACACTTCCGGTCCAATGCCCATTGATCCCAGTGGTTGGAATCAAGCGGGGTGAGCAACCACACTAAGCTAACATGGAGCTCCTCACTCAAGCCGCTCAAAACTCCACAGCCAAACACAAGTTCAGCGAACAAGCCATTTCCCGCTGCCATGGAAACCAAGTGCTCTGGCACCACATATGTCTGAAAGTGGATATGACACCTAGGGAACTGAGGGCGCTGGTGAATGGCAACTGCCCGAAGCAACAGCACAACTCTTCCAGTGCCAAAACAACTCCACCTGCCTCAGCAACTTCACATACCATCAGCTGTGCTAGCAGCTGTCTAGGAAACCTTGTTGGGTCGGATCACTTCCGCTCCAATGCCCATTGAGCCACTGTGTGATGGAATCAAGCAGGGTGAGCACCCATACTAAACTAACAAGGAGCTCCTCACTCAAGGCGCTCAAAACTCCACAGCCAAACACAAGTTCAGCGCCCAAGCCATTTCCCGCTGCCGTGGAAACCAAGTGCTCTGGCACCACATATGTCTGAAAGTGGCTATGACACCTAGGGAACTCAGTGTGGTGATCAATGGCAACTGCCCGAAGCAGCAGCACAGCTCTTCCAGTGCCAAAACAACTCCACCTGCCTCATGAACTTCACATACCATCAGCTGTGCTAGCAGCTATGTAGGAAACCCTGTTTGTCCACTTCCGGTCCAATGCCCATTGAGCCCAGTGGGATGAATCAGGCAGGGTGAGCACCCACACGAAACTAACATGGAGCTCCTCACTCAAGCCGCTCAAAACTCCAAAGCCAAACACAAGTGCAGCGCCCAAGCCATTTCCCGCTGCCATGGAAACCAAGTGCTCTGGCACCACAGATGTCTGAAAGTGGATATGACACCTAGGGAACTCAGGGCGGTGATCAATGGCAACTGCCCGAAGCAGCAGCACAGCTCTTCCAGTGCCAAAACAACTCCACCTGCCTCATGAACTTCACATACCATCAGCTGTGCTAGTAGATATCTAGGAAACTCTGTTGGATCGGGTCAATTCAGGTCCAATGCCCATTGAGTCCAGTGTGGCGTAATCAAGCAGGGTGAGTACCCACACTAAACTAACATGGAGCTAATTACACAAGCCGCTCAAAACTCCACAGCCAAACACAAGTTCAGCGCCCAAGCCATTTCCCGCTGCCATGGAAACCAAGTGCTCTGGCACCACAGATGTCTGAAAGTGGATATGACACCTAGGGAACTCAGGGCGGTGATCAATGGCAACTGCCCGAAGCAGCAGCACAACTCTTCCAGTGCCAAAACAACTCCACCTGCCTCAGCAACTTCACATACCATCAGCTGTGCTAGCAGCTGTCTAGGAAACCTTGTTGGGTCGGATCACTTCCGGTACAATGCCCATTGAGCCACTGTGTGATGGAATCAAGCAGGGTGAGCACCCATACTAAACTAACAAGGAGCTCCTCACTCAAGGCGCTCAAAACTCCACAGCCAAACACAAGTTCAGCGCCCAAGCCATTTCCCGCTGCCATGGAAACCAAGTGCTCTGGCACCACATATGTCTGAAAGTGGCTATGACACCTAGGGAACTCAGTGTGGTGATCAATGGCAACTGCCCGAAGCAGCAGCACAGCTCTTCCAGTGCCAAAACAACTCCACCTGCCTCATGAACTTCACATACAATCAGCTGTGCTAGCAGTTATCGAGGAAACCCAGTTTGGTCACTCCGGTCCAATGCCCATTGAACCAAGTGGGATGGAATCAAGTGGGGTGAGCAACCACACTAAACTAACATGGAGCTCCTCACTCAAGCCGCTCAAAACTCCAAAACCAAACACAAGCTCAGCGAACAAGCCATTTCCCGCTGCCATGGAAACCAAGTGCTCTGGCACCACATATGTCTGAAAGTGGATATGACACCTAGGGAACTCAGGGCGCTGGTGAATGGCAACTGCCCGAAGCAACAGCACAGCTCTTCCAGTGCCAAAACAACTCCACCTGCCTCATGAACTTCACATACCATCAGCTGTGCTAGCAGCGTTATAAGAAACCCTGTTTGGTCTCTTCCGGTCAAATGCCCATTGAGCCCAGTGTGATGGAATCAAGCAGGTTGAGCACCCACACTAAACTAACATGGAGCTCCTCACTCGAGCCGCTCCAAACTCCACAGCCAAACACAAGTTCAGCACCAAAGCCATTTCCCGCTGCCTTGGAAACCAAGTGCTCTGGCACCACATATGTCTGAAAGTGGTTATGACAGATAGGGAACTCAGTGTGGTAAATGGCAATTGCTAGAAGCTGCAGCACAGCTCTTCCAGTGCCAAATCAATTCCACCTGCCTCAGCAACTTCACATACCATCAGCTGTGCTAGCAGATATCTAGGAAACCCTGTTTGTTCACTTCCGGTCCAATGCCCTTTGAGCCCAGGGTGATGGAATCAAGCAGGGTCAGCACCCACACTAAACTAACATGGAGCTCCTCACTCAAGGCGCTCAAAACTCCACAGCCAAACACAAGTTCAGCGCCCAAGCCATTTCCCGCTGCCATGGAAACCAAGTGCTCTGGCACCACAGATGTCTGAAAGTGGATATGACACCTAGGGAACTCAGTGTGGTCGTGAATGGCAACTGCCCAAGCAGCAGCACAGCTCTTCCAGTGCCAAAACAACTCCACCTGCCTCATGACTTCACATACCATCAGCTGTGCTAGCAGCTGTCTTGGAAACCCTGGTGGGTCGGGTTACTTCCGGTCCAATGCCCATTGAGCCCAGTGTGATGGAATCAAGCAGGGTGAGCACCCACACTAAACTAACATGGAGCTCCTCACTCAAGCCGCTCAAAACTCCACAGCCAAACACAAGTTCAGCGAACAAGCCATTTCCCGCTGCCATGGAAACCAAGTGCTCTGGCACCACATATCTCTGAAAGTGGCTATGACACCTAGGGAACTCAGTGTGGTGATCAATGGCAACTGCCCGAAGCAGCAGCACAGCTCTTCCAGTGCCAAAACAACTCCACCTGCCTCAGCAACTTCACATACCATCAGCTGTGCTAGTAAATATGTAGGAAACCCTGTTTGTCCACTTCCGGTCCAATGCCCATTGAGCCCAGTGGGATGATTCAGGCAGGGTGAGCACCCACACGAAACTAACATGGAGCTCCTCACTCAAGCCGCTCAAAACTCCAAAGCCAAACACAAGTTCAGCACCCAAGCCATTTCCCGCTGCCATGGAAACCAAGTGCTCTGGCACCACATATGTCTGAAAGTGGATATGACACCTAGGGAACTCAGGGCGGTGATCAATGGCAACTGCCCGAAGCAGCAGCACAGCTCTTCCAGTGCCAAAACAACTCCACCTGCCTCATGAACTTCACATACCATCAGCTGTGCTAGTAGATATCTAGGAAACCCTGTTGGATCGGGTCACTTCAGGTCCAATGCCCATTGAGCCCAGTGTGATGGAATCAAGCAGGGTGAGTACCCACACTAAACTAACATGGAGCTCCTCACTCAAGCCGCTCCAAACTCCACAGCCAAACACAAGTTCAGCGCCCAAGCCATTTCCCGCTGCCATGGAAACCAAGTGCTCTGGCACCACAGATGTCTGAAAGTGGATATGACACCTAAGGAACTCAGTGTGGTGGTGAATGGCAACTGCCCGAAGCAGCAGCACAACTCTTCCAGTGCCAAAACAACTCCACCTGCCTCATGAACTTCACATACCATCAGCTGTGCTAGCAGCGTTATAAGAAACCCTGTTTGGTCTCTTCCGGTCCAATGCCCATTGAGCCCAGTGTGATGGAATCAAGCAGGGTGAGCACCCATACTAAACTAACATGGAGCTCCTCACTCGAGCCGCTCCAAACTCCACTGCCAAACACAAGTTCAGCACCAAAGCCATTTCCCGCTGCCATGGAAACCAAGTGCCCTGGCACCACATATGTCTGAAAGTGGATATGACACCTAGGGAACTCAGTGTGGTCGTGAATGGCAACTGCCCCAAGCAGCAGCACAGCTCTTCCAGTGCCAAAACAACTACACCTGCCTCATGACTTCACATACCATCAGCTGTGCTAACAGTTGTCTTGGAAACCCTGTTGGGTCGGGTTACTTCCGGTCCAATGCCCATTGAGCCCAGTGTGATGAAATCAAGCAGGGTGAGCACCCACACTAAACTAACATGGAGCTCCTCACTCAAGGCGCTCCAAACTCCACAGCCAAACACACGTTCAGCGCCCAAGCCATTTCCCGCTGCCATGGAAACCAAGTGCTCTGCCACCACATATGTCTGAAAGTGGATATGACACTTAGGGAATCAGGGCGGTGATCAATGGCAACTGCCCGAAGCAGCAGCACAGCTCTTCCAGTGCCAAAACAACTCCACCTGCCTCATGAACTTCACAAACCATCAGCTGTGCTAGTAGATATCTAGGAAACCCTGTTGGATCGGGTCACTTCCGGTCCAATGCCAGTTGAGTCCAGTGTGGCGGAATCAAGCAGGGTGAGTATCCACACTAAACTAACATGGAGCTCCTCACTCAAGGAGCATAAAACTCCACAGCCAAACACAAGTTCAGCGCCCAAGCCATTGCCCGCTGCCATGGAAACCAAGTGCTCTGGCACCACAGATGTCTGAAAGTGGATATGACACCTAAGGAACTCAGTGTGGTGGTGAATGGCAACTGCCCGAAGCAGCAGCACAACTCTTCCAGTGCCAAAACAACTCCACCTGCCTCATGAACTTCACATACCATCAGCTGTGCTAGCAGCTGTCTAGGAAAACTTGTTGGGTCGGATCACTTCCGGTCCAATGCCCATTGAGAACAGTGGGATGGAATCAAGCAGGGTGAGCACCCAAACTAAACTAACATGGAGCTTCTCACTCAAGCCGCTCAAAACTCCACACCCAAACACAAGTTCAGCGCCCAAGCCATTTTCCGCTGCCATGGAAACCAACTGCTCTTGAAGCACATGTGTCTGAAAGTGGCTATGACACCTAGGGAACTCAGTACGCTGGTCAATGGCAACTGCCCGAAGCAGCAGCACAGCTCTTCCAGTGCCAAAACAACTCCACCTGCCTCATGAACTTCACATACCATCAGCTGTGCTAGCAGTGTTCTAGGAAATCCTGTTTGGTCACTACCAGTCCAATGCCCACTGAGCCCAGTGTGATGGAATCAAGCAGGGTGAGCACCCACACTAAACTAACATGGAACTCCTCACTCAAGCCGCTCAAAACTCCACAGCCAAACACAAGCTCAGCGCCCAAGCCATTTCCCGCTGCCATGGAAACCAAGTGCTCTGGCACCACATATGTCTGAAAGTGGATATAACACCTAGGGAACTCAGTGTGGTGGTGAATGTCAACTGCCCGAAGCAGCAGCACAGCTCTTCCAGTGCCAAAACAACTCCACCTGCCTCATCAACTACACTTACCATCGGCTGTGCTAGCAGCGTTCTATTAAACCCTCTTTAGTCACGTCCGGTCCAATACCCATTCAGCCCAGTGTGATGGAATCAAGCAGGGGGAGAAAACACACTAAACTAATACGGAGCTCCTCACTCAAGCCGCTCAAAACTCCACAGCCAAACACAAGTTCAGCGCACAAGCCATTTCCCGCTGCCAGGGAAACCAAGTGCTCTGGCACCACATATGTCTGAAAGTGGATATGACACCTAGGGAACTCAGTGTGGTGGTGAATGTCAACTGCTAGAAGCAGCAGCACAGCTCTTCCAGTGCCAAAACAACTCCACCTGCCTCATCAACTTCACATACCCTCAGCTGTGCTAGCAGCATTCTTCGAAATCCTGTTTGTTCAGTTCAAGTCCAATGCCCATTGAGCCCAGTGTGATGGAATCAAGCAGGTTGAGCACCCACACTAAACTAACCTGGAGGTCCTCACTCAAGCCGCTCAAAACTCCACAGCCAAACACAAGTTCAGCGCCCAAGCCATTTCCCGCTGCCATGGAAACCAAGTGCTCTGGCACCACATATGTCTGAAAGTGGATATGACACCTAGGAAACTCAGTGTGGTGGTGAATGTCAACTGCTAGAAGCAGCAGCACAGCTCTTCCAGTGCCAAAACAACTCCACCTGCCTCATCAACTTCACATACCATAAGCTGTGCTAGCAGCTATCTAGGAAACCCTGTTTGGTCACTTCCGGTCCAATGCCCATTGAGCCCAGTGTGATGGAAACAAGCAGGATCAGCACCCACACTAAACTAACATGAGGCTCCTCACTCAAGGATCTCAAAACTTCACAGCCAAACACAAGTTCAGCGCACAAGCCATTTCCCGCTGCCATGGAAACCAAGTGCTCTGGCACCACATATGTCTGAAAGTGGATATGACACCTAGGGAACTTAGTGTGGTGGTAGTCAATGGCAACTGCCCGAAGCAACAGCACAGCTCTTCCAGTGCCAAAACAACTCCACCTGCCTCATCAACTTCACATACCATCAGCTGTGCTAGCAGCTGTCTAGGAATGCCCACTGAGCATTCATTCCATCACACTGATGGAATGAAGCAGGGTGAGCACCCACACTAAACAAAGAAGGAGCTCCTTACTCAAGCCTCACAAAACTCCACAGACAAACACAAGTTCAGCGCACAAGCCATTTCCCGATGCCATGGAAACCAAGTGCTCTGGCACCACATATGTCTGAAAGTGGATATGACACCTAGGAAACTCAGTGTGGTGGTGAATGTCAACTGCTAGAAGCAGCAGCACAGCTCTTCCAGTGCCTAAACAACTGCACCTGCCTCATCAACTTCACATACCATCAGCTGTGCTAGCAGCGTTCTTGGAAATCCTGTTTGTTCAGTTCAAGTCCAATGCCCATTGAGCCCAGTGTGATGGAATCAAGCAGGTTGAGCACCCACACTAAACTAACATAGAACTCCTCACTCAAGCCGCTCAAAACTCCACAGCCAAACACAAGTTCAGTGCACAAGCCATTTCCCGCTGCCATGGAAACCAAGTTCTCTGGCAGCACATATATCTGAAAGTGGATCTCACACCTAGGGAGATTAGGGCAGTGGTGAATGGTAACTGTGTGAAGCAGCAGCACAGCTCTTCCAGTGCCAAAACAACTCCACCTGCCTCATCAACTTCACATACCATCAGCTGTGCTAGCAGCATTCTAGGAAACACTGTTTGGTCACTTCCGGTCCAATGCCCATTGAGCCCAGTGTGAAGGAATCAAGAAGACCGACCATCCACACTAAACTAACATGGAGCTCCTCAATCAAGCCGCTCAAAACTCCACAGCCAAACACAAGTTCAGCACCCAAGCCTTTGCCCGCTGCCATGGAAACCAAGTGCTCTGGCACCACATATGTCTGAAAGTCTATATAACTCCTTGGGAACTCAGGGCGGTGGTGAATGGCAACTGCTAGAAGCAGCAGCACAGCTCTTCCAGTGCCAAAATAACTCCACCTGCCTCATCAACTACACTTACCATCAGCTGTGCTAGCAGCGTTCTATTAAACCCTCTTTAGTCACGTCCGGTCCAATACCCATTGAGCCCAGTGGGATGGAATCAAGCAGTTTGAGCACCCACGCTAAACTAACATGGAGCTCCTCACTCAAGCTGCTGAAAACTCCACAGCCAAACACAAGTTCAGCCCCCAAGCCATTTCCCGCTGCCATGGAAACCAAGTGCTCTGGCACCACATAGGTCTGAAAGTATATCTGACACCTAGGGAACTTAGTGTGGTGGTAGTCAATGGCAACTGCACGAAGTAACAGCACAGCTCTTCCAGTGCCAAAACAACTCCACCTGCCTCCTGAGCTGCACATATCATCAGCTGTGCTAGCAGCTATCTAGGAAACCTGTTTGGTCACTTCTGGTCCAAGGCCCATTGAGCCCAGTGTGATGGAATCAAGCAGGTTGAGCTCCCACACTAAACGAGCATGGAGCTCCTCACTCAAGCCACTCCAAACTCCACAGCCAAACACAAGTTCAGCGCACAAGCCATTTCCCGATGCCATGGAAACCAAGTGCTCTGGCACCACATATGTCTGAAAGTGGATCTCACAGCTAGGGAGCTCAGGGCGGTGGTGAATGGTAACTGCTAGAAGCAGCAGCACAGCTCTTCCAGTGCCAAAACAACTCCACCTGCCTCATCAACTTCACATACCATCAGCTGTGCTAGCAGCATTCTAGGAAACCCTGTTGGGTCACTTCCGGTCCAATGCCCATTGAGCCCAGTGTGATGGAATCAAGCAGGTGGAGCACCCACACTAAACTAATATGGAGCTCCTCACTCAAGCTGCTGAAAACTCCACAGCCAAACACAAGTTCAGCGCCCAAGCCATTTCAAGCTGCCATGGAAACCAAGTGCTCTGGCACCACATATGTCTGAAAGTATATCTGACACCTAGGGAACTTAGTGTGGTGGTAGTCAAAGGCAACTGCCCGAAGCAACAGCACAGCTCTTTCAGTGCCAAAACAACTCCACCTGCCTCATAAACTTCACACAAGAGCAGCTGTGATAGCAGCTGTCTAGGAATGCCCATTGAGCAGTCATTCCATCACACTGATGTAATGAAGCAGGGTGAGCAACCACAGTAAACTAAGAAGGAGCTCCTCACACAAGCTGCTCAAAACTCCACAGCCAAACACAAGTTCAGCGCCCAAGCCATTTCCTGCTGCCCTGGAAACCAAGTGCTCTGGCAACACATATGTCTGAAAGTGGATATGACACCTAGGAAACTCAGGGCGGTGGTGAATGGCAACTGCCCGAAGCAGCAGCACAGCTCTTCCAGTGCCAAAACAACTCCACCTGCCTCATCAACTTCACATACCATCAGCTGCGCTATCAGCTATCTAGGAAACCCTATTGGTTCACTTCTGGTCCAATGCCCATTGAGCCCATTTTGATGGAATCAAGCAGGGTGAGCACCCACACTAAAGTTACATGGAGCTCCTCACTCAAAGCACTCAAAACTCCACAGCCAAACACAAGTACAGCACCCAAGCCATTTCCCGCTGCCATGGAAACCAAGTGCTCTGGCACCACATATGTCTGAAAGTGGATATGACACCTAGGGAACTCAGTGTGGTGTTGAATGGCAACTGCCCGAAGCAGCAGCACAGCTCTTCCAGTGCCAAAACAACTCCACCTGCCTCATCAACTTCACATACCATCAGCTGCGCTATCAGCTATCTAGGAAACCCTGTTTGGTCACTTCCGGTCCAATGCCCATTGAGCCCAGTGTGATGGAATCAAGCAGGTTGGGCACCCACACCAAACTAACATGGAGCTCCTCACTCAAGCCGCTCAAAACTCCACAGCCAAACACAAGTTCAGCGCCCAAGCCATTTCCCGCTGCCATGGAAACCAAGTGCTCTGGCACCACATATGTCTGAAATTGGATATGACACCTAGGGAACTCAGTGTGGTCGTGAATGGCAACTGCCCGAAGCAGCAGCACAGCTCTTCCAGTGCCAAAACAACTCCACCTGCCTCATGAGCTTCACATACCATCAGCTGTGCTAGCAGCTGTCTAGGAAACCCTGTTGGGTCACTTTCGGTCCAATGCCCATTGAGCCCAGTGTGATGAAATCAAGCAGGTTGAGCTCCCACACTAAACTAACATGGAGCTCCTCACTCAAGGCGCTCAAAACTCCACAGCCAAACACAAGTTCAGCGCCCAAGCCATTTCCCGCTGCCATGGAAACCAAGTGCTCTGGCACCACATATGTCTGAACGTGGATATGAAACCTAGGGAACTCAGTGCGGTGGTGAATGGCAACTGCCCAAAGCAGCAGCACAGCTCTTCCAGTGCCAAAACAACTCCACCTGCCTCATCAACTTCACATACCATCAGCTGTGCTAGCAGCGTTCTACGAAACTCTGTTGGGTCACTTTCAGTCCAATGCCCATTGAGCCCAGTGTGATGGAATCAAGCATGTTGAGCACCCACACTAAACAAACATGGAGCTCCTCACTCAAGCCGCTCAAAACTCCACAGCCAAACACAACTTCAGCGCCCAAGCCATTTCCCGCTGCCATGGAAACCAAGTGCTCTGGCAACACATATGTCTGAACGTGGATATGACACCTATGGAACTCAGGGCGGTGGTGAATGAAAACTTTCTCAAGCAGCAGCACAGCTCTTCCAGTGTCAAAACAACTGCACCTGCCTCATGAACTTCACATACCATCAGCTGCGTTATCAGCTATCTAGGAAACCCTATTGGGTCACTTCCGCTCCAATACCCATTGAGCCCAGTGTGATGGAATCAAGCAGGGTGAGCACCCACACTAAACTAACATGGAGCTCCTCACTCAAGCCGCTCAAAACTCCAAAGCCAAACAAAAAGTTCAGCGCCCAAGCCATTTCCCGCTGTCATGGAAACCAAGTGCTCTGGAAGCACATATGTCTGAAAGTGTATCTTACACCTAGGGAACTCAGGGCGGTGCTGAATGGCAACTGCCCGAAGCAGCAGCACAGCTCTTCCAGTGCCAAAACAACTCCACCTGCCTCATCAACTTCACATACCATCAGCTGTGCTAGCAGCTATCTAGGAAACCCTGTTGGGTCACTTCCGGTCCAATCGCCATTGAACCACTGTGTGATGGAATCAATCAGGCTGTGCACCCAAACTAAACTAACATGGAGCTCCTCACTCAAGGCACTCAAAACTCCACAGCCAAACACAAGTTCAGCGCCCAAGCCATTTCCCGCTGCCATGGAAACCAAGTGCTCTGGCACCACATAGGTCTGAAAGTGGATATGACACCTAGGGAACTCAGTGTGGTCGTGAATGGCAACTGCCCGAAGCAGCAGCACAGCTCTTCCAGTGCCAAAACAACTCCACCTGCCTCATGAACTTCACATACCATCAGCTGTGCTAGCAACATTCTAGGAAACCCTGTTTGGTCACTTCCGGTCCAATACCCATTGAGCCCAGTGTGTTGGAATCAAGCATGGGGAGAAAACACACTAAACTAATACGGAGCTCCTCACTCAAGCCGCTCAAAACTCCACAGCCAAACACAAGTTCATTGCCCAAGCCATTTCCCGCTGCCATGGAAACCAAGTGCTCTGGCACCACATATGTCTGAAAGTGGATATGACACCTAGGGAACTCAGTGTGGTGTTGAATGGCAACTGCCCGAAGCAGCAGCACAGCTCTTCCAGTGCCAAAACAACTCCACCTGCCTCATCAACTTCACATACCATCAGCTGTGCTAACAGCGTTCTAGGAAACCCTCTTTGCTAACTTCCGGTCCAATGTCCATTTGTTGTGGTTTGTGGAGCTTATTTACATTGCTTTAGCTGAACACTTAGGAATCAGGCCTAATGCAGTAGCACCTGGCCTTTGCAGACTCATTGGCGTCCTATTGTCCTGTTAATGGACTTGGGGGGAAGAGCAGATAATATGTAACAAAGAGGCTTTGGAACAGCCGGCTCCCAGCACTTCTACCACCACCATGGTCTCCATGTGTTGGTGCTTTTCGCTTGGACATTCGCCGTGCCTACTATGCCGGCTCAGCTGAAGAATTCTAATCTGTCCAGGCATTTTTGCTACTGTGAGACTGGCTTTTTACACAATGTGAGCTTGGAGGTTAATGTCAATGATAATGTCTTACAAAAAGGCCTTCTATTATTCCTGCTGTTTTTGGTGTCCCCATTGACCTTATGCTAATCAAGGGACCTGTATTTAGGGTTTCATCCTTTCCTTAATCTTTAGGTTCTCCTTTTCTTTGTGATACAAGATTAGGTTGTAGGATAAGGATTGTAGCAGAAATTTCTGTTGTTTTTGGATAAAGCAGATGGCATGGTTGTCCTTAGAAAAACCCACTTGACCATGACGTAGAAAGTCTGAGCCAGAGTTTAACTGTTTCTGTATAAATAAAGCGGACGGCTTTATTGCCATGTCCACTATCATCATGGAATCCTAGTGGTCCGTCTCTTTCTTTCTGCACCTCATCCACGCACCCTTCCCGAGTTCCGAAACCCAGGCTGGAGCTGGACTCCGGCATGAGCTGGCAAATGTTGTGGCCCGGCCCACTCCACACCCTATTTTAGAATTCACATGCGGGTGCTGCAGCATGGACCTGCTCAGGCTATTATTGGTCCCTCTACCCGTGAGTTATGACATGTGCCATGGTCACACCTAGCTCAGCCCATCACCACCCCAACTCTTGAGGTAACCAGTGGGACTTGTATTTCCTCAGGGTTGGACCCACATTTCCCCAGCAAACATTTCCCCTGGACCTGGTTCTCTTATGCGCTGCTTAATGTCATGGCACTCTCAAATGTAAGTCATCCTCTGTTCTGACATTCAGTTAGGTTCTAGAATCTAGTCCTGTGTGATAGGTCCCCAGGCCTAGCTTTCACATGCACTGTTCTATGATGACCAGCATTGTTCAGTGATAACAAGCCATACACAGGATTCATATGTAGGCTGGTATATCAATCTGACCCACAAAGACCACCCAGCCACTAGCCTCCACACCACCAAGTCTCAGTTCGCTTGCTTTCCTGCAAATAAAGTGGACCTGTCATTGGGAGTCCCTCAGGATTGATTCCTCACCAACATGCACAGTAGCCTCATTCATAAATGTTTCTAAGCAGCACTTCCACACAGCCAAGACCCCAGAGTTCCCTGCTGGATGGGCAGCATGCCAATTAGCCCAGGGCTCACTCACCACATGGCAGCAGTGGCTATGGTCAGGGCCCTTAGCATTGAGTCCGACCTGGCTTGGGTACTCCTAGCAGCTGCCAAGTTGCTGGAAGCTCCCTTCACCGAGTCCCTGAGAAATTCCCCTAGGTCCCTCCTGCCACAAGATGATGGCAGTGGGTGGAGCCAGGACTTGCCTGTGCTCCCAAGAGATTCCTTCATGCTGTACTCACCACAAAGACAGAAGCCTCTCAGGCCCAGGCAAACCCAGGACTCGCACATCACATGGCAGTGGTGACTGTGACCAGGGCCCATAGCATTGAATCTGACCTGGCTCCCTCCATCCAGGTCCTGAGGTTGAACTTCATGTATTGAATATGTAATAAGATTATTGCATATTTAAAGATGTCAATAAGTGTAAACAATGAGACATGTAGAGAACACTGTCACATCTATTATTCTGTACATACAACTACACATGTATTAAAAAGGTGATTCAGCGGGACAGACATGTAATATTTAATATCTTTGTCTACATGCTGTCGACCTGCTGTAAATACTGCCTCTCAAAAAAATTTTTTAAAGGATTTATTTATTTTATTACAAAGTCAGATATACAGAGAGGAGGAGAGAGAGAGAGGAAGATCTTCCATCAGATGATTCACTCCCCAAGTGAGCGCAACGGCCATTACTGCGCCGATCCAAAGCCAGGAACCAGGAACCTGGAACCTCTTCCGGGTCTCCCACGTGGGTGCAGGAACCCAAGGCTTTGGGCCATCCTCAACTGCTTTTCCAGGCCACAAGCAGGGAGCTGGATGGGAAGTGGAGCTGCCGGGATTAGAACCGGCGCCCATATGGGATCCCAGGCATTCAAGGCGAGGACTTTAGCTGCTAGGCCACGCTGCCGGGCCCCTCTCAAAAATTTTGTTAGATTAAATACTAGGCAATGGTACCTAATACATGATTAATCTGTTTCTTTTCTATGTAAGAATTCAGGGTTTATGTGGAGGTTATTTGGGCCAATTTTCTCTATAAGATACCTTATGCGCCATCAGATTTCAGTTACAACAACACCCAAAGATAGAGGAAATGCTTTGTCATATGAGTGTTAATGTTTTCAACAGTATATAAATTTTGTTTTCTGAGCTATATATATGTCCTTGATACTTAGCATGTGATATTCAGAATATGTGTGAGTTGAAGAAATGAATGAAATACCAACTGTTCATTGAGCGATTGCTGTTCCATTCTCTATCAGTCACAGACCTATGTAAGGTGCAGCCACAACTGGGTGGTCTTAGGATGACAAGATCCTGGTCCATGATGAAAAAAATCCATCTTGAGAATTTCAATGCTATACCCATGAATCCAATGTGTACATGCCCTTTCACGTCGGTAAGGAGGCAGGATGTTCAAGGACAGATAAATCGGGGCAATGGGAGGGGGATCAGATCTACTCAGCTGATCAATAGCTTTCCTAGAAACATAACAACAGCAATATATGCATACGGTGCTTTTGTCAAGACAAATTGGTAGCGCTGTCACAAATAAGGGTTAAGCACATTATTAAGATTAAGGTGACAGGAAAAATCCAGAACTGTTAATGAGTAAATCTGTTCAGCAAGAAGAAATTCAGAGAAATGAAGATCGGGAACAAACTCTGTGCTATGTGATTGATATGTGATTAAATACTAAAATGCCCCTGCAAATAAGCATGCTTATACAGAAGAAGAGAATAAGTCACAAAGGGAATGCGTAAGATTGGACAAGTTCAGCTGAGCTACACAGCCCCACCCTGATTGACTTCACTTTCTCTCAAAAATGAGAAACTGCTTTCCAAAAAGGGACTAAGGTTGAGTCCTTGAGGGAATGACAAATAGGCACTGTTCCTCCAAGATTAAGACACAGCCGCTCAGTACGGAGACACGACATTTGAACCCTGGGACAGCTGTGGGTGAAGGTCTGAGCACTGCAGGTGTGTACAGAATATGCTTGTAACCTCTCAGGCAAAACGTACACCTACCCACATCTACTGCTTCTCACCAAATACCCCACTTCTCCTGTTAACTGAATCCTTCAAATTAAATAGGAGCAATTATTAGAAAACTTGTACTCCATGGCTTTCCTATACACAATTTCTTCCAAGGAAAAGGAAGCTAAGAATGATATCAGGCTGTATTGACTGGCTAGAATTACTGTTTCAGCATAGACCCCAACTTTCTTTTTTTTTTAAAAAAAAGATTTATTTATTTTTATTACAAAGTCAAATATACAGAAAGGAGGAGAGACTGAGAGGAAGATCTTTCGTCTCATGATTCACTCCCCAAGTGAGCCGCAACAGCCAGTGCTGTGCCTATCCAAAGCCGGGAACCAGAAGCCTCTTCTGGGTCTCCCATGTGGGTGCAAGGTCCCAAAGCTTTGGGCCATCCTCAACTACTTTCCCAGGCCACAAGCAGGGAGCTGGATGGGAAGCGGAGCTGCCAGGATTAGAATCGGTGCCCATATGGATCCTGGCATGTTCAAGGTGAGGACTTTAGCTGCTAGGCCATGCCACTGGGCCTGACCCCAACTTTCAATAGTGTGTGAACATCTTCAACACTGTCACATCAAAGATAACCAGTCCTACTGACATCTACCATATACACAATTTTTAACAGTGGCTCTGAACAGCAGCAATTTGCATGATTCAATTATCTGTGAGAGTAAGTCCCATGGGGGGGTGGACAGGGAGGGGGCAGCAATGGCTGAAGCACAACAGCCACTCAGAAAGCTCCTTTTAGAACAAACACAATTAAAGCCATGACACAATGTTGTTTTCTTGTAATTTCCTTCTCAAAATTTGTCCTATTTCGAGAGGGTGAGCCTGAATCATGAGTTTGTGAAGACTGAAGCCTGTAACCAGGCATCAGGAGAGAGTGTTTCCGTCTCAGAATATGATGGCTACAATGGAAAGGCAGTTGCTGTATGTCAGAGGGCACCCGCTCTGTGTGTAACAAGACCTGCACTGCATGTGAGCAGAGCTGGTCCGCATGTGAGCAGAGCTGGTCTGCACCTGAGGGGAGCTGCTTTGCACTGGAGGAGCTGCTCTGTACCTGCTGCTTTTCACCTGGGGGAGCTGGTCCTTTCTTGAGGTTGGGGCTTGTCCTGAGCATTTGAGCTATCCTGCCCGGGCATTCCTATCTCTGCTCTCTCTAGTAAAGACATCCTAGCTGGTTTCCTTTCTCACTATCCTGTACTTTGAGCCAGCATATAGTTACACTTTTCTCATAATCCTTTTTAAGAGCCCTTCTGGTGATCTACACACTGTTCTCTATTCCTTCGCCCCCTTTCAGCTCTCATCTTCCGGTCCTCTAACCTGAGTATCAGTCCACTCTTTCTCAGCTGTTTGCAGAGCTACTCTAGTACTCAGGAACCAGGAAGCCTGTCTTCCTTGCCGATCTTAATGAGCACCGAGGCCCTGGACGGGAAGTGATGAGCTGTGCCCCCAAGAAGCAGAATCTGGGAAATGAGTCCTTTTCCCCACAGGATGGTGAAGTATAGGGGTAAAGGATGCCAGATACAGATCCTTAGAAATGGATTCAGGTTTCCACAGCAGGGAGGTCTGCTTAGCCTCTTCTGCTGCATGTAAGAGACGTTAGAGGATCTGTTTTACTAATTCCCCAAATATGAATTCCTTCCCTCTGCTAGTTATAAGAAGCAACTCTGTCCAGATTTTTCCAAAAGTGTTTACCATCCACAGGCATACTTGGAATCTGTATATAGTACTTTCTTGGCCTGCAACAAGTTCTAGAACTTGATTGAAATGATACAATTCACAGTTGGATCAAACAATTGATAGGGATTGTGTAAGGATTGGTTGTTACAACCAATCATGGCATAGTCCTTGTGTCTTTCCCTGAGATAGGATGAATTCACAATGAAAACTCTCGTCCCATCATGTGGTGGTGCTTCCCTGACATCTGAACTGACTTGCAATACTGGTGTTCAATAATGTCTAATAACACCTAACCAGCTGTGGTCTAATGCTTGCTGACTCTCCTTTCCTTCCCATAGGAAACCAGTTGGATCCACACAGTTGCTTGTTGGTAATATTACGCAGTGTTTTTTGTTAAAACAATATAATGTATTACTTTAAATCCTTGAGTTTATTAACCATCTCCTAATTTTCTGACTACAAAGATCTCTGACATGACCTGACATGTGCTTTTCTTTGCCTTGCTGTTGCCAGGTTGTCCTAGTCAGGTGTGTCTCAGCCATTAAGTCACTTGCTCTCTGCAGCACAGAAGGGAAACTTCCCCCTACAGAGGCTCTCCCTGCCTGAGATTACCTAGGTCAGAGAGATTGTCATGAACGGAAGCAGTGTCATCACCTTTCCATCCTTTAGAGCTCCAACAAGGATGATGTGATTAGAGTCAAATTCTAGCATCTGCAGCATCTGATCGCGAGGGAGCCGTCAGGTGCAAGAAAGCCTCTTTGGACAAGGCTGCAAAAATATGAAGTAGATTGG
Organism: Ochotona princeps; assembly: GCF_030435755.1. Classification (NCBI taxonomy): domain Eukaryota; kingdom Metazoa; phylum Chordata; class Mammalia; order Lagomorpha; family Ochotonidae; genus Ochotona; species Ochotona princeps. The sequence continues at coordinate 25,930,205 of NC_080859.1, read as the reverse complement.
GCTTTGGATTTGAGCAATAGACCAACACACTGTATGAACCAGCAATCACAGAACACACAGCACTGTGACCCAGCAACCACAGGACATGCAGCCCTGTGTGATCAGCAATCACAAGACACACAGCACTGTGTAATCCAGCAATCACAGGACATGCAGCACTATGTGAGCCAGCAATCACAGGTCCTCTTTTGTCAGCTTCCTGCTCACTCTTCTCATCCTCACTTATCCGGCTTGCAGAGTAACCTCCTTAGCAAATATCTCCTGATCCTGATGTCCTTCAGCTGCAGCCTTTTGCAGAGATGCTGGCCCTGCTCTCCAAGCCAAGCAGTCACAGCCTGGCTGTGCAGCTTTTACTTCATTGCTGATCTGTGGAGCTGTGAACACAGGCCAAGGAGTGCTGCTTTGCTTCTTATGTGTAGCCTTCATTCTCAGCTTTGGCTGATTTGAAGATGTGTCTTCTGCGTCTAGCAGTCAGGGGATCTAGATGGGAAGCATGGTGAGTGTTGGGTTCCCATAAAATACTACAGTATAATCAGAGGTGGAGACAGGATCTGGACCTGCCTCACACTGACATGAGCTCACAACAGAAGAATTGTCTTGGCACAATCACAGCTTTGGCATGCCAACCTTTCAGAATCCCAGACTGCTAGGAACCATACTAGCCCATTGTTGCCATACAGAGCAGCTGCTGGCATAGTCTGGCCATGGGATGGGGTGCAGGACAAAGAGAATCTTTATAGAGGCATGTGGGGAAGGCTTCCATTGGACCAATGCAGATTGACCTGCAGTCCTAAACTCAAAATGGAATGAGCATGTGGGCTGTGGAGGTCCCTCTTTTCCTCCTGGGCATGGCCTAGAGTGGGTGGGGCCTGACAGCCTCTGCAGGATGCAGATCTGGGAGTGTAGGGAGGACAGACCGGGGATGGGGGTGAGCAGGTTCATGATGTTGGTGCACGCTGGTAAAATCCCTGATTGTGTCACTGAGGTAGAGTCCTGGGGGCTGGGCACAATCGCTGGGCTTCCTTGGAGTGGGATGCAGGATCCCCAGGCACCTGCCTGCAGGCCAAAGCTCCTGTCCATGACACCAAGGCCACTGGGGAGAGCACAGTGCCCTTCTGTATATGGAGTCAAGAAACAAGACCAGGGTGGGGGCAGGCCTGGAAGCCAATACTGCCCACCAGTCTCACTTCACCGCTTAAAACATAACTGAAATATCTAATAGAGCAGATTTTGAATGAAAGTTAAGGGAAAAATTTTCTCAAGCAAGAAAAAAATAGTTTCTCTGCCAATGTGGGGTGCTCACTAGCAGGATGCCAGCAAAGGTCACATTTCTGCTCCCTTCCACTAATGGAATGGTGACTGCCATGGCTTCTACACATCCAGGCCATTTTCAGGGATGGGGTCAGGAGTTTGGAAACAACAGTACCAGCTTGTTTTTGTCTTCCTTGTGTCTGGGTTAGAACCCCAAGAGCCACATTCTACTCTACTGCCACAAACAGGTGGAATGAGGTCTAAGTTGGTGTGCAGAGCCCAGTCTGACAGCAACTGTTAAGAGATTCACACCTGGAGTCCCTCTCCCTTGCACCTGCCATTGTCGACCTTTGGTTGATGTGTCAGGGAAGAATAAACACACCCAGAGTCAACCAAAATGCTTCCCCTTCCTCATTCTTCCTAGTAAAACTCACTCAGACAGAACCCCAACTCTCCCCCTCCACCAAGACTTAATCCAAAGCCATGAGGAGGATTGTCTTTCCCTTTCCATTCTGGGCTTTCTCCCTTAGGATGCTTCCACGCCTGTACACTTCTAGGAATTTTCCTCTGTACTTCACTCCAAGCAGTGTATTGAAACTTGGAATCCACCATTTTTGCATGGGAGACCCTGATTCAATCTATCTTCAGCTACCTCTTCCTTGATACAAACCGTTCTTTGTGGTTTTATTCCTCCTTTCCTCTTCTCAAGAAAAATTTCTGTACTTCCCTTAATAGTTCCTCAATTGATTTCTCATTCCAGCCAGCAGTCATTTTTAGGATCTTTGTAATAACCGACCCTGCTCTTAAGTACCAAACTCACTTTTACAAGCCCTTGTCCCACTGGACCCTCTGCCTCCTTTCTGAACTCTTTCTTCATTTGCTCTCCAAGTGTCTAGAAAAACAGAAAGGCTTTCTGATTTTTCCTGTTGAATTTCAATGTCTTGGAGACTTTTTCTTTTTTGAATTTATTTTCATTCATTTGAAAGATAGAGAGAAAGACAGAGAAATCTTCTGCTCTGCTATTTAAATTCACAAATGTTTGCAGCAGCTAAAACAGGGCCATGTTGAAGCCAGAAACCCAGAACTCAGTTCAGATCCCCCAGTAGATGACAGGACAAAAGCACCTGAGCTGTGGCCTGCTGCTTCCAGGTTGTGCATCAGCAAGAAGCTAGAATCAGAGCCAGAGCCAGGACTTGAACCCAAGCCCTCTGATGTGGGATTCACCACTCCCTTGCTAGGACTTTAGTCCTTAATGAGACAGAACGTGTCTGTGGAAAACGAACATAGCAAGACCACACAAGTGCAGGTGATCAGTAGAAGCCTAAAGCATTCCAGGAAGTTGAGGATAGCTACAGGAAATGAAACCAGGAAAGGCTGGCTCCTCAAAAGAGAATAAAAGGACGGGAGCAACTGAAGCACCTGGAGGGTTTGGGGGAAAAGTCAAGGAGGATAAGCAGGAGGAGTCACTGAGGAGTGTCCTAGAGGCAGTGGAAGGAGCAGATCCCTCTGCCAGCATGGAGGGAAGGTTTGGGGTCACTCCATGTAGCACTGAAGCACAATCCTTCTGCTAGCACAAAGGAGGGGCTCCCTTGTCCCAATTCTGCTGGCAACTCACTCTCAAGGGGAGTAGGAAGAAAAGGGTAGGGGTGGGAGTTACTGCCACTTTCCTCCATCACCCCAAGGATGTATCTGCTCATTCTTCCTTAGGAAATACAGACACCACACCCCTTCCCAGGCTCCCTTGGCAACTCTTCCTCTGCCTGCAGACAAAGCTGCCTGGTTCTTGCTGGTTCTTTGGTTCTCTAGGGTCATAGCTTACCCTTCTCCCACCCTGCAGCCAGATAGCTCATTGCCAACCAGTTAACCCATTAACCAGACACGACCACTGCTCTGCTCCTTGGTCAGCTTCAACTCACTTTGTAGCCAATTCTCTGGAAAGTCTGGTGATCAATTAGCCAACAAGTCTATCTGCCCATTACCAGAAATGTGCTCAGCAGGATCATGGATGAACATCCTCAGGAAAGAATCTGTGATTTCCATCCAACTTTCTAACATGAATGATAAGTTTTCTGGTTTCCATCTAGGACAGGTATTCTTAAAGTATTATGATAACTCTACTGCTGGGTAGGTGTCATTATTGGGAGGCCTCAAGGCTCTGAAAATCCTGGAGAATGAATAACGTCCTAAATCTCCTTGGAAATGTGGTTTCTTAGTTGTTGACTCTGCAAATGTGGTGCCTATTCGAAACAGCAACTGGGGTTGAGTTCAATGAGCCAGCCACAGGGCATGGCTACCTCATGTGTGCACACTACCACAGATACGACATAAGTTCTGATGAAGCCCACACCAGCTAATGTAATAACTCCTTTGTCATTAATCAATTTTAATTTTTGTGAACATCTCTTCTAGAGTGACAAAACACAATCCCCTCTTGATACAATAACTCTTAAATAGTGAAGAATCCATAAACTGACCAGGAGGGGTTGAATCCAATATTTATTGACATGCAAAAAAGAAATTCAATGATGAGCTATAAGCTAGAATCCCACGTAAGTACAGCTTGAAATCAGACTATATTTGGATGGTGAGGTTCTTTTACTAAAGACTTTTCCAAGATTGCATCATTAGGAACCCCTCCCTCCTCACTTTCAAGGTCACATGATGACCTTCAGTGTTCTGTCCAGGCTTACACATCCACATGCACAGCTCCTTGGTACCTTCTCCAGCTCTCCATCTTGGAAGAGTCCTCCATGTTAATCGGGAAGTATGGTAGGGCCCAGCTTATTACCTCATGGCAGCTGCAGGGCCAGGAGCCACATCTGTAACATGCTTCACTTAACTTCCCAGGCCAGCCTGGACACTAAGAACTGTTATTAATATTTTATTATGTTTCCATTTATGCTATGACTTTTTTGTAATGCGTTCTTTAAATAATCAGCTTAATTCATTTTAAGATTTAAATTATATTCTTTTTTTGAATCATTTTATTTATTTTGGGGGGGTTGAAATAATATTACTATTTTTTGGATTGACATCATTTCATAACAGCCACATCAATCACAACAACAATAACAATAACAACAACATCAACAACAAATTTAATTATATTAAAATTAATTCTTATTATAATTATTATACTTAAATTATATTCTAAAACAATAATGCGATTTCCTTTTTCACTCTATTTTCATTAAGTTTCAATATCAATATTATCCTAGCCTCCAGTTTTTGCTTTGTTTTGTTTTGTTTTAACAAGTAATTTAGAACCTCCTGGCTCCTGACTAAGGATCAACTCAGCTCTGGTCATCGTGGCCACTTGGGGAGTGAACCCGTGGACAAAGATCTTTTTTTTCTGTCTGTCCTTCTCTCTGTAAATCTGCCTTTTCAATAAGATAAAATAAAATATATCTTTAAAAAAAAGAAAAAAAAGGAAAAAAAAAGAAAATGCATGTTCTTTCTGCCTTAATTTTTTATATCAGGCGCCCTCTGGTGGCCGCTCAGGCTCAGCACAGGGTGCTGTGTCATTCAGCTGCAGAGCCGCCATCTAGGCTCCAAGTGGATACACATTGTTAACATCCTTTTCAAATTGTTTAGTGGCTGTTGAGATATCACCTTTTTCTCTTGCCTCAAATTGATTATGGTAATATGTGATTTCCCAAAATAGGATTCACCTAATCAGCAAAAATGTTATGGACTTAAAGCTGTATGTGTCATATAATTTTAGGGATTTTTTTTAGATGTATTTTAGAGTAGAAGATATAAAACAAACCTTTCATCCACTTGTTCATTTCTCAAATTTCCACCACAGCCAGAGTTGGGGCAGTCTGAAACTGGGATCCAGGAGCTTCTTCCAGTACTCCCATGTGGGTGTAGGGTCCCAAGCACTTGGCCATCCTCTGCTGCCTTCCCAGGCAAGAAGCATGAAGCTGGATTAAAGGTAGAGTAGCTGAAACATGAATCAGCACTCAAACGGGATGCCAGTGGCACAGCAGAGGATTAGCCTGATACACTAGCGACCAGCCTTTATCTAAGATTTCAGTCTTTGGAATTAGGGCACATTGCTTCGAAATCCAAACTGCACGTGTTTTCTGCCTCTTGTTCACTTTTCCAGATATATTTTAAATCACTTAGAATTTCTTTCCTAAAAATCACACTCGGAGCTGTGAGTCTCAGGGCTGTAGAAAGTTTCATGTTTTATTAATTCATAGTGTTGAAAATGTTTTTTCTCCCCAAACTGTAAGCAGCTGCCTACATGGCCTTGTACCTAGCCAACTGTCACACTGCTGGGAGAAACGCAGCCTACAGCTGGCGGGCATTCTGGGCCTGGCGAATGCCAACTCTGAATGAACTGTACCAGTTTGCCAACACAGTTGCCTATTCTGTTTTTTTTTTTTTTTTAAATATATGCAGGGAACAGCACAAGCCACTTTACAGCAGGAAGCATGGACTGCTGGGCTGGAATGTGCATGTCGGGCACTTTTGTGTGGAGCTACACAATGAGGAACCCAGGCCAGGTCATGCTGCCTTGGCCACCAGGCATCACACACACACACACACACACACACACACACACACACCACAGTGTGGCATGTGGAGCACAGATTGTCTCAGGGAGGGTTGGGAACATATTCGAATCAGAGCCACCAAAGGCATGTTTGACATTTGTGGCATGAATTCTAGAGGCTTCCATAGACCTGGCCACTGCACTCACAGAAAAACAAAGGAGCTCAAACAAAGTAGTTTAAAATTTATTTTTTTTTTTTATTTGGAAAGCCAGATTAACAGAGAAAAGGAGAGACATAAAGAAATTTCTGTCCCTTGGCTTACTCCCCGGTTGATCACAATGACCAGAGATGAGCCGATCCGAAGCCAGAAGCCAGTAGCTTCTTCTGGGTTTCCCATGTGAGTGCAGAATCCCAAGGCTTTGGACCATCCTCCACTGCTTTTCCAGGCCAAAAGCAGGGAGCTGGATGGAAGCGGAACAAACAGGACATAAACTGGTGCCCACATGTGTTCCTGGCAGTTGGCACAAGGTAAGGATTAAATTGCTAGTTTATCACACTAGACCTGACAAGGTGATTTACAAAGCATAAATTAGAGGGGATGTCTGAGTCAGATCAAGGCACTTTCCCCTCGTGTGTCACCTGGAATGGGTTAAGTAGTTTTGCTACCTGACCACTGGTGCCTGTGAAAGCTGAGGCTGGGATGGAGGTGGAGGTGGTGGGCAGCGGGGCACTGTTTGACAGGGCTAGACCACAGCATCTTCCTATAAGTGCAGGGCCAGCCACATCAGGTGGGTTGCATCTGGAACATGAGCAAACCAGATCTGCGGCCATGTTCTGTAAGGGACATGAGGGTTCTCCCCTGTGGGACTGCTACACCTGCTGGTTTGTACTTGACCTAGGTGACAGGTCAAGCCAGGCTAGACTACAAAACTTACCCACACTCACGGGAGTATGTGGGTGGGTTGGGAATGGGCCAGGTTGGACTAGCGCACAACACCCACTGGGTATGGGTCATGTTATGCTAGACCACTGCTGACATAGTTTGAAAGCAACGAGCAGCGCCATCTGCAGCTATGGACACAACAAAATAATGAAAAGAGCTGAAACATTTCTCTCACCCACCTTCCTCCATACCTTCACCCTTTTTACCTAATCAGAGACATGCATGGACATTCAATTCTCTCAATTACATACACACTATTAACAATGACACGCTTTTGAAAAGAAAAAATATTTTTCTCTCTCTTTTTTTTAAAGATTTATTCATTTTATTATAGCCAGATATACACAGAGGAGGAGAGACAGAGAGGAAGATCTTCTGTCCGATGATTCACTCCCCAAGTGAGCTGCAACGGGCCGGTGCGCACCGATCCGAAGCCGGGAACCTGGAAACTCTTCCGGGTCTCCCACGTGGGTGCAGGGTCCCAATGTATTGGGCCGTCCTCGACTGCTTTCCCAGGCCACAAGCAGGGAGCTGGATGGGAAGTGGAGCTGCCGGGATTAGAACCGGCGCCCATATGGGATCCTGGGGCTTTCAGGGTGAGGACTTTAGCCGCTAGGCCATGCCACCAGGCCCTATTTTCCTCTTTTTAAACTTTGATTTTCTAATATCGTCATAAGGCTCTTCACTTTGAGTCCTGTGAAGCCAAGGCATAGAGGCTGTGAGAGTAAGGATGCACCCGGGCCTTCTCAGTGCTGTGTAGGCAGCAGGCCATTTCCTTGGCTGTCAGCAGTGTGGGCACAGGAGACCGCTCCTTCCTCGCTGGGCTTCCAGGCTTCACTGTTGTTTGCACACTGGCTGCTCCAACTTGCTCTCCTTGGCTGCTGTCCCCCTTCTTGCTGTTTCTTAGTGTTGGCAAGCCCAGGGCCCCCGTGCTGGTCCCATTGTTCTTCTGTTCTTCCCTCTGCAGGGTCACTCACCACTGACCTGGCAACGCTGCCCCGCTGCGCGCCCGCCATGATCATCTTCACCAGCACGGGCGATCCCGGGGGCAGCGCCAGCAGCAGCAGCAGCAGGATGCCCTGTAGTGAGCAGCAGTCTCTGGTCCCAGCCCATCTTAGGGCCCCGCCCAGTCCCAGCACCACCAGCAGTAATAACAACAGTAGCAGCAGTAGCAACGCAGGATGGGATCAGCTAAGCAAAACAAACCTCTCTATTCGAGGCCTGCCCCCCAATACCACCGACCAGGACCTGGTGAAACTCTGCCAACCATATGGGAAAATAGTCTCCACGGAGGCAATGTTCTGGATAAAACAAGGAACAAATGCAAAGGTTATGGTTTTGTCGACTTTGACAGTCCTGCGGCGGCTCAGAAAGCTGTGTCTGTCTGAAGGCTAGCGGGGTTCAAGCTCAAACGGCAAAGCAACAGGAACAAGATCCTACAAGCCTGTATATTTCTGATTTGCCGCTCTCCTTGGATGAGCAAGAACTTGAAAATATGCTCAACCCATTTGGACAAGTTATCTCCACCAGGAGACTACGTGAGTCCAGCGGTACAAGTCGTGGCGTTGGCTTTGCTAGGATGGAATCAACAGAAAAATGCGAAGCCATTATTGATCATTTTAATGGAAAATTCATTAAGACCCCACCCGGAGTTTCTGCTCTGACAGAACCTTTATTGTGCAAGTTTGCAGATGGAGGACAGAAAAGACAGAACCCAAACAAATACATCCCTAATGGAAGACCATGGCATTGAGGAGAGGTGAGACTCGTTGGAATGACACTCATGACCCAACTACAGCTGATCTACACAACGGATTTTACCCTTCACCTTCAGTATTGCTACAAACCGAATGATCACTCAAACTTGTATTACACCTTACATTGCCTCTCCTGTATCTGCCTACCAGGTACAAAGTCCTTGTTGGATGCAACCTCAGCCGTATATCCTACAGCACCCCGTTGCCGGGTTGACTCCCACAATGGACCACAGCGGTTCCTGTGGAGGAGGCGAGTGGTCAGCAGCAGGTGGCTGTAGAGACGCCTAATGACCCTTCTCCACATACCTTTCAACCCAATAAGTAACTGTGAGATACACAGAAGGGTGTTCTTTACATGAAGAAGGGTGTGGAGGCTGAACAATCATGGATTTTTCTGATCAATTGTGCTTTAGGAAATTATTGACAGTTTTGCACAGGTTCTTGAAAACGTTATTTATAATGAAATCAACTAAAACTACTTTTCCTATAAGTTCTACAAGGTGCATAAAACCCTTACATTCATCTAGTAGCTGTTGCCCTGAACAGGTTTATTTTCTTGAAAAAAAAAAAAAAAAAAAAAAAAAGAAAAGAAAAGAAAAAGAAAGAAAAAAGGAAAAAACAAAAACAAAAGATTTTTATCAAATGTTACCATGCCAAAAAAAAAAAAAAAAAAGAAAGAAAGAAAGAAAGAAAACTTTGATTTTCTGGGTATGCACAAAGACCATGAAGACTTATCCAAGGGCGTGACTGGATTTTTGTGGTTCTGTTCATTATGTGTTGTGTTGTTTGTTCCCAGCTGTATGAAATGGGCTTTCTCAAGTTTTAACTAGTCTGACTTCAACCATGATGGTTTGTGCTTGCACTGCGAGTGTCGCTACCCTTCAGGGTCAACGTGTCTTGCTTAGCTGTCCATTTTTTGTTTCCATGTAGTGTGAAGTGTCTTATATTTTTCTATGAATTCCAATTTGCCTTAACTCTTTTGATGCTGTAGCTGTTTCAGTAAAAGTTAGTTCAAACTAATGATGTAGAATGCTTTGACCAAATGAGCTGGTCTATCATGCCTTGTAGAACAGCAGCATAGGGCTTTTAAAAGGTAGTCAATAGAAGTTGCTGAAATTTGGGCTTTTTAAAATATGTAGTAGGTGTTTTTAATGATTTTTCACATAATGTGTAAGGTAGTGAAATGCAAGAAGGCAAAAATATTTTGTGTGGAACACATTTTCAGACTGGGGAACTTTTAATAAGATAAATTGCAAGACTGTACGCCAACCGTTTCCTGAAAGTTTGATGGATTTAGGATATCTGCTGTATGATGCAATGTAAAGTCTTTTTTGCCTTTTTTCAGAAAAAAAAACTAACTTGATGTTCTAGGTTTAGTGTAGGCAGTGTTGGGAATGGGGGTGGGGTGGGGGAGGGGAGTCACTGATTGTTTTGTCCTGGTTTTATTCTAATAACAGTGCTTTAGAATGAGAATTATGCCTGAGATCTGGCAGACCTAAAAGAAAAAAAAAATGTTGCTATTGCAACTAAATGGCAAAAGCTAAAAGTAAGGATTTATCTTCAAATGTAAGCTGAGATATGAACAGAAGCAAAACGATTGGCTACTAGCTCTCTATATCAGGTAAATTTGAAAAATAAAAATGACTTGGCACTTTTAAAGGTAACTTCACCAAAGACCGAAGAGCCAGTAAGCAGTAGCTCCAACTCATCTCAGCATCCTATCTTCTGTGCTCTTTACTTTTGCCGGACCAGTTTGCAGTCTAGAGAATGTGCCTTTTTTGTACCTTTCCATTTAGGTTTTTCTAATTTTAATTGATGTATGGACACACACACCAACCAGAAAAGAAAAAGCATGAAGGAAGATTCGGATCCAAGCAGGGCCACACTTTACATCATCGCTACAAGTGTTCACGTGTAAAGAAACCCAATTTTGAAACTATGAGATTCCTGATTCATAAAGTTATTTCTACTTTAGTACATATGAGGTTATTCACTGTTACGAAAGTGCTTTTATTAAGGCAATTGCATATGTTTTCAAAGCAATGGTAAATTAAGTTGTCTTCCAAAACTGTGGACTTTGGTCAGCTGTATACGATCAGTTGCCTACCTCCGAGTCTGTTTCCTTTCGTGCTGGGACAGGTTGCTGGCCCTCCCTGTTTCCACAACCAAATCCCCCTAGCTCAGGAGCTAGGGCTAAGCAGTTATTTCTTTTTAGTATTTTTAAGTTCTGAAGTCTTATGCTTGTTATTTGATGATAGATGTCAGTGACATTTCATAGTTTCAAAAGTCCTTGCCGCTCTGAGAAGTGTAGAGTCTAGTGAAAATTACATAGTGGTAAGACAAATGTGTTTTGTTTTTGTTTCCTTTTTTTATTATTTATAAAGTTGTGGTATTATTGGTTCTATGCTCCCTGGAATATTACTGCTTTGTCAAAGTCCAGACTGAACGCAGCACCCTCTGGGTACCTAGTACCTTTACAAACCTGGGTCTCTCACTACTTGATAGTTTTTGATTAGTTAAGACAGAACTCTGATAGCTGAGCTAGAGGGGAGTTATATCTGCTGCTAGAATCCTCTGAACTAAGTGCCATACTCGTCTGGGTAAGATTTTGGAAACATAGCCTCTGTACATAAAAAAAAAAGTCAGTTAAACATCACATAGTAGACAGCCATTAAATTATAAAAATAGTAATTTATGAAGAAAGACCTTTTGTACAGATTGAAAAAAAAGATTTTCATAGAGATATCCATATGATCAAGAGAGCTAAGTTTTTATTTTTGTTTTACTAGTGCCACAAACTTGCCAGTGGTAACTTATTTGTCTGGTTCAAGATAATTGTGGTTTTCTCTCGTAGGACTTGTTGAACGCCAAAAGACATTTTTGAACTGTACATTTGATCAGATTGTTAGCTTTTCCTGTTTTATTTCTTTTGAGAACCTTTGAATAAAAAAATCTGAAATTTAAAAAAAAAACAGCAAATGAGTAAGGGAAATTTTATCAGAGGAAAGCAAGAAGAGATTATGTAGTACTAAATGCCTCTATAACTCACTCATAAAACTTTCAGCATATTATCTGTGTTATCCTCCAATTTTTATGAAAAAGTTGTTTGACAGCTCATTTATCCTCACAATATATTTTTAAAGGCTTATTTATTTTTATTGGCGAGATAGATTATACAGAGAGAAGGAGAGAAAGATCTTTCATCTGTTGGTTGATTCCCTAAATGGCTGCAATGGCCGGAGCTGAGCCGATGTAAAGCTAGGAGCCAGGAGCTTCTTCCAAGTCTCCCACACTGGTGCATGTTCCCAAAGCCTTGGGCCATCCTCAGCTGCTTTCCTTGGCCACAAGCAGGGAGTTGGATGGGAAGCGGGGCTGCTGCGATTAGAACCAGTGCCCATATGGGATCCTGGCTCGTTCAAGATGAGGACTTTAGCCACTAGACTACCACACCGGCCCTATCCTGGATTTTTAAGAAGTCATCAAAATAAAGCATCCCACCATAAATCAGAAAATTGAAGTAGGTTTGAGTGCATTTGAAAAGGTTATTTTGTGTATGATTCTAAATACACATGATTTCTACCATAAGCTAGGTTAGTATAGAATTTTTCAATGTTGTTTTGGCATAAAAAATGAACCCTATTCAGTAGACACTATACTTTCTATTTTGAATTTTGATCCTTCTCACATGGAACAAGGCTCAGAGTCAGCCAGTGGATCAGGCAAGGAAATCAACACTATTCTACAGTGACTGCACTGCTAACATTTTGGATAAAGATTCTTATGAATCAAAGAAGTTATTCAAGGCATTATTGTAAAATAGTCTTTGTTCCAGATGATTCTGACCAATGATAGAATATTCATTATTATGTTTTTGTATATTAGTAATAATATTAGTATTCTGAGCACATTTAAACCAGGTTAGGAGAAATTTTGGTGTGCAAGTGTCCAAAGTATTAAAATGAAATTTTGACTTCTAACATTTTGACTTCTAAATTTATGATGTTATTCAGGATACAATGCCACTGTAAATCAAGGAATAGCTGTAATCCTTAGGCAGTTTTTTTTTTTATGTTACACTGGATTTTCAAAATCTCTGTGACAGTCCATTAAATGAGTGGCATTCAGGATGGGCATTGTGACTTGGTCACTTGGAATGCTGGCATCCCATAGGAGTGTACTCAGTTCAAGGTCCTGCTGCTTGACATTTCTGATGCAGCACCTGTTACTAACATGCGTGAGAGGCCACAGATTATGTTAACAAAATCTTATAAATTATACGTGTGTGTGTGTGTGTGTGTGTGTGTGTGTCTGTGTGTGTTTAGATAGTCTGAGTTGGTTTCTTCTTTTCTCCTTTCCGTTGAGTCCATCCTTCTGCAAAGCAGGTATCACAAAGCATTAACTGTACAACACAAAACAAATATTAGGAGAATAAGCAGTTATTTGGCATCATACTTTAAATATCTTCTTTCCTTTTGAGCTTGTTTCTACTATCTAAATTTCCCCTTCCTTTACACAGCTTATTTTTATTAGTAGGTTTCCCTTCTCTCACTTCCTCACTTTGTGGTTTGTTATACTAATTTTTTATGCAAAAGAAATCCATTCTTTGCTTAGAGATACTCAAAACATTTCTGAGAAACCAGAGTTGCAATGGAACAATTGCATCTATTTCCAGCTACTGAGGAAGTTGCTTCCCTTTTGTTCAATTGATTATGATTTCCTCTTTAAAGAATGGTATTGACCAGATATCCATCGACTGATGATTGAATATGGAAAATGTGCTCTATATACACTATGGAGTACTCAGCCATAAAAATAAATGAAGCCTTTTGCAACAAAATGCATGCAATTGGAAACTACTATTCTTATTAAAATAAACCAGGCCTAAACATACAAATATATTTCCCCTTATACGTGGCAGTTAAGATAGAATACAAATATCTAAAGAATTAAATGGGTAATTTTGGTATATGATTATTGGTTTTAGTCTGTGTTTATAGTCCTGGAGAATTAGGGTTTTCTTGCTTTTACCTGTTTAAAGTTTGATTTGTGGTGGATAAAGCCTGTAAGTATAGAGTGGATTAAAATGATGTCTTAGCAAAAAGCAATCAGGAGTCCAGAGGAAGGGAGTGGGATGATAGGAATAGGGGAGTAAGGAGAGTGAGGGGGTCTGGTTCAAACTGTACCTGTGCGGTGCAGAAAACCAGTCCCTTCCTGCTAATGAAAGAATGCTGTTGAAAATGCTGTCCTTAAGATCAGTTGTAGATAGTTTCACGTGAACGCTTTAGGGA